>NC_084812.1:18044009-18356509 GCF_963583255.1 Pyrus communis
GTTCCCCCCATTTCACCTATAAATACTCATTCATTCACACTCATTCATACACAATTCATTTCACAACAGAAATTGGTCCCTTGGGGCTGTGCCCTTCACAAGTCCATCCATTCCATTCATAAACACTCATCCATTGCAGAAATGTAGACCATAAAACTCCCTTGTGCCGTGCTCTCCCTTACAATCCAAACACCATCCTTCCATTTCCACCACTCCCCAAACCATTCACACCATCAAACTATCCCTAGACCTTGTGCTACAACGAAGAGGAAGAGAAGAGTGCCTAAACGTTCATACAATTCAAGTTTGAGTTGTTGGAATGTTTAGGTGTTTCTTTGATTTCAATGTTTAAATTCAATACTCTTTGTTTTGTACGAATGAGGAATGGAAGAGAAGAGTGCCTAAACGTTCATACAATTCAAGTTTGAGTTGTTGGAATGTTTAGGTGTTTCTTTGATTCTCTTTGTTTTGTACCATGAGGAACTAAACCCCCCTTTGGTTAGGGGGTGATTCGAATATATGTTTATGCTTGCATTTTGATTTGAATACTTCTAATTGCGTTTCATAAGTTGTGGATTCAATTCGTTTAACTGTTTGATTGATAACTTATTTATGTATGTTCATTGAGAGTGCACACTTAATTTTCATGCATGAATATGACGCTAGAATATAAGTGAGTTTCACTTAATCGTTATGAACTTATATTCACAAGTAGTGGAGGTTGCTTATAAACAATCGCGT
Organism: Pyrus communis; assembly: GCF_963583255.1. Lineage (NCBI taxonomy): Eukaryota > Viridiplantae > Streptophyta > Magnoliopsida > Rosales > Rosaceae > Pyrus > Pyrus communis. Next base: position 18,044,751 of record NC_084812.1, read on the forward strand.
TAAATGAATTCTTGGCATAAGTTTCATGCAATCCATAGTAACGAATGCCTCGTCAACACTTATAATTTTCATAGAGCGTAATGATTCTTGCTTGTATCTCTTCTATGCATTCATGTTGAGGACTTGTGGGGAATGTTTTGAATTGTTGTATGCGCTAACCCATCCAATTCAATAACGTTAGGAAGATTTGAAGGTTAATTAGTGCATCACGGTTAACCCGGGGTGTTGAGTTTCATGGTTTATTGAAATGCAATTGGAAATCATTTTATTATGCAAGTATAACATGTATGGAGATGAACCCCTTAGCCATTCTATCATCCATTCATTCCATTCCATCAAATTCGTTTTACAATCTGTTTCGTTTATTAACTTGTTTTGTTATTTCAATTTTCGTATAAATCTAAATCCCCCTTTACTTTAATGTCCAATTTAGTTAGAAATCAATTTAGTTTGTGCTTTTAAGTGTTTTGATTCATTTTATTTCCCAATTTCGTCCAAATTCACCAAAGTGCTCAAAACTGCCCAGAAAGTGATTTTAAGGCAGTTTTGAGTGTTTTGGGTGATGTTTGAGTCTTTTGGTTTGTTTTAATGTTCTAAGTGTTTAGTTTTACATTCTTTGAGTTAGTTTAGTGTGTTTATATTGTGTTTTTACGTTCTTGAGTCAAGTTATTACTTAATTTCGTCCAAATTTGTGTTTGTGCTCAAATCTGCCCAGAAAGTGGTTTTTAGGCAGATTTGAGTGTGTTTGTGTTGTTTTGAGTCTTTTGGTTTGTCTTAGTGTTTTAAAGTTTAGTTTTGCATTCTTTGAGTCTAGTATAGTGTTTCATATTGTTATTTTACGTTTTTGAGTCAAATCCAAGTGGTTAACAATCCCTCCTAATCCCCGGTCCAGAACGATCCCTACTTATACATATACTACAATTTGACGAAAAGAGGGTTTAATTTGTGTGCGTATAAAATCTCGCATCACATGTCTTGTGATAGATGCCAAAGAACGGGCAATATTGGTCCTAAACAGCAAATGCCGCAAACCCCCATTTTTAGTGTTGAAATCTTTGATGTTTGGGGTATTGATTTTATGGGTCCCTTTCCTTCGTCACATGGGTTTCTTTATATATTGCTTGCTGTGGACTATGTGTCGAAATGGGTGGAAGCAAAAGCCACTGATGCGAGATTTATACGCACATAAATTAAACCCTCTTTTCGTCAAATTGTAGTATATGTATAAGTAGGGATCGTTCTGGACCGGGGATTAGGAGGGATTGTTAATCACTTGGATTTGACTTAAAAACGTAAAAACATAATATAAAACACTAAACTAGACTCAAAGAATGTAAAACTAAACTTTAAAACACTAAAACAAATCAAAAGACTCAAAATGCTTTTAAAAACACAAATTAAAATGCTATACTAAACTTGAAGAATTCAAAACTAAAAATAAGAAAGATTAAGACTAAGACTTAAACGAAATATGGGGGGATTGATTTTGGACGAATTTAAACTAAAATGGATAGATTGTAAAGAAAACAAATTGTAAATATGAAATTGACGGAAATGAATGGATGGTATGGCTAGCTAAGGGGTTCATCTCCATACATGTTACACTTGCATAATAAAATGATTTCCAATTGCACTTCAATAAACCATGAATTCTCAACACCACGGGTTAATTAGGTCCGCTTAAATTAACCGTCAAGTTTTCCTTAAGTTAATGAATTGGATGATTGCATACGACAACCCAAAGCATTCCTCACGAGTTCCCTACATGAATTGCATAATAGAGAAACAAGCAAGAATCATTAAGCATCATGAAAACTATAAGTGTTGACGAGGCATTCGTTACTATGATTGCATGAAACTTATGCCAAGAATTCGTTTAACGCGATTGTTTATAAGCAACCTCCACTACTTGTGAATATAAGTTCATAACGATTAGGTGAAACTCACTTATATTCTAGCGTCATATTCATGCATGAAAATTAAGCGTGCATTCTTAATAAACATACATAAATAAGTTATCAATCAAACGGTTAAACAAATTGAATCCACAACTTATGAAACGCAATTAGAAGTAATCAAATCAAAATGCAAGCATAAACATATATTTCGAATCACCCCCTAGCTAAAGGGGGTTTAGTTTATTATAACTTTGAAATCAAAGAAATACCTAAACATTCCAACAACTCAAACTTGAATTGTATGAACGTTTAGGCACTCTTCTCTTCCATTCCTCATACGTACAAACAAAGAGAATTGAATTTAAACATTGAAATCAAAGAAACACCTAAACATTCCAACAACTCAAACTTGAATTGTATGAACGTTTAGGCACTCTTCTCTTCCTCGTTGTTGTAGCACAAGGTCTAAGGATAGTTTGATGGTGTGAATGGTTTGGGGAGTGGTGTTTGGATTAATAGGGAAATGGAAAAATGGTGTTTGGATTACAAGGGAACTCACGGCAAAGAGAAGGAATGGAAGTGTTTGTGGTGTGTTGTGTATGAAATGAGATGTCCATGAATGAATGAATGCAAGGGTATTTATAGGAGTAGTGGAGGGAACATATGGCTATGTCATTTGTAGGTGAAGTAGGTGGATGTTGTAGGTGAAGTAGGTGGATGTTGTAGGTGAAGTAGGTGGATGTTGTAGATGATTATGAGTGATAAGTGATAAGTGTATGATATGTTAAGTGATAAGTGAATGATTATGATAAGTGATAAATGAATGTATGATATGATAAGTGGTGAATGATAAGTGATAAGTGGTGATGATATGTGATAAGTAATGAGTGGTGATGATAAGTATGGAGCATGTGAATTAACTAATGAAGGAAATGCATGTGCAATGACAATGTGTTAGAATGGATGTGTGTTATGCATGGCATGATTGGGATTAGGAAAGGTTTTAAATGTCCTAAAACTAAAGAGAACAAGGTTCCAACACTTTGGTCTTCAATTAGGTCTTCAATTTCGTCCAACACTTTGGCTCCAAGCATAAGCTATCCATCCTTAGCCCAAAAGTGCTCCAAAAGTCTCCAAAATGCATCTTTTTGCTCCTTTAGCCCTTTGGACCTATAAACACACGAAAATAGCTTAAAGTACTAAAATAACTAAAGAAACATAACGTAAATGCACGAGAACAAGCCATTTAAGTCGCATGAATATGCTCCTATCAAATACCCCCACACTTATCTTTTGCTAGTCCTCGAGCAAAACAGAAAGAAAAACAAAACAAAACCAAACGAAACAAAACAAGTAAAACACAACCTAAACCTTCCAACAACCGTCTTAGGGATTTCCAAAGCACATGACAAGTTAAAAATCATCATTCCCACAGATTTGTTTGCCATCATTACACTTAATTACATTCTTAATCATAGTCACCACATACTAGTTCACAATTAAGCATTTAAAACACATTTCGAATGTAGTAACATGCCTTAGAGAAATTGCTCAAATCCTTACAAGATATGCACTCGTTTTTCACACAGATTTTCTGACTACACACCCTACACTAGTTATATGTGAGAAGATTGATGTAAACATGTAGACGAACACTCACATATGTTATAACAAGGAAAGCATTTTCTGGATTTACGATAATGACATGAATATGATCTCATGAATGGAATGCTACTACTTAGAATGAGAACCAGTGATTCCATAAGCTCATATCAATTTCAAACTCCACATTATTGAACACATAACGATCAAGATAGAAGTCAAAGGGGTGTAACGGGGCTAAAGGTGTTTGGCTAACAAAGAAGGTATATGGAAAACAAAGGTTCTTAAAGAAATAGCGAGCAAAGCATTTGAATTAACGTAGAATTCACTTTTGAATGAAAACTCAACTTTTGAACAACAAGGGGGAACAAGCTCTTTTTTTTTTTTTTTTCTTTCTTTCTTTTCTCTTCTTTTCTGTTTTTCTTTTTCATATGTTTTTCTCAATTTTTTTTTTTTTTTTTTTTTCTTTTGACTCTCAAAACATACAAACTTAAGAACAAACTTTTACTCCCCCACACTCATTTTCTTGCAAAATGTACTCAAAAGGAATTCATTTAAGTCATGCTCACTATCTTTTAAGAACAAGGGTACGGATGGTCCTAATCTAGGCTAGGTAAGGGGTGATATGGTTAGCAAAGAAAATAGGTTAAACGAGGCTCAACGGTGTTAAGACTTACAATATATACGAAATATGGGAAGTAAGGTTATTTGGCTATGGTGGCAACTACACAACTTCATCTTGATATATGTTATGCAACTCAATATCATGCTTTGAATGAAACGGATATAAGTTCTAGCATTTAGTTCTATCATGATACAATTGCATTCTAAGTAGCAACCAAGCAAGGAATAATGAGATCATTCAACAACTTTAGAAAACAAAGAATCACAGAAAATAACTCTCCAAAGAAGGTAATGGCTCGAGTCTCACAGGGTTGTAGCGTTTGTTTGAGTTCCTTCCTTCAAGCATGTTACAAAAACGAATTTTTCTTTTATGATTGCATGTGAAGTCATACATTATAACCATAACTAAGCATAAACCAAGAGTAAATCAAACTTTTCTCTATGTATATAACTCTTTTTAACAGTCATGCAATTACAAACCAAATCCTCATCATAACGTTGGAAGGTTCCCTAAGACACAAAAACAACTCAAAACACTCTTTTTAGGCTTTTCAAAAAAATGTTTTTCAAATTTTTATGTGATTTTCGGAGTTATAAAACAAAATACGCTAAAACAGTTTAAAAACACCTTAAAAACATTTAAAACAGCAAGGAACAACACTTGAAGTTATGGGTGATAAAATTCAACGAATTTGCATCAACATACTTAGTTACCCCCCCCCCCCCCCACACTTAAATCAAACATTGTCCTCAATGTTTTAAGCATAGATTCACACAAAACATAAGTAAACACACAAACAACAACTAAACATACTAAACATGGCAGAATGTAATTAACAAAGAGAAGAGTTTAGGGACGCAAATCTGGTAATGGAGTGTAAATTCCCTCTTCTCTTTGTTGATTGCATTGAGGCTTGATCTTGATGATTCCACAGGCTTACTCTCGAACTGGTTTCCGCCCATCATTGATTTTCCTTTGTGCTACTTCTTGAACTGGGCAGCAGGATGGTTCTTTTGGTCTCCCCCGAAGGTCTGAGCTTACCCTTTTGGTCTGTTTCTTTGTTCAATCTTTCCAATTCGTATTGAAAAGGGTTGGAGGATAACTCAGCCTATGTTTGTCTCCACATGCTTCAATGTATCATTTTCACTTGCCTTACTCGCTCCCCTTTGCAGAAGTGGTCCCTTCTCCGGAAGTGTATCAACCGTTGAAGATGACTACTCGAGAGCAACGCTAGGTAAGCAATCAGGAATAGATTCCAGGCAGTTGGCTCCAGATCGGAAGATTGACTCCAAGTGCCGGCTGATTGCTTCTTTTACTTTGCCATGCGAGTAAGAACAAGGACAAAGAAAAAGACAGGGAAAGAGCATGATATGAGATACTTTTACTTTTGACCTTGATGATATGAAATACCTTTGCTTTGAAGAAGCGGTGAATGAATCAGCACATGCTTCAATCCGCCGTTTCCTCCTGGGTCATATGTACTCCAGGCATCTGGTATCATCTTTGGGGAAGAAGAAAGAATTGAGTATTTTGAAAGGCTTTGCTGGGAGTGCGCCCTCAGAGGTGAGGGAGAGTTGGGCATTCTCTTCAGGTTTGCCTTGCCATAAAAGACAAAGGTCGACATATATAGAGAAAATATCAAGTGGTGGTACTGTGTTTTTACCCTTGTCGACAAATGTCTCTTCGATATCTGAACGACGCCTCTTCGATTTCTGAGCAGGCGCCCCTTCGATTTCTGAACGACGCCCCTTCGATTTCTGAACGACGCCCCTTTGCTTTCTGAACGACACGTAGTAGTGCGGATGCGGCTCCTTTTGACAAAGCTGCACGCGTTTTCTGAAAAGCAGAGAAAGCGTCGCCGAACTTTGCGCTTGTCGGCTAAAGAGGTGTAGTTGCGATGATGGCCTCCACGTGTTTTCAGCTTTGTCAGATATCTTTTGACAAAGTTGAACGCGTCTTCTGAAAAGCCGAGAAAGCGTCGCCTAAATTACGCCGGAAAATCTGGCTCTTTGAATCGGTGGACGCGTCGCCTTAGCTTTTTATAGAGCTATCAATCACCCCAACACACACACTCTGAAGAATTCCCATTCTTGAACATCGTCTCCGGCCCTTTGAAATTTTAACTCCATCCCTTCTCTTTGAACACTTTTGAAAAATGGCAAACTCATCGAACCTTAGCTTGGAATTGAGCCTTAGCAGTGATACGGGCGCGCCGCGTCAAGGTAACGTATGGCGCCCTTCTTTCTTATCTTCTAACGGTCTTCTTACAGGTGAAGACTCCGTGATGCAGGACGCCACAACAGCTACAATAGTAGCTAGGAACCTCCTCACTCCAAAAGATAGCAGGCTGCTGTCAGGACGGTCCGATGAGTTGGCCGTTCAAGAGTCCCTCGCACTTAGTGTTCAGTGTGCGAGTTCTGTGTCCAACATGGGCCAACGCCTGCTTGCCCGCTCCCGTCAGGTGGAATCATTGATGGCAGAGGTGGAGATTCTTAAGCAAGAGATCCAGCAGCTTAAGTACGAGAATAGAAGTTTGCATGTGCTTGCAAATAACTATTCGTCGGGCATGAAGAGGAAGCTTGATGAACTGCAAGAGTCTGAAGGTCGGATTCAAAGTGACCGTCAAAGGTTTTCGTCTTTCCTCCAGAGGCACCTTTTTCCTGGATCATCCAGCGTTTGGCCAAGTATTGAGGCCTGGAATGCTCCCGCTCCGATGCCTTCCGCTCCAATGCCTTCCGCTCCGATGCCTTCCGCTTCAATGCCTTCCGCTTCAATGCCTTCCGCTTCGACGCCTCGTAGTGGGGCTTCACGTAAACAACCTTTGTGAAGCACCATCTTTCTCCATGTTTAGTATTTTATTTAATATATGAATTTTTTTTTTTTTTTTTTTTTTTTTTTTCAGTGCATTGGGTTGCCTCCCAAGTAGCGCTTTCTTTTACGTCTTGCAGCCGGACGAAGAACCCAATCACTCCAGGATATGTTCACGAATCGGATGAGAACTCCGAGTCATAAACTGGTACCTAGAACAAGAAACAAAATAACATAAGAATCTGGAATAAAATAAAAAGAACAAACGAAAATAAAACAATCCAAGGGATTAGCAAATTTTCTAATACCCGGCAACGGCGCCAAAATTTGATGCGAGATTTATACGCACATAAATTAAACCCTCTTTTCGTCAAATTGTAGTATATGTATAAGTAGGGATCGTTCTGGACCGGGGATTAGGAGGGATTGTTAATCACTTGGATTTGACTTAAAAACGTAAAAACATAATATAAAACACTAAACTAGACTCAAAGAATGTAAAACTAAACTTTAAAACACTAAAACAAATCAAAAGACTCAAAATGCTTTTAAAAACACAAATTAAAATGCTATACTAAACTTGAAGAATTCAAAACTAAAAATAAGAAAGATTAAGACTAAGACTTAAACGAAATATGGGGGGATTGATTTTGGACGAATTTAAACTAAAATGGATAGATTGTAAAGAAAACAAATTGTAAATATGAAATTGACGGAAATGAATGGATGGTATGGCTAGCTAAGGGGTTCATCTCCATACATGTTACACTTGCATAATAAAATGATTTCCAATTGCACTTCAATAAACCATGAATTCTCAACACCACGGGTTAATTAGGTCCGCTTAAATTAACCGTCAAGTTTTCCTTAAGTTAATGAATTGGATGATTGCATACGACAACCCAAAGCATTCCTCACGAGTTCCCTACATGAATTGCATAATAGAGAAACAAGCAAGAATCATTAAGCATCATGAAAACTATAAGTGTTGACGAGGCATTCGTTACTATGATTGCATGAAACTTATGCCAAGAATTCGTTTAACGCGATTGTTTATAAGCAACCTCCACTACTTGTGAATATAAGTTCATAACGATTAGGTGAAACTCACTTATATTCTAGCGTCATATTCATGCATGAAAATTAAGCGTGCATTCTTAATAAACATACATAAATAAGTTATCAATCAAACGGTTAAACAAATTGAATCCACAACTTATGAAACGCAATTAGAAGTAATCAAATCAAAATGCAAGCATAAACATATATTTCGAATCACCCCCTAGCTAAAGGGGGTTTAGTTTATTATAACTTTGAAATCAAAGAAATACCTAAACATTCCAACAACTCAAACTTGAATTGTATGAACGTTTAGGCACTCTTCTCTTCCATTCCTCATACGTACAAACAAAGAGAATTGAATTTAAACATTGAAATCAAAGAAACACCTAAACATTCCAACAACTCAAACTTGAATTGTATGAACGTTTAGGCACTCTTCTCTTCCTCGTTGTTGTAGCACAAGGTCTAAGGATAGTTTGATGGTGTGAATGGTTTGGGGAGTGGTGTTTGGATTAATAGGGAAATGGAAAAATGGTGTTTGGATTACAAGGGAACTCACGGCAAAGAGAAGGAATGGAAGTGTTTGTGGTGTGTTGTGTATGAAATGAGATGTCCATGAATGAATGAATGCAAGGGTATTTATAGGAGTAGTGGAGGGAACATATGGCTATGTCATTTGTAGGTGAAGTAGGTGGATGTTGTAGGTGAAGTAGGTGGATGTTGTAGGTGAAGTAGGTGGATGTTGTAGATGATTATGAGTGATAAGTGATAAGTGTATGATATGTTAAGTGATAAGTGAATGATTATGATAAGTGATAAATGAATGTATGATATGATAAGTGGTGAATGATAAGTGATAAGTGGTGATGATATGTGATAAGTAATGAGTGGTGATGATAAGTATGGAGCATGTGAATTAACTAATGAAGGAAATGCATGTGCAATGACAATGTGTTAGAATGGATGTGTGTTATGCATGGCATGATTGGGATTAGGAAAGGTTTTAAATGTCCTAAAACTAAAGAGAACAAGGTTCCAACACTTTGGTCTTCAATTAGGTCTTCAATTTCGTCCAACACTTTGGCTCCAAGCATAAGCTATCCATCCTTAGCCCAAAAGTGCTCCAAAAGTCTCCAAAATGCATCTTTTTGCTCCTTTAGCCCTTTGGACCTATAAACACACGAAAATAGCTTAAAGTACTAAAATAACTAAAGAAACATAACGTAAATGCACGAGAACAAGCCATTTAAGTCGCATGAATATGCTCCTATCAGCCACCCGAACTAATGATTCTCGAGTGGTTGCAGATTTTGTGAAAACTAACATTTTTGCAAGGTTTGGAATGCCACGAGTGCTAATTAGTGATGGAGGTTCCCATTTTTGTAATCGAACCATCGAGGCGTTGCTCAAGAAATACAATGTCACACATAAGGTGGCCACACCTTATCATCCTCAAACGAGCGGGCAAGCCGAGGTTTCGAATAGGGAAATCAAGCAGATTCTTGAGAAGACCGTGGGGCCTACAAGGAAGGATTGGAGTTTGCGCTTAAATGATGCATTGTGGGCGTATCGCACTACCTACAAAACCCCCATTGGGATGTCACCTTTTCGGCTCATCTATGGGAAACCATGCCATCTTCCCGTCGAACTAGAGCATCGTGCACATTGGGCCGTCAAAACGTTCAATATGGACCTTGATGCCGCAGGTTTACATGGGAAGCTTCAATTGTGTGAGCTTGATGAAATCCGAAATGAAGCATATGAGAATGCCCGGATTTACAAGGAGAAAACAAAGGCATTTCATGACAAGATGATTCGTGCCAAGACGTTCTCTATTGGGCAGAAAGTGTTGTTGTTCAATTCTCGCCTTCGGTTGTTTCCAGGTAAGTTGCATTCCAAATGGGTTGGTCCTTTTATTGTCACTAATGTTTTCCCTCATGGTGCAGTGCAAATCAAAAGTTCAAGGACGCAGCAAGAATTCAAAGTGAATGGGCATCGATTGAAGCCCTATTACGAGATGTTTGAGGAGCATGTCGTGGAGGAGGTACCCCTCCATGCCGTGGAATCTAGTCAAGCTTAAACGGAGGTACCGTCCGGCTGGAAGACGTTAAAGCAAGCGCTTCTTGGGAGGCAACCCATGTGTTGAAACACGAGAAGAAGGAACTTTCACTCCAAACCCAGATTTGCGTCCCTAACCTATCCCTTTATTGCTATTACTTTGCCAGTTGTGTTATGTTTGCTAGTTGTGTTAGTTGATTGTTTTTGTGTTAATCTAAGTTTGAAACATTGAGGACAATGTTTGGTTTAAGTGTGGGGGGGTAAACAAGCTGTTTTTGCATAAAATTCGTGGGATTTTATCACCTATCACTTCACATGTTGTTTCTCACCGTTTTAAAGTGTTTTTAGTGTGTTTTGATGTGTTTTAGTGTCATATAACAGAAAACCTTAGAAAAATTCGAAAAAGTTTGAAAAATACCAAAAAGAGTCGTTTTTGAGTCATTTTTGTGTTTTAGGGTACCTTCCAACACAATGATGAGGATTTGGTTTTAAATTACATGACTATTATAGAATGTTGTAAACATGGCTGGAAGTTGATTTATGCTTTGGTTTATGGTTGGTTATGGTTATAGCTTATGAATTCACATGTAATTTGATAGGAGCATATTTATGCGCCTTAGTTAGCTAGTTCTTATGCATTTTTGTTATGTTTTCTTTGTTAAAGTAGTCTTTTAAGCTACTTTCATGTGTTTTCAGGTTTAAAGGACATATTACATGAAATGATGCAATTTGGAGCTTTTGGAGCAAAACTGAGCTGGAATGTGGTGTATGCAAATGGAGCACGAGGAATGGACGAGGTTGAAGGTCAAAGGAGCTTAAGAAATGAAGAAATGAAAGTGAAGAGCAAAGAAGTCGGAATTGGCAACCAAAGTTTCTAAAGTGGAAGTTTCTATTCTTGGAGGTTTCCATTTTCGTGAGTTTCTATTCTTGGCTTTGGGCTTTTAGATGACCTAAACCCTAACTCCTTGTGGACCCTAAGCCCATGCCGCACCTAAACCCTAATCCTAACCCACTTAATCAGCCGCACCTAAACCCTAATCCATCTACCCTAAGTCCATGCCGCACCTAATGTTCTAGAAACCCTATTTTCTGGTGGATTTCCAACCCTTGCCGCACCCAAACCCTAGCCCATTTGTCTAACCTGATTTCTTTAGGGTTTGGCTGCCTATATATATATGTTTTACCACCTTGCCGCACATACAACCCTCACCACAACTCAGAAATTCGTCAAAATATATTCAGCCCCCTTGCCGCAGCCTTCCTCCACCAATCTGCCATATTTTCACACTTTGCCGCAACCCCCATGTCCCCTAAACACTACCATATCATTCCTTACCTACTCATCCATCTAAATAACCCCTAGAACCTGTCCTAGTTCTTGTGCCGCAGACAAGAGGAGGAGAAAAAGCTTGGGATGTTCATGCCATTCTATTGAGGATTGCTGGAACGTTTTAGGTGTTGTCTTTCCGTTGAATTCCATGTTTAATTTTGATATTCTTTGTGTTGTGAGTATGAGGAACTAAACCCCCTTGGTTAGGGGGGAATTCGAAACCATGTACATGCTTGCAATATGATTTGATTACATTCAGTTGTTATTTCATAAGTTGTGGATTAAATTCGTTCATCTATTTGATTGTTACCTTATTTGTGTATGTTGATTGAGAGTGCACGCTTAGTTTTCATGCATGAATATGATGCTAGATTATGAGGGAGTTTCACCTAATAGTTACAATCTTATAATCACAAGTAGTGAAGGTCGCTTGAAAACGATCGCGTTGAATGAATTCTTAGCATAAGTTTCATGCAATTCATAGTAACGAATGCTTCGTCAATGCTTATGTTTTTCATAGAACTTAATGATTCTTGCTTGTATCTCTATTATGCAATTCATGTAGGGAACTTGTAGGGAATGTTTTGAGTTGTCGTATGCAATCATCCAACTTAATAACTTGTGGAAAAACTGAGGGTTAATTAGTGCAATTCACGGTTAATCTGGGGCGTTGAGTATTTATAATTTATTGGAAGAACAACTGAAAATTGTTTTGTTTGCAAGTGTGACATGTGTGGAGAAGAACCTCCTAACTAGCTTTTTATCCATCCTTTTTATCCAAAAACATTCTACAATCTGTTTAGTTTAAAGTTTCTGTTTTATGTTAAATTTTCGTCCAAAACAAATCCCCCTTTAATTTGAAGTCTTAGATTAGTTAGAAAGTGTTTTGATTTATGTTTCTAAGTATTTAGATTCAAGTTTTCACCCAATTTCGTCCAAATTAGTGTAGGTGCTCAAAACTGCCCAGAAAGTGGTTTTTAGGCAGTTTTGAGTCTTCTAGTTGCTGTTTTGGGTTTTAGGTTTGTTTAAGTGTTTTAACTCTTAGTTTTGCATTCTTTGAGTCGAGTTTAGTGTTTTAAACTTTGTTTTTGAGTTTTTAAGTCAGTTTCCAAGTGTTTAGCAATCCCTCCTAATCCCCGGTCTAGAACGATCCCTACTTGCATCTTTACTACAATTGTCACAAGAGGGTTTTAATTTGTGTGCTTAATTATTTCGCATCATAATTACAAAGAGAAAATCTGTTTTTGTAACATGCTTGAACGAAGGAACTTAAACTAAAGCTACATCCTTGTGAGACTTGAGCCTATAACGTTCTTTGGAGAGTATAATTCTGTGATTTCTTGTTTTCTAAAGTCGTTGCATGATCTCATCATTCTTTGCTTGGTTGCTACTTGGAATGCATTTCATTATAGTTCCAAATACTAGAACTCATGCCCAATTCATTCAAAGCATGATATTAATTGCATAACATACAATAAGATGAAGTTGTTAGTCAAACCAAAGCCAAAAAGCCTATCCCTTTTCACATGTATTGTAGGATTACCCATTTTTAGCCTTTTCAAGCTTATTTTCTTTGTTAACCACATTATCCTCACCTAGCTTAGATTAGGACTTTCCATACCCTTGTTCTTAAAGGATAGTGAAGCATGACTTAGAATGAACTCCTTTTGATCAATATATTGCAGAAAATAAGTGTGGGGGAAGATAATAGGGCACGGCCAAAGAATGAAATAAAGAAAAAGAAAAGAAAAAAAAAAAAAATTCGTGGAAAAATAAAATGAAATTAGAAAAGTGTAGAAAAGAAAGAAAAAGAGTTGAAAAATAAGTGAGAATGATCTCACAAGTATTGGTTATTGAAGGAAGGGTCCAAAAGAGTGAATTTGACCCTAATTGTGCATGAATCTTCCCTTGTGTTTAAAAGTTGATTTCTGCCATTAAAAGTGAGTTTAGGTGTCAATTTCATTACTTTGCTTCCTATTGCTTTAAGAACCTTTGTTTTACTTTACCTTTCTTTGTTAAACCATTACCCTTAGCCCCGTTACAACCCTCAACTTCTATCTTGATGTTATGTGTTCAATTTGTGGAGTTTGAATTTGGTATGAGCATATGGAATCACTGGTTCTCATTCTAAGTAGTAGCATTCCATTCATGAGATCATATTCATGTCATTGTCGTAAATCCAGAACATGCTTTCTTTGATATAACATATGTGAGTGTTAGAATTCATATTTACATCAATCTCCTCACATATACCTAGTGTAGGGTGTGGAGTTAGAAAATCTGTGTGAAAATTGAGTGCATTCTAGTAAGGAATTGAGGGAATTCTCTAAGGCATGTTACTACATTCAAAATGATGTTTTAATTGATTAAATGTGAAATAATAAGTGGTAACTATGATTAAGTGTTTGTTGAAGTGTAAAGTAAGCTAAATGTTGTGGGAATGATGTTCTATATTGTGTCATGTTCGTTTGAAATCCCTGAGATACATGTTGGAAGGTTTAGAATGTGTTTTGGTTTGTTTTTAGTTTCTTTCGTTTTGTTTTGCTCGAGGACTAGCAAAAGCTAAGTGTGGGGGAATTTGATAGGAGCATATTTATGCGACTTAATTGGCTTGTTCTCGTGCATTTACGTTGTGTTTGTTTAGTTATTGTAGTCCTTTATGCCATTTTCGTGTGTTTCTAGGTTCATATGGCTAAGGAAGCAAAAAGGTGCATTTCCGAGCATTTTGGAGCAAAATTGGGCTTGGAATGGATAGCTTATGTTTGGAGCCAAGGTGTTGGACGAAATTGAGGCACTTTAGGACACAAAACAATGGCCCTAGCCCAATTACATAACCTTGCCATGGCTTATCCCTTCTCCCCTTCCCTTGCCATGCAAACCACCCTATTTTAGGCCCATTCTATGTACTTAAACCTTAGCCCTTTAACCTTGCAGCCATATCCCCTCTTTTATCCACATGCATTCATAATCATTCATAATCATTCACCACCAATTCAGCCACATGCACTTGTTCTTTCATCATTGCACCACAATCTTTTACCATTGCAGCCACATGCACTTCCCCCTTTACCATTGCAGCCACATGCACTTCCCCCTTCATCATTTCAGCCACCAAACACCCACATGCACTCCCACTCCAGATTTTCAGCCATCCCAATTCATCATTGCACATCAACACATTCTATCATTTCCACATGCATTCCCCTTACAATTTCAGCCACTCCACATGCATTTCCAACTTTCCACCAAGTTCCTAGCTGTCATGTTCCCTCCTTTTCACCTATAAATAAGCATCCATTGTAGCCACAAATCACTAACTCTTCCATATTCAGAAAACCATCTCATACACATTCATTCACGCCAGAAATTCATTCCCTCTCTCTAACACTGCCATACTTCACCATTCTTCATATTTTCTGCCCAAAAACACTCCTTGCCTTCCCCTACATCCATCCCTACCCTAAACACATCATTCTACATCATCCATAACCCCCAAAACTCACCAAAACCCCTTGTGCTGCAGCAACTAGAGGAGAAGAGGCCTAAACGTTCATACAATTCAAGATTGAGTTGTTGGGATTTTTAGGTGTTCTTCGTTCTTGTTTTCAATGTTTACTTTGTTATTACTCTCTAAGTTTGTTGTAATCATGAGTGGCTAAACCCCTAATTAGTTAGGGGAAAGTTTGAAACCATGGACATATGTTGGTTATGATTTGATTTACTCCAGTTATGAATTCATGAACTTTAGATGTGGTTTACTTTTCTGTTTTGATTAAGAACTTGTTTATGTATGTGGGTTGAGGGTCGACACTTAATTTGCATGCCTAAACTTGATACTAGGATATAAGGGAATTTCACCTAATCGTTATGAACTTATATTCATGAGTAGTAAAAATCGCTAGTCACGATTGTGTTTAGTAAACCCTAGGCTGGATTAACATGCGTATTCCATAGTTATGAATGCCTAGTCGATGTTTATGATTTCCGTTGAGCTTAATGATCTTTGTTGAATGTCTCTATCATGCGTATTCCATAGTTAGGGACTTTGATTAGGAATAATTTGGTTGTAATGCGTATTCCATTCAATCCAATGAATCTAGGGAAATCTGAAAGTTAGTTTAAGCGGACCTAATTAACTTGGAGCATTGTCATTCATCGTTTGTTGAAGTCATAACTGGGAATCAAATTATATGCATATGTTCATGTGTGGATAAGGAACCCTCTAACTAGTTTCTCATCATTCTATTTCATCAATTTCGTTTTTACAATCTGTTTTAATTAGAATCTGTGCATTTAGTTTAATTTCGTCCAAAACTCAATCCCCCTTTACTTTATTGTCCTATTTAGTTAGAAAGTGTCTTAGTTTATGTTTCTAAGTGTTTTGATTCAAGTTATTACACAAATTCGTCCAAATTCACCAAAGTGCTCAAAACTGCCCAGAAAGTGTTTTTAAGGCAGTTTTGAGTGTTTTGGGTGATGTTTGAGTCTTTTGGTTTGTCTTAGTGCTTTAAGCATTTAGTTTCGCATTCTTTGAGTCTAGTTTAGTGTTTTAAACTTTATTTTACGTTTTTGAGTCAATTTCACATTGATTAGCATCCCTAGTTAATCCCCGGTCTAGAACGATCCCTATTTGCTCATATACTACAATTGTCATCCATAGGGTTTAATTTGTGTGTCAAGTTAATTTTCGCATCACAAGGAAGCAAGGAAAGGAGGACTTGTGCAATCTGCCATCCAAGGGAGTGCCGTGCATGCCATTGGAGTGTGGCGCGTTTTTCTTGGTTCTTTCTATCCTTAGTCTTAGTTCAATGTTTAAATTTAATTATCTTTGTTTTGCGAACATGAGGAACTAACTTCTTTTTAGTTAGAGGAGAATTTGAAGCCATGATTATATGTTTGATATGAATTGATTACGTCCGGTTATTATTTCTTAAGACATGAATATGATTTGCTTATCTAAGTTATTAAAACTGGTTTATGTATGTGGGTTGGGGGTTAACACTTAATTTGCATGCATAAACTTGATGCTAGAGTGTAGGGGGGTTTCACGTAATTGTTATTCACTTATATTCACAAGTAGTGGGGGTTGCTAGTCACAATCGCGGTAAGTAAATCCTTGGTACGAATTTCATGCGTTTCATAGTGATGAGTGCCTTGTCAACGCTTATAGTTTTCACAAAGCTTAATGACTTTTGATATGTATCTTTGTTATGCATCTCATATAAAGAACTTAAAAAAGATAATTTGGTTGTAATGCGTTTTCATTCAATTCAATGAAATAAGGAAAAACTTGAGGATTAGTTGTGCGATGCAACTAATTTGGGGCGTTGTCATTCATAGTCTAAAGGAGTAATAACTGGACATTGGTTCGTATGCATATATCATGCGTGGAGAAGGACCCTCTAACTAGCCTTTTACCCATTTATTTTACCTAAATTTGTTTTTCAAAAGTGTTTTCTACTAAGTTTTTGTTTTGAGTCTAAAATTCGTCAAAAACAATCCCCATATTATCTAGTCTTCATATTTGAGTCAAAACTTGTTTTCCTTGAGTCTTTTGAGTCAAGTCAAGTCCTATTTTCGTCCAAAACCTTTATTGAGTCTAAAGTGAGTCTTTTTGAGTATTGGTTGTTGTTTTAAGTGTCTAAAGTTAGTTTTGAGTCCATAGAGTCTAATTTAGTGTTTTTGAGTCTTATTTACATAGATTAGCATCCCTAGTTAATCCCCGGTCTAGAACGATCCCTACTTACATATCTACTACAATTGTCACAAATAGGGTTTAATTTGTGTGTCAAGTTAATTTTCACATCAAGTAATCAATTTATATTGCAATTATAATCATGGTTTTGAATTCTCCTCTAGCTAAAACAAGTTTAGCCTCTCATGTTCACAGTAAAACAAAGAAAACTTAATTTAAACATTGAAAACAAAGATTGAATACACCTAGAAATGCTCCAACAATCCAACTTGAATTGCCAAAACGTCCAAGGGTCTTCTATCCTTCTTCTTTGCTGGGGCACAAGGGTGAATGGGTCTAAAATTGGGTTGTGGTGGATGGTTGGTTGAATGGTGAAGGGAAGTTACGGAATTGTGGTGTGGAAGGGATGGATGATAGCTGAATAGGAAAATGATGGCTGGTTGTGTATGTGAAAGAATATATGTGTGTATGGGTGCGGCAAAGGGTGATAAGGGTCAAAAACTCGGGAAAGGGCTTAGGGAAGATGAATGAGACTTAGCTATTTTGTCCAAGGGAATTAAGGGTCAGAATCTAATCAAAATAAGTAAATATGATCAGAAATTAAAGGTAATAGGAAGGTGACATGCATCAATAAAAGGGAAGGAAAGATTAAAGCCAGAAAATAGGAGAGAAAAGGAATGTAGTGTGCGGCATTGACTAGGATTAAAAGGGAATGTGATCTTGGGAAACAAAATAGGGAATGTGATCTTGCACGGCAAAGACTTAGAATAGAATAGGAATGTGTTTTAAGGCTGAAATTAGGTAAGGATTTAGGCTACCTTGTGTGGCAAGGAATAAGGAAAGGGAAAGTAGGTACGGCATGGGCTAGAATAGTGCAAGGAACCTTTGGTTTATGTCCTAGAATGCATAGGAGACCTTCAATGTTGCTGGAACTTAGGGACATTTAGGATTAGGAAAGGTCTGATGTGAAATATTCTAACACTCAAATTAAAACCCTATGATTGTAGTATATGAAAGTAGGGATCGTTTTAGGCCGGGGACTAGAAGGGATGCTAATCAACACAATTAAGACTCAAAAACACTAAACTAGACTCTATAGACTCTAAACTAACTTAAAACACTCAAAACAGCAACAAACACTTAAAAAAGACTCAATTTTAGACCTAACAAGTGTTTTGGACGAAAATAAACCTTAACTAGACTCAAAAGACTCAAAGAAAACAGATTTTGACTCAAATAACAAGACTAAATGAAAGGGGGATTGTTTTTGACGAATTTAAAACTTAAAACAAAAACTTTGTAGAAAATACTTTGGAAAAACGAATTTAAGTGAAATAAATGGGTGGAAGGCTAGTTAGAGGGTCCTTCTCCACACATGATATATGCATACGAACCAATGTCCAGTTATTACTCCTTTAGACTATGAATGACAACGCCCCAAGTTAGTTGCATCGTACAAATAACCCTCAAGTTTTCCTTATTTCATTGAATTAGATGGAATACGCATCTAAGCCAAATTATCTTTCTCAAGTTCCCTATATGAAACACATGATAGAGATACATGTCAAAAGTCATTAAGTTCCATGAAAATCATAAGCATTGACAAGGCATTCATCACTATGAAACGCATGAGACTCATACCAAGGATTTACTTAACACGATTGTGACTAGCAACCTCCACTACTTTTGAATGTAAGTGAACAACAATTACGTGAAACCCCCCTATACTCTAGCATCAAGTTTATGCATGCAAATTAAGTGTTAACCCCCAACCCACATACATAAACCAGTTTTAATAACTTAGATAAGCAAATCACATTCATGCCTTAAGAAATAATAACCGGACGTAATTAATTCATATAAAACATATAATCATGGCTTCGAATTCTCCTCTAACTAAAAAGAAGTTAGTTCCTCATGTTCGCAAAACAAAGATAATTAAATTTAAACATTGAACTAAGACAAAGGATAGAATACACCTAGAAACTCTCCACACTCCAATGGCAGATTTCAAACCCTCCTTGGATGGTAGATTGCACAAGTCCTCCTCTCCTTGCTTCCTTGCTTGCGGCACTAGGGTGGTGTAGAATGGATTGTGGTGTTTGATGGATGAAAGTATGAATGAATGAATGAGTGAGTGGTTGGTGTGGTGTGAATTTGTGGTAGAGGGTGGTGGTTTTTGAGTGTTGTGGCATCAAGTATTTATAGGGTGAAGGGGAGGCACGAATTTGGGCTGAAAATGAGAGGAATTAGGACTTCAAATCACCAAAGAACAAGGACACTTTCAATGAGATTCCAAGAAGGACAAGGAATGGTCCTTGTGGCAGATTCTAGAACTTCTAGAAGGGTTACATGTGGCATAAACTTAATGCACGAAATTTGGGCTTCTAGAACTTGAAATAGGTGTTTAAATGTGTAACTAATCCCCTCTAATTAGCTAGATTTAAGTCCTAACCTGATTTGGATAGGGTAAGATAGGATAATGTTAGAGTTAGGAAAGGATAAGGTTGGTTAGGATAGGATAAGATAAGATTGGATAAGGTTCCTTATTTCTTGCTATTTCCTTATCCTCTTTGCATTTGGACTTCTTTCTCCTGAATTGTAGCCTTTCCTAGCCCTTCTTGACTTCAATTTCCTCCATCCTCTTTGCTCCATGGTTAAGCTATCCAATCCATGCCCAAAACTGCTCCATTTAGCTTCAAAATGCCCTTTCTTGCTCCTTTTGCCATTAGGACCTAAAAACATACGAAAATAGCTTAAAAGACTAAAATAGATAGTAATTAAGTAACTAAATGCAAGGAAACAACATAACTAAGTAGCATAAATATGCTCCTATCAAGGTCAAACCAAAATAGGAAACCTTGGCTTAACATTCCTACTTCAAGTAGGAAACCTTCTTTGATTAGGAATCCTAACATCGTTAAGTCTTTAAATTTGTCCATTCCTTTTGCTCCAAGCATATGCTATACATTCCAAGCCCAATTTTGCTCCAAAAGGCTCCAAAACGCACCTTATTGCTTCATAAGGCCTATGGACCTGCAAACACACGAAAATAGCTTTAAAATACTAAAATAACCATGAACTAACAACATAAATGTAAGAAAACAAGCTAACTAAGTTGCCTAAATATGCTCCTATCATAGTCCTCGGGCAAAACAAAACAAACAAAACATAATCTAAACCTTCCAACATTGCCTCAGGGGTTTCCAATGAAACATGACATGTTAAAAATCACTACTCCCACATATTTTTGCTCTCTTTACTCTTGAGTAAACAATTAACCGCAGTCACCACTCACTAGCTCACATTTAATCAATTAAAACAACATTTTGAATGTAGTAACATGCCTTAGAGAATTCTCTCAATTTCTCATATTGCCAGGAGCATATTTATGCTACTTAGTTATGTTATTTCCTTACATTTAGTGAGCTAATTACTACTTTTTATAGTGTTTTGAGCTATTTTCGTTTGTTTGTAGGTCCTAATGACAAACTTGGCAAGAAAAGGCAATTTTGAGCCTTTTAGAGCAGTTTTGGGCTTATTTTGGATAGCTTGTTGATAGGAGCATATTTAGGTGACTTACTTAGCTTGTTTTCATGCATTTATGTTATTAATTCATAGTTGTTTTAGTCTTTTAAAGTATTTTCGTGTGTTTTTAGGTTCTAATGGCAAAGGGAGCAATAAAGTGCATTTTGAGGCTATTTGGAGCATTTTTGGGCATGGATTGGATAGCTTAACCATGGAGCAAAGAGGATGGACGAAATTGAAGACTAGAAGAGTTAGGAAAGGCTACAAATCTGGTGGAAGAAGTCCTAATACAATGAAGATAAGGAAGAAGCAAGAAACAAGGAACCTTATCCAACCTTATCTTATCCTATCCTAGAAACCTTATCCTATCCTATCTCTAACATTATCCTATTCTATCCTATCCAAATCAGGTGGGGGCTTAAACCTAGCTACTTAGGGAGAATCAATTACACATTTAAACACCTAATTCAGTTCTAGAACACTTATCCATACCAATGCCGTAAGACACCCCTCCTGGTAGGTTTAGGAATTGAAAACCTTTTCCTACTCTTATATCACATATCCTAGGCCCTTTAGGATTAGGAAATCTGCCTTAAACACAGTTTCTAGAACACCTAATCCTATCCCTACATGTGTGCCGCACCTAGCCTTCTAGAACTCCCCAATTCCTAGCCGAAATTCCTATTCCCAATCCCACTTGATTTCTGCCTTGAATTAACCCTTTTTCAATATGATTAGGCAATCCCTTTCCTTCACTAAGTGTGCCAAACTAGCCTATATAAACAGCCTTTTGCCGCACCATTTAGGGCACCACCCTTCACACAACAATCATTCATTCATAAACACAACCATCCTTTGCCGTGACCTTACAACCACCCATCCATCATTCCCCTACTTCCACACCTCCATCCCAACCTCCATACACCACCATAGACCCCTTGCCGTGACCTAGCAAGGAGGAGGAGAAGGAAGACCAAGCCTTGGGCATTTGTGCATTCAAGTTGGAGTGTTGGACGTTTCTAGGTGTAATCTATCCTTTATTGTTAACGTTTAAATCTATGTTGCTTTGTTTTGTCATGAACATGAGAGGCTAAACTCGTTTTAGCCTAGGGATGCTTTGAAACCATGATTACATTTATAATATGAGTTGATTGAGTCCAGTTGTGATTTCATAAATTGTGAACGCAATTTACTTAACCGTTTGACGGATAACTTATTCTTGTATGTTTATTAGGGAGGCCTACTTAATTTGCATGCTTGAATTTGGGGCTAGAATATTAGGGTGTTTCACATAATCGTCACAAACTAATATTCACAAGTAGTTAAGGATGTTTTCACAATCATGTTAAGTAAATTCTTGGCATAAGTTTCATGCAATTCATAGTAATGAGTGCTTCGTCAATGCTTATGGTTTTCAAAGAACTTAATGATTCTTGCTTGTATCTCTATTATGCAATTCATGTAGGGAACTTGTGGGGAATGCTTTGTCGTATGCAATCATCCAATTCAATAACGTGAGGAAAATCTGAGGGTTAATTAGTGCAATTCACGGTTAATCTGGGGTGTTGAGGTTCATGGTTTATCGGAAAAGCAACTGGAAATCAATTTATGTTAGAAAGTATCATGTGTGGAGAAGTATCCCTTGGCTATCCCATCATCCATTAGTTTTTCTTATTTTCGTCCAAAATCTGTTTTAAAGTTTTAAGTCACTTGTTTTCTTTTAAATTCGTCCAAAATCAAAACCCCCTTTCTTATTTGTTCCAAATCTGTCCAAAAGAGTCTTTTTGAGTCTTTAGAGTCAAAACCAAGTGTATTTTCGTCCAAATTAAGTCCTAGAGTCTAAATTGAGTCTTTTTGGTTGTTTTGAGTTGTTTTGAGTCTTTTAAGTTTGTTTTTGGTCATATAAGTTAGTAAGAGTCTTGTGAGGTCATTTAAAGTGTTTTAAAGCATATTTTCACATCCTTGAGTCAATTTTCATTAGATTAGCAATCCCTCCTAATCCCCGGCCTAGAACGATCCCTATTTATATCTATACTACAATTGTAAAAAAGAGGGTTTATTTTGAGTGCTATCTTTTATCACATCACTTGTATATAGAGCAACATGGAGGTTAGAAACATGCTACAAATCAGAAAAGGAAAGTTCATGACAAAGAAGATAAGGAAAGTGCAAGAAAAGAGGAAACATTATCTAAAACCTTATCCAACCTTATCTTATCCAAACCTTATCCTATCTTGTCCTAACCTAATCTTGTTCCACCTCAATCCTAGCTGCAAGTGGACCTAAAAACCTAATTTCTAGAAGCCCTATCTGACCCTAAAAGGGTGCCACACCTTCCCCCTCTTTTATGCCTTCTAGAACACCCAAAATCAGCCACAAAACACTTAGTCTCTAGAAAGGCCCAATTTTGGATGAAAATTCTTTAACCTTTTTCTGATTGGATTCTGATTTTATTTGGCCCTTTTTCTCTTGGATTTGGATTGTATAAGTCCATATCTGAGATTGATTGGGCTAGGACTTAATTCCCAAACCCTTGCCGCAACTTAGGGGCCCAAAAACACTTGTATCAGCTAGGTTTAACCCTAAATCTGATTGCTAGGGTTTCGGCCATGCTATATATATCTGCCTACTATTGTGCCGCACCCCCTTAGACGCCCTAGGCAGCCATTCAACATTGAATTCATTCATCCATTCACATCATTCACCATCCATTCAGAAAATACACTTTGTGCCGCAAGTCCTAAGGAGAAGAAGGAGTGACGTGGCTTCCATAGGAGAAAGACCATCTTCTGCCGCAAGAAATCTGCATCCATTGGAGACTTTCAGAGTTCTTTCTTCCCTTGTTTCGTTTCCATGTTTATTTTAATTTGCTTTTCAATTGTTATGAACATGTGTAACTAAGTTTTTCTTAGTTAGGGGTGAATTCAAAACCATGGGCATACGTTTTATATGTATTGATTTCCTCCAGATTTTGTTTCTTGAATTGTGGATGTGATTTACTTAATTGATTTATTGAGAACTTGTTCTTGTGTGTTGATTAAGGATGCATACTTAGTTTTCATACATGAATTTGATGCTAGGATATAAGGAAATTTCACGTAATCGTTATGACCTTATATTCATAAGTAGTGGAAATCACTAGTCATGATTGTATTAAGTAAATTCTAGGGAAGAGTATCATGCAATTCATAGTTACGAATGCCTAGTCAATGCTTAGGGTTTTCAAAAAGCTTAATGATCTTTGATTTTATCTCTATTATGCAGTTCATGTAGGGAGTTTGATAAGAATAATTTGATTGTCGATGCGTATTCCATCCAATTCAATGAAACTAGGAAAATCTGAAAGTTAATTTGTGCTTTTCACAATTAATTTGGGGCATTGTCATTCATGGTTTAAAAGGGATGAAATCTGGAAATCAATTTATGTTGCATATGTGCATGTGTGGAGAAGAACCCCCTAACTAGCCTTTTTCCCATTCAATTCACCTAGTTTAGTGCCTAATCTGTTTAATTTACAATCTGTCCATTTTAATTAATTTCGTCCAAATCAAGTCCCCATTTTATTAAGTGTGTTAGATTAGTTAGAAAAGTGTTTGAATCTGTCCAAATTAGTGTTTTGAGTCTAAGTTAGTTAAATTTCGTCCAAATCACCCTTTAGAGTCTAGTTTGAGTCTATTTGAGTGTTTTGGGCTGTTTTGAGTCTTTTTAAGTTGTTTTGAGTCATATAGGTCTAGGTAAGTGTTTTAAAGTTTGATTTTGTGTTTTTAAGTCAGTTTAGAGTAGATTAGCATCCCTAGTTAATCCCCGGTTAGAACGATCCCTACTTGCTTATATATTACAATTGTCACAAATAGGGTTTAATTTGTGTGTCAACATAATTTTCACATCACATATGCTCATACCAATTTCAAACTCCACATATTGAAACACATAACAATGAAGATAGAAGTCTAAGGGTTGTAACGGGGCTAATGGTATCGGCTAACAAAGAAAGGTAAAGGATAAACAAGGGTTCCGATAGCAGCATATTTATGCGACTTTGTTAGCTTATTTCCTTGCATTTATGAGTTACTTTCTATTTATTATAGTGATTTAAGCTATTTTCGTGTGTTTGTAGGTTCAATTGGCTAAAGTGGCAAGAAAGTGCATGTCGGTGAATTTTGGAGCAGTTTTGGGCTTGGGATGGATAGCACATGCCTGGAGCAACGTGAATGAATGAAATTGAAGACCAAAAGAGGTTGGAAATGTGCTAAAGAGATGAAGAAAATAAATTCAAGAAAAGGAAAACAAGAAGGCTTAGCGAGAAAGAAGGAATGTTATCCAAATTTCCTTAAACTTTCCTAATCCTTTTCTACTTAAGTTCCAGCTGCAAAGAGGCTTCCTAAAGATATTAGGACACTTAATTACAAGATTCTAGAAGGTCAATCCCAGTCAAAATAGGTTGCCACATCAAATCTGCAAGGAATCCTTCCTTGCCGTGCAAGGAAGTCACATTCCCCTTTCTTTCTAGGCTTGCCGCATATCACTTACCCCTTTTCCTCTTGAGATTCTGATTTGTTACCCTTTTCTTAGAGGATTTGGTGTCTTAAACTTTTCCCAACTTAATTCCCAGCCGCGCCCCATCCTTCCCATATAAATAAAGAGCCTTGCTGCACATCCCAGGGGGATTCTAGGACCCTTACACACATCATTCAGCCATCATTCACCACAATTTCGACACAACCCATCCATAATACACAATAACCCAATTTCATGGAATAGCCAAGGGGTTCTTCTCCACACATGTTACACTTGCATCCAAGATTGATTTTCAGTTGGTCTTTCGATAAGTTATGAAACTCAACACCCCGGGTCAATTAGGTCCGCTTAAATTAACCGTCAAGTTTTCCTTAAGTTAATGAATTGGATGGGTTTGCGCAACGCAATTCACAACATTCTCCAAAAGTCCTTTACGTGAAAAGCACAATAAAGATACAATCAAAGATCATTAAGCATTATGAAAACTATAAGTGTTGACGAGGCATTCATTACTATGATGAGCATGAAACTCGTGCCAAGAATTCATTTAACGCGATTGTTTATAAGCAACCTCCACTACTTGTGAATATAAGTTCATAATGATTAGGTGAAACTCACTTATATTCTAGCGTCATATTCATGCATGAAAATTAAGCGCGCATTCTCAATAAACATACATAAATAAGTTATCAATCAAACGGTTAAACAAATTGAATCCACAACTTATGAAATTCCAACGAAAGTTAATCAATTCATATTGCAAACATAAACATAGTTTCGAATCACCCCTAGCTAAAGGGGGTTTAGTTCCTCATAACTTTGAAATCAAAGAAACACCTAAACATTCCAACAACTCAAACTTGAATTGTATGAACGTTTAGGCACTCTTCTCTTCCATTCCTCATTGTGGCACAAGGTCTAAGGAGATGTTTAGGGCTTTAGGTGTATGTGGAATGGAGTGGGGAATGGTTGGAGTGGCTGCAATGGAGGAGAAGAAATGGTGCAGAAATGGAAGGGGATTTGCACGGCATAGAATGGGCAGTTTTGTGTTGTGTGTTGTGTTGTGGTGAATGGAATGAATGAATTGTGGCTGCAATGGATGCTTATTTATAGGTAAATAAGAGGGAACATGACAGCTAGGAAGTGGGTGGAAATGTGGCTGCAATGTTAGTGAATGATTATGAGTGAATGCATGTGGATGTGGCTAGGTTGGAAAGCTGGAATTGTGATGGGAAAGCCACGGCAAAGGGAGGAATATGTGGCTGCATGATAGGAGCATATTTATGCGCCTTAGTTTGCTTGTTTTCTTGCATTTATGTTGCTAGTACTTAGTAATTTTAGTACTTTAAGCTATTTTCGTGTGTTTGTAGGTCCAAAGGGCTAAAGGAGCAAAAAGATGCATTTTGGAGACTTTTGGAGCACTTTTGGGCTAAGGATGGCTAGCTTATGCTTGGAGCCAAAGTGTTGGACGAAATTGAAGACCTAATTAAAGACCAAAGTGTTGGAACCTTGTTCCCTTTAGTTTTAGGACATTTAAACCTTTCCTAATCCCAATCATGCCATGCATAACACACCAACAACACCCCCTTAGAATCCAAAACCGTACACACCATTCACCCTAGATTCTAATCAGCCATTCACCAAAACCATTTCCCTTTGTGCCGTGCACATTCACATGCATTTCCTTCATTAATTAACCCACATGCACCCTTTATTCTTTCATCATTCAAGTCATTCCACATGCATTCATCCTAGCTGTCATTGCACATGCTTTCACAACCTAATTCACATGCACATTCATCCACCTTTCTCCCAAAAACCGTGCACATGCATTCATTATTCATTCACATTGCATTCCCTTTTCATTGAAGCCACATGCACTCCCATCCATTTCATCATTGCAACCATTGCAGAAAATACCCATGCATAACCCACCAATTTCAGCCACATGCACACAAACCCATTCCTTGCCGTGGCCCTTGCAAATTGATAGGAGCATATTCATGCGACTTAAATGGCTTGTTCTCGTGCATTTACGTTATGTTTCTTTAGTTATTTTAGTATTTTAAGCTATTTTCGTGTGTTTGTAGGTCCAAAGGGCTAAAGGAGCAAAAAGATGCATTTTGGAGACTTTTGGAGCACTTTTGGGCTAAGGATGGATAGCTTATGTTTGGAGCCAAAGTGTTGGACGAAATTGAAGACCTAATTGAAGACCAAAGTGTTGGAACCTTGTTCCCTTTAGTTTTAGGACATTTAAACCTTTCCTAATCCCAATCATGCCATGCATTCACACCATTCTCTCCCAAAACCGTGCATCTCCACAATCCCATTCATCAACACATGCATCCACATGCATTCACCCTTTAAACCATTAAATCCACATGCTTTCCTATTCAATTAAATCAGCCACATGCATTCATCATCATAACCTAGCTGTCATTCCACTTCATTGCACATGCATCTTCAAATAAATCAGATTTCCATCATATTCACATGCATTCCATCCTTTAAAACATTGCACATGCACTCCCTTTAATTAATTAAGCCACATGCACTCCCATCCATTTCATCATTGCAGCCAACACATGCTTTCACATGCATTTTCAGATTGTCCCCTTGCACATGCAGCCACATATTCATTGCACATGCAATTCCAACCCACATGCATCCTTTAATCATTCAAACATGCAGCCACATTCCCTCCTAGCTGTCATGTTCCCCCCATTTCACCTATAAATAAGCATTCATTTTACATTCACTCTTCCATATTCCAGAAATTCGTCAAAACCTCTCCACACCCTTGCAGCAGCCACCAAAACACTTTTCTCCTCCATTGCAGCCACTCCAACCACTCCCCAAACCATTCACACCATCAAACTATCCTTAGACCTTGTGCTACAACGAAGAGGAAGATAAGAGGGCCTAAACGTTCATACAATTCAAGTTTGAGTTGTTGGAATGTTTAGGTGTTTCTTTGATTTCAATGTTTAATTTCAATACTCTTTGTTTTGTACGTATGAAGAATGGAAGAGAAGAGTGCCTAAACGTTCATACAATTCAAGTTTGAGTTGTTTGGAATGTTTAGGTGTTTCTTTGATTTCAAAGTTATGAGGAACTAAACCCCCCTTGGCTAGGGGGGAATTCGAAATATATGTTTATGCTTGCATTTTGATTTGATTACTTCTAATTGCGTTTCATAAGTTGTGGATTCAATTCGTTTAACTGTTTGATTGATAACTTATTTATGTATGTTTATTGAGAGTGCACACTTAATTTTCATGCATGAATATGACGCTAGAATATAAGTGAGTTTCACCTAATAGTTACGAACTTATATTCACAAGTAGTGGAGGTTGCTTATAAACAATCGCGTTAAACGAATTCTTGGCATAAGTTTCATGCGTATTCCATAGTAACGAATGCCTCGTCAACACTTATAATTTTCATAGAGCGTAATGATTCTTGCTTGTATCTCTATTATGCAATCATGTAGGGGACTTGTGGGGAATGTTTTGGGTTGTCGTATGCAATCATCCAATTCAATAACGTTAGGAAGATTTGAAAGTTAATTTAAGCGGACCTAATTAACTTGGAGCATTGAGAATTCATGGTTTATTGAAATGCAATTGGAAATCATTTTATTATGCAAGTGTAACATGTGTGGAGATGAACCCCTTAGCTATTCTATCATCCATTCATTCCATTTTATCATTTTCATATTTACATTCTGTTTTAATTAGAATCTGTGCATTAGTTTTAATTTCGTCAAATCCTAAATCCCCCTTTACTTTAATGTCCAATTTAGTTAGAAAGTGTATTAGTTTGTGTTTATAAGTGTTTTGATTCAATTTGTTTCACAAATTCGTCCAAATTCACCAAAGTGCTCAAAACTGCCCAGAAAGTGTTTTTTAGGCAGTTTTGAGTGTTTTGGGTGATGTTTGAGTCTTTTGGTTTGTTTTAGTGTTTTAAAGTTTAGTTTTACATTCTTTGAGTCTAGTTTAGTGTTTTATATTACGTTTTTACGTTTTTGAGTCAATTTCACATTGATTAGCATCCCTAGTTAATCCCCAGTCTAGAACGATCCCTATTTGCTCATATACTACAATTGTCATCCATAGGGTTTAATTTGTGTGTCAAGTTAATTTACGCATCACAAATCCATCCCATTTTCAGCCATTACACTTCATCATTGCAGCCACCATTCATCCTAGTTGTCAATCACATACTTTCCCATTGTATAATTCATCCACATGCATCTTTAACCAACAAACAAATCAGCCACAACACACAAACACACCCATGCCGTGCATTCCCATTCATTTCCAGCTTTCCACCAAGCAAATCTAGTTGTCACTCACATGCATTCACCCTTTAATCATTCATCCTAGCTGTCATTGCACATGCATTCCTTTAATCCACATGCACCCTTTAAACAAACCCAAACATGCAGCCACATATTCCCTTTCTTGCCGTGGCTTTCCCATCACAATTCCAGCTTTCCAACCTAGCCACCTCCACATGCATTCACTCATAATCATTCACTAACATTGCAGCCGCATTTCCACCCACCTCCTAGCTGTCATGTTCCCTCTTATTTACCTATAAATAAGCATGCATTGCAGCCACAATTCATTCATTCTCATTCATACACATTTCAGTCACAAACACCAACCATTTCCTTATTGCCATGCCTTCCCTTCCAATCCAAACACCATCCACAACCCCTAAGGCCGTGCCTTCCCTTTCACCATTTCCATCACTCCTCATCCATTCCACATACAAACACCATCACACAACCATTCCTTAGACCTTGTGCTACAACAAAGAGGAAGAGAAGCGGGCCTAAACGTTCATACAATTCAAGTTTGAGTTGTTGGAATGTTTAGGTGTTTCTTTTCCTTTGAATTCAATGTTTAATTTCAATTCTCTTTGTTTTGTAATCATGAGGAACTAAACCCCCCTTGGCTAGGGGGGGATTCGAAATATATGTTTATGCTTGCATTTTAATTTGATTACTTCTAATTGCGTTTCATAAGTTGTGAATTCAATTTGTTTAACTATTTGATAGATAACTTATTTATGTATGTTTATTGAGAATGCGCACTTAATTTTCATGCATGAATATGACGCTAGAATATAAGTGAGTTTCACCTAATCGTTACAAACTTATATTCACAAGTAGTGGAGGTTGCTTATAAACAATCGCGTTAAATGAATTCTTGGCAAGAGTTTCATGCAGTTCATAGTAACAAATGCTTCGTCAATGCTTATGGTTTTCAAAGAACGTAATGATTCTTGCTTGTATCTCTATTATGCAGTTCATATAGGGAACTTGTGGGGAATGTTTTGGGTTGCCGTATGCAATCATCCAATTCAATAACGTTAGGAAAATCTGAGGGTTAATTAGTGCAATTCACGGTTAACTTGGGGTGTTGAGAATTCATGGTTTATTGAAATGCAATTGGAAATCGTTTTATTATGCAAGTGTAACATGTATGGAGATGAACCCCTTAGCTAGCATTTGATGCGTGATTTATACGCACACAAATTAAACCCTCTTTTCGTCAAATTGTAGTATATGTATAAGTAGGGATCGTTCTAGACCGGGGATTAGGAGGGATTGTTAACCACTTGGATTTGACTCAAAAACGTAAAATAACAATATGAAACACTATACTAGACTCAAAGAATGCAAAGCTAAACTTTAAAACACTAAGACAAACCAAAAGACTCAAAACAACACAAACACACTCAAATCTGCCTAAACACCACTTTCTGGGCAGATTTGAGCACAAACACAAATTTGGACGAAATTAAGTAATAACTTGACTCAAGAACGTAAAAACACAATATAAAACACTAAACTAACTCAAAGAATGTAAAACTAAACACTTAAAACATTAAAACAAACCAAAAGACTCAAACATCACCCAAAACACTCAAAACTGCCTTAAAATCACTTTCTGGGCAGTTTTGAGCACTTTGGTGAATCTGGACGAAATTGGGAAATAAAATGAATCAAAACACTTAAAAGCACAAACTAAATTGATTTCTAACTAAATTGGACATTAAAGTAAAGGGGGATTTAGATTTATACGAAAATTGAAATAACAAAACAAGTTAATAAACTAAACAGATTGTAAAACGAATTTGATGGAATGGAATGAATGGATGATAGAATGGCTAAGGGGTTCATCTCTATACATGTTATACTTGCATAATAAAATGATTTCCAATTGCATTTCAATAAACTATGATACTCAACACCCCAAGTTAACCGTGATGCACTAATTAACCTTCAAATCTTCGTAACGTTATTGAATTGGATGATGCATGCGACAATTCAAAACATTCCCCACAAGTCCTCAACATGAATGCATAGAAGAGGTACAAGCAAGAATCATTACGCTCTATGAAAATTATAAGTGTTGACGAGGCATTCGTTACTATGGATTGCATGAAACTTATGCCAAGAATTCATTTAACGCGATTGTTTATAAGCAACCTCCACTACTTGTGAATATAAGTTCATAACGATTAGGTGAAACTCACTTATATTCTAGCGTCATATTCATGCATGAAAATTAAGTGTGCACTCTCAATGAACATACATAAATAAGTTATCAATCAAACAGTTAAATGAATTGAATCCACAACTTATGAAACGCAATTAGAAGTATTCAAATCAAAATGCAAGCATAAACATATATTCGAATCACCCCCTAACCAAGGGGGGTTTAGTTCCTCATGGTACAAAACAAAGAGAATCAAAGAAACACCTAAACATTCCAACAACTCAAACTTGAATTGTATGAACGTTTAAGCCCTCTTATCATCCATTCCTCATTCGTACAAAACAAAGAGCATTGAAATTAAACAAAGAAAATCAAAGAAACACCTAAACATTCCAACAACTCAAACTTGAATTGTATGAACGTTTAGGCACTCTTCTCCGCCGCTTCGTTGTGGCACAAGGTCTAAGGTGAGTTTGATGGTGTGAATGGTTTGGGGAGTGGTTGAATGGATGAATTTCTGGTGGTGTTTGGATTATAGGGAACTCACGGCCAAAGTGCAGTTTTGATGTGGGAAATGGGTGAATTTCTGAAATGGAAGAATGAATGAATTATGAATGCAATGCATGCTTATTTATAGGTGAAATGGGGGAACATGACAGCTAGGAACTAGGTGGAAAGCTGAAATGGTGATGGAAGATGCATGTGGCTGATTTAATGGAGGAACAAGTGCATGTGCACGGTTTTGGTTGGAATGCAAGGGAATGCAATCTGAAAATGTATGTGAAAGCATGTGTTGATTGAATTGGTGGTGCATGTGCTGATTTGTGGTGCATTTGGATGGGAAAGTCACGGCAATGATGGTGTTTTCTGTGAATGATGGCAGATTGTGTTTGCATGTGAATTAGGTTGTGAAATGATGAAGGAAATGCATGTGCAATGAAGTGGATTTTCTGATGGTGAATGGGTGTATGTTTGAATGATTAAAGGGACATGTGGGGGTGGAAATGATGAATGAAATGCATGTGAATGACAGCTAGATATGTTGATGAATGCATGTGACTTGTTTGTGGTGAGTGAATGCATGTGCAAAGCTGGAAATGCAATGGGAACTCACGGCAATGAGTGTTTGGGGTTGGAAATGCATGTGTTTGCATGTGATTGCTGTTTGTGTGAAGTGTGTGTGAATGCATGTGGATTAAAGAGTGAATGGTGGCTGCAATGATGAAGACATGTGGCTGAAATGAAAGGTGGAAATGAGAAGGAATGTGCACGGCAATGATGGTGAATATGAATGCATGTGGCTGATTTAAAGAATAGGTATGCATGTGAATTAAAGGTGTTGTGTTAGGTGATGGGTGCATGTTAAGTGATAAGTGGTAAGTGGTGATGATAAGTGATAAGTGATAAGTGATGATGATAAGTGATAAGTGATAAGTGATATGATATGTGGTGATAAGTAATGAGAGCATGTGGGTTAACTAATGAAGGAAATGCATGTGCAACGACAATGTGTTAGAATGGATGTGTGTTATGCATGGCATGATTGGGATTAGGAAAGGTTTAAATGTCCTAAAACTAAAGAGAACAAGGTTCCAACACTTTGGTCTTCAATTACGTCTTCAATTTCGTCCAACACTTTGGCTCCAAGCATAAGCTATCCATCCTTAGCCCAAAAGTGCTCCAAAAGTCTCCAAAATGCATCTTTTTGCTCCTTTAGCCCTTTGGACCTACAAACACACGAAAATAGCTTAAAGTACTAAAATAACTAAAGAAACATAACGTAAATGCACGAGAACAAGCCATTTAAGTCGCATGAATATGCTCCTATCAGCATTCATCCATACTTTCATCATATTCATATTTACATTCTGTTTTAATTACAATTTGTTCATTTAGTTTAATTTCGTCAAAACTCAATCCCCCTTTACTTTATTGTCCAATTTAGTTAGAAAGTGTCTTAGTTTATGTTTCTAAGTGTTTTGATTCAATTTATTACATAATTTCGTCCAAATTCACCAAAGTGCTCAAAACTGCCCAGAAAGTGTTTTTAAGGCAGTTTTGAGTGTTTTGGGTGATGTTTGAGTCTTTTGGTTTGTTTTAGTGTTTTAAGCGTTTAGTTTCGCATTCTTTGAGTCTAGATTAGTGTTTTAAACTTTATTTTACGTTTTTGAGTCAGTTTCCAAGTGATTTGCAATCCCTCCTAATCCCCGGTCCAGAACGATCCCTACTTACATACTTACTACAATTGATAAAAAGAGGGTTTAATTTGTGTGCGTATAAATTCTCGCATCACTGCATGTTTGGGTTTGTTTAAAGGGTGCATGTGGGTGAATGTTAGGTTGAAATAATGATGGAAAAACAGCTAGGAAAAGAGGGAATGCATATGGAAGTGTGGCTGCCAAGAGAAGGAGAAAAGCTGGAAAATGGAATAGGATGCACGGCAAGGTGTGGAGAATGTGGCTGTTTGTTTTCGGAAGAATGATATTGAAATGGGAAGGCATGTGGCTGCCATCTAGGGTGAATGATTGAGGTGGGAATGGAAGAATGTGGCTGCAATGATGAATACATGTGGCTGAAATGAAAGGGAAATGCAAACCCAACACACGGCAAGGGATGTGTTGGTGTGTGTATGGGAATTTCTGGTTCTAAGGCTTTGTTTAATTGGGCTAGGCCCTTTGTTTTATGTCCTAAAGTGCATACAAGGCTTCAATTTTGTCCAACACTTTGGCTCCAAGCATAAGCTATCCATTCTTAGCCCAAAAGTGCTCCAAAAGGCTCCAAAATGCACTTCTTTGCTCCTTTAGCCCTTAGAACCTGAAAACATACGAAAATGACTTAAAACACTTAAAGAACTAAGAAATAACAACGTAAATGCACAAGAACAAGCCAACTAAGTCGCATGAATATGCTCCTATCACTATCTTTCCTTGTTAGCCAATACCCCAAGCCTCGTTACAACCCTTGACTTCTATCTTGAGTGTTGTGCATTTCAATTGTGGAGTTTGAATTTGGTATGAGCATATGTGATAGGAGCATATTCATGCGACTTAAATGACTTGTTCTCGTGCATTTACGTTATGTTTCTTTAGTTATTTTAGTACTTTAAGCTATTTTCGTGTGTTTGTAGGTCCAAAGGGCTAAAGGAGCAAAAAGATGCATTTTGGAGACTTTTGGAGCACTTTTGGGCTAAGGATGGATAGCTTATGCTTGGAGCCAAAGTGTTGGACGAAATTGAAGACCTAATTGAAGACCAAAGTGTTGGAACCTTGTTCCCTTTAGTTTTAGGACATTTAAACCTTTCCTAATCCCATTCATCAACACATGCACCCACATGCATTCACCCTTTAAACCATTAAATCCACATGCTTTCCTATTCAATTAAATCAGCCACATGCATTCATCATCATAACCTAGCTGTCATTCCACTTCATTGCACATGCATCTTCAAATAAATCAGCCATTCCACATGCATATTCAACCTAGCTGTCATTGCACATGCATTCACTCTTTAATTCACATGCATTTACTCTTTAATTCACATGCAAAACATCCCATTCCATCTCCCATTTCAGATTGCTTTCCATAATCATTCACTCACCACAAACATTCCACATGCATTCATCAACATATCTAGTTGTCACTCACATGCATTTCCTTCATCATTTCCAACCCACATGTCCCTTTAATCATTCAAACATACACCCATTCACCACCAGAAATCATCCTTGCCATGAGTTCCCATCAGATTTCCATCATATTCACATGCATTCCATCCTTTAAAACATTGCACATGCACTCCCTTTAATTAATTAAGCCACATGCACTCCCATCCATTTCATCATTGCAGCCAACACATGCTTTCACATGCATTTTCAGATTGTCCCCTTGCACATGCAGCCACTTATTCAAAGCACATGCATTTCCACCCTTTAATCACATGCATAAATCAGCCACATGCATCTCCCATCACCATTCCAGATTTCCACCACCCTCCTAGCTGTCATGTTCCCCCCATTTCACCTATAAATAACCCTTCATTGCAGCCACAAAGGGGGGGATCCATTCACCACAGAAATAAGGCCTTTGTGCCAGAAATTCATCCATTCCATAAACACTTCCATTCCATTGTACATACCACCAACACTTCCCCCTTTGTGCCGTGAGTTTCCCTTACAATCCAAACACCATCCTTCCATCTCCACCACTCCCCAAACCATTCACACCATCAAACTCACCTTAGACCTTGTGCTACAACGAAGAGGAAGAGAAGAGTGCCTAAACGTTCATACAATTCAAGTTTGAGTTGTTGGAATGTTTAGGTGTTTCTTTGATTTCAATGTTAATTTCAATACTCTTTGTTTTGTACGTATGAGGAATGGAAGAGAAGAGTGCCTAAACGTTCATACAATTCAAGTTTGAGTTGTTGGAATGTTTAGGTGTTTCTTTGATTTCAAAGTTATGAGGTGATTCGAAATATATGTTTATGCTTGCATTTTGATTTGATTACTTCTAATTGCGTTTCATAAGTTGTGGATTCAATTTGTTTAACCGTTTGATTGATAACTTATTTATGTATGTTTATTGAGAATGCGCGCTTAATTTTCATGCATGAATATGACGCTAGAATATAAGTAAGTTTCACCTAATCGTTATGAACTTATATTCACAAGTAGTGGAGGTTGCTTATAAACAATCGCGTTAAACAAATTCTTGGCATAAGTTTCATGCAATCCATAGTAACGAATGCCTCGTCAACACTTATAATTTTCATAGAGCGTAATGATTCTTGCTTGTATCTCTTCTATGCATTCATGTTGAGGACTTGTGGGGAATGTTTTGAATTGTTGTATGCGCTAACCCATCCAATTCAATAACGTTAGGAAGATTTGAAGGTTAATTAGTGCATCACGGTTAACCCGGGGTGTTGAGTTTCATGGTTTATTGAAATGCAATTGGAAATCATTTTATTATGCAAGTATAACATGTATGGAGATGAACCCCTTAGCCATTCTATCATCCATTCATTCCATTCCATCAAATTCGTTTTACAATCTGTTTCGTTTATTAACTTGTTTTGTTATTTCAATTTTCGTATAAATCTAAATCCCCCTTTACTTTAATGTCCAATTTAGTTAGAAATCAATTTATTTTGTGCTTTTAAGTGTTTTGATTGATTTTATTTCCCAATTTCGTCCAAATTCACCAAAGTGCTCAAAACTGCCCAGAAAGTGATTTTAAGGCAGTTTTGAGTGTTTTGGGGTGATGTTTTGAGTCTTTTGGTTTGTCTTAGTGTTTTAAAGTTTAGTTTTGCATTCTTTGAGTCTAGTATAGTGTTTCATATTGTTATTTTACGTTTTTGAATCAAATCCAAGTGGTTAACAATCCCTCCTAATCCCCGGTCCAGAACGATCCCTACTTATACATATACTACAATTTGACGAAAAGAGGGTTTAATTTGTGTGCGTATAAATCTCGCATCAAATTTTGGCGCCGTTGCCGGGGATTAGAAAATTTGCTAATCCCTTGGATTGTTTTATTTTCGGTTGTTTTTATTTTATTCCAGATTCTTAATCTTGTTTTGTTTCTTGTTCTAGGTACTAGTTTATGACTCGGAGTTCTCATCCGATTCGTGAACATATCCTGGAGTGATTGGGTACTTCGTCCGGCTGCAAGACGTAAAAGAAAGCGCTACTTGGGAGGCAACCCAATGCACTGAAAAAAAAAAAAAAAAAAAAAAATTTCATATATTAAAAAAAAAAAAAAAATATACTAAACATGGAGAAAGGTGGTGCTTCACAAAGGTTGTTTACGTGAAGCCCCACTATGAGGCGTCGAAGCGGAAGGCATTGAAGCGGAAGGCATCAGAGCGGAAGGCATCGGAGCAGAAGGCGTCGGAGCGGGAGGCATCGGAGCTAGAGCATTCCAGGCCTCAATACTTGGCCAAACACTGGATGATCCAGGAAAAAGGTGCCTCTGGAGGAAAGACGAAAACCTTTGACGGTCACTTTGAATCCGACCTTCAGACTCTTGCAGTTCATCAAGCTTCCTCTTCATGCCCGTCGAATAGTTGTTGGCAAGCACGTGCAAACTTCTATTCTCATGCTTAAGCAGTTTGATCTCCTGCTTAAGACTTTCCACCTCTGCCATCAATGATTCCACCTGACGGGAGCCAAAATTTGATGCGAAAATAGTTAAACACACAAATTAAACCCTATGGATGACAATTGTAATAAATGAGCAAATAGGGATCGTTCTAGACCGGGGATTAACTAGGGATGCTAATCAATGTGAAATTGACTCAAAAACGTAAGAACACAATATAAAACACTTACTAGACTCAAAGAATGCAAAACTAAACTTTAAAACACTAAAACAAACCAAAAGACTCAAACATCACCCAAAACACTCAAAACTGCCTTAAAAACACTTTCTGGGCAGTTTTGGACACTTTGGTGAATTTGGACGAATTTGTGTAACAAATTGAATCAAAACACTTAAAAACACAAACTAAGACACTTTCTAACTAAGTTGGACACTAAAGTAAAGGGGGATTAAGGTTTTGACGAAATTAAATTAAATAAAACAAGTTAATAAACTAGGCAGATTGTATAAACGGATTTGAGAAACAAGATGATGGATGGATTAGTTAGAGGTCCATTCTCCACACATGACACATTTATATATGAATCGATTCTCCAATTGCTTTTCATTATCTATGATGCTCAACACCCCAAGTTAACCGTGATGCACTAATTAACTCTCAAATTTTCCTTATGTTAT
The DNA here is from genome assembly GCF_963583255.1 of Pyrus communis. Classification (NCBI taxonomy): domain Eukaryota; kingdom Viridiplantae; phylum Streptophyta; class Magnoliopsida; order Rosales; family Rosaceae; genus Pyrus; species Pyrus communis. Next base: position 18,083,170 of record NC_084812.1, read on the forward strand.
TGAATTGGATGATGCATGCGACAATTCAAATCATTCTCCAATGGTTCTCAACATGAATGCATAGAAGAGATACAATGAGAGATCATTATGCTCTATGAGAATTATAAGTGTTGACGAGGCAATTATAACTATGAATGCATGATACTCTTGCCAAGAATTCAATTAACGCGGTTGTGACTAACAACCTTCACTACTCATGTTTATAAACTTGTGACGATTAGGTGAAACTCGTTTATAAACTAGCATCGAGTTTATGCATGAAGACTAAGTATGCATCCCTAATCAACATACAAAAACAAGTTTTTAATAAACATGATAATTGAATTGCAATCATAACGTAACAAATCACAATTGGAAGAAATCAATTCATATTTCAAACATGTTCATGGCTTCAAATTTTCCCCTAACTAATTAGGGGTTTAGCCACTCATGATTACAACAAACTTAGATAGTAATAACAAGGTAAACATTGAAAACAAGAACGAAGAACACCTAAAAATCCCAACAACTCAATCTTGAATTGTATGAACGTTTAGGCCTCTTCTCCTTTAGTTGCTGCAGCACAAGGGGTTTTGGTGAGTTTTGGGGGTTATGGATGATGTAGAATGATGTGTTTAGGGTAGGGATGGATGTAGGGGAAGGCAAGGAGTGTTTTTGGGCAGAAAATATGAAGAATGGTGAAGTATGGCTGTGTTAGAGAGAGAGCATGAATTTCTGGCGTGAATGGATGTGTATGAGAGATGGTTTTCTGAAATGGAAGAGTGTGTTTTGTGGCTGCAATGCATGCTTATTTATAGGTGAAATGGGGGGAACATGATGACTAGGAATTAGGTGGAAAGCTGAAATGGTGATGGGAGATGCATGTGGCTGAAATGCATGTGATTAAAGGGTGGGAATGCATGTGTTTTGACAGAAAATAAAAGGGAATGCTGGAAATCTGGAATGGGAACCCACGGCATGGTTGTTTTCTGGTGGTGAATGGGTTTATGTTTGATTGGTGCATGTGGGTTGATTATTTAAAGTGTAAATGATTAATGAATGGTTCTTTGTTGATGGTGGAAATCTGAAATGATGAAGTGGAATGTGCATGTGGCTGCAATGGTAAAGGATGGGAGTGCATGTGCTTTGACAGCTAGGTTACATGTGGAATGTGACTGTAATTGATGGAGAAAGGCCACGGCAATGATGGGGAAAGAATGTGTGGATGCATGGTTGTGTTGGTGATGAATGTGAACTCTTTGTTCTTCATTTTCATTCCTTTGGTCTTCAATTTCGTCCATCTACTTGGCTTTAAGCATATGCAATCCATTCCAATCTCTAATTTGCTCCAAAAGGCTCCGAAAGGCATCCTTTTGCATCCTTAGCCATATGAACCTATAAACACACGAAAATGACTTTAAACACTAAATTAAGTAAGAAAACACAACATAAATGCATAAGAACTAGCTAACTAAGGCGCATAAATATGCTCCTATCAAATTCCCCCACACTTAGCTTTTGCTAGTCCTCGAGCAAAACAAAGAAACAAAACATAACCTAAACCTTCCAACGTTCACCTCAGGGATTTCCAATGGTACATGACATGTTAAAAATCATCATCCCCACAGATTTGAGTCATCTTTACAATTGAGAACATACTTAATCATAGTCACCACTTACTAGTTCACAATTAATCGATTAAAAGAATGTTTTGAATGTAGTAACATGCCTTAGAGAATTTGCTCAATCCTTACAAGATATGCACTCAATCTTCACTCAGATTTTCTAACTACACACCCTATACTAGTTATATGTGAGAAGATTGATGTAAATATGAAAACGAATGCTCACATATACGTATAACAAAGAACGCAATTTATGGAGTTAATAAGCATGTTTAGAAATGATCTCATGAATGGAATGCTACTACTTAGATGCGAGAACCAATGACCATATGCTCATACCAAATTCAAACTCCACAAATTGAAACACATAACACTCAAGAATGAAGTCAAGGGTTGTAACGGGGCTTGGGGTAGTGGTTAACAAAGAAAAGATAAGGAGAACAAGCGTTCTTCAAGTAATATTAAGCAAAGTAGTGTACTTAAGACTTAGAATTCATTTAGATTGCAGAAATTAACTTTAAAACACAAGGGGAAGACTTAGACAACTCCTTAGGGCCGAATTCATTGTTTTGGACCCTTACTTCAACAAACAATACTTTGGAACTCTTTTTCACAACTTTTCAACTCTTTTTTTTTTTTTTTTTTTCTTTTTCTTTTCTTTCATGCCGTGCCTATGGCACACAAATTCTCACACAAGAACACTTCCCCCACACTTGTTTTCTGCCAACATAAATCAAAAGAAATTCAATTTGAATCATGCTTTACTAAGCTTTAAGAACAAGGGTGTGGATGGTCCTAATCTAGGCTAGGTGAGGATAATGTGGGTTAACTTAAACATAAAATGACATGGGATACACGGCAATATGGCTAAGGTGGTGGTCACTACACAACTTCATCTTGAATCTGTGTTATGCAAATCAATAACATGCTTTGAATGAAATGGGCATGAGTTCTAGCATTTGGAACTAAATGATGAAACGCCTCTAAGTAGTAACCAAGCAAAGAATAATGAGATCATGCAACGACTTAGAAAACAAAAATGCACAGATTCTAACTCTCCAAATAAACGTTTAGGCTCAAGTCTCACAAGGTTGTAGCGTTAATTTGAGTTCCTTCCTTCAAGCATGTTACAAAAACTGATTTTTTTATTTTTTTTTATTTTTTATGATTGCATGTGAAGTCATAAGTTATAATCACAACCAAGCATACACAAAGAGTAAATCAAACTTTCATCCATGTTAATCACTCTCTTTAACAGCCATGTAATTACAAACCGAATCCTCATCATTGTGTTGGAAGGTACCCTAAAACAAAAACAAACACACAAAAACACTTTGAAAACAACTCTTTTTGGGTTTTTAAAACAAATTTTTCAAATTTTTATGTGATTTTCGGATTTTTACTTCAAAACACACTAAAACACACCAAAACTGCTTAAAAACACTTAAAAACAGCAAGGAACAAGTCTATAAGTAAAGGGTGATAAAATCCCATGAATTTGCATCAAAAACACTTAGTTACCCCCCCACACTTAAATCAAACATTGTACTCAATGTTTCAAGCATAAAATCACACAAAACACAAAGAAACACACAAACAGCAAGTAAAACAACTAAATAGGCAGATTCGAAATAAACAACAAAGTGAAGGGTTTAGGAACGCAAATCTGGAATTGGAGTGATTCCTTGAGCTTCCTTTGTTGAATTGCATGGGTTGCCTCCCAAGTAGCGCTTTCTTTAACGTCTTGCAGCCGGACGAAGACACGTTCATGCTCTATTGGAGCCCACGGCATGGAGTGGGGTCTCCTCCACGACATGCTCCACAAAGTTCTCATAGTATGGCTTCAATCTATGTCCGTTCACCTTGAACTCGTGGCCACTTTTTAAGCTTTGGACTTGGACTGCACCATGAGGAAAAACATTAGTAACAACAAGAGGTCCAATCCATTTAGAACGTAACTTACCAGGGAATAACCGAAGTCTTGAATCAAAAAGCAACACTTTCTGCCCCTTGGAGAACGTTTTGGTACGAAGCATCTTATCATGATAAGCCTTCGTCTTGTCCTTGTAGATGCGAGCATTCTCGTAAGCCTCGTTCCTAATCTCCTCAAGTTCATCTAATTGGAGCTTCCTATGAACTCCAGCAGCGTCTATGTCCAAATTGAAGGTTTTCACAGCCCAATGTGCCTTGTGCTCTAACTCAACGGGCAAATGACATGGCTTACCATATATAAGCCGAAAAGGTGACATGCCAAGGGGAGTTTTGTAAGCCGTACGATAGGCCCACAATGCATCGTCCAAGCGCAAACTCCAATCTCTTCTTGAGGGTCCCACGGTTTTCTCTAGGACTTGTTTGATCTCCCTATTTGAAACCTCCGCTTGCCCATTAGTTTGAGGGTGATAAGGTGTGGAAACCTTATGAGTAATGTTGTACTTCTTGAGCAAAGCTTCAATGGTGCGGTTACGAAAGTGAGAACCCCCATCACTAATTAAAACTCGTGGCATCCCAAACCTAGCAAAAATATTAGATTTCACAAAATCTGCAACAACCTTAGAATCGTTAGTACGGGTGGCTTTGGCTTCCACCCATTTGGAAACATAATCGACAGCTAGCAAGATATAAGTGAAACCAAAAGATGGAGGGAAGGGGCCCATGAAATCAATACCCCACACATCAAAAATTTCCACAAATGAGAGAGATTGTTGTGGCATTTGGTCCTTAGGCCCTATGTTACCTGTTCTTTGACACTTATCGCATGTTAAACAAAACATTTTAGCATCTTTAAAGAGATTAGGCCAATAAAATCCAGATTGTAACACCTTTAGGGCTGTCCTTTGGGTGCCAAAATGTCCCCCACATGCATAAGTATGGCAGAATGTAAGAATGGAATTAAATTCAGATTCGGGCACACATCTACGCACAATCTGATCTGGGCAGAATTTCCATAAATATGGATCATCCCAAACATAAAAACGTGCATCATGAACAAGTTTATCACGTTGGAACTTGTTTAGGGTACTAGGAACTTGCTTAGACACCAAGAAATTGACCAAATCGGCATACCAAGGGGTTCTTACCTCAATGGACAGAAGTTGCTCATCCGGAAACGTTTCTAAAATGGGGGTGGACTCTTCCTCACGCACCATTCTACTTAGGTGGTCAGCCACCACGTTTTCACACCCTTTCTTGTCTCGGATTTCAAGATCGAACTCTTGAAGTAGGAGCATCCAACGAATGAGTCTTGGCTTAGCCTCCTTTTTGGTGAGAAGATACTTCAAGGCTGCATGGTCAGTGAAAACAATTACTTTAGTACCAAGAAGATATGATCTAAACTTATCTAAAGCAAATACAACCGCCAAGAGTTCTTTTTCGGTTGTAGAATAATTCAATTGAGCATCATTTAAAGTGCGGGAAGCATAATAAATAACATGTGACTGTTTATTTTTCCTTTGACCCAAAACAGCCCCAAGTGCATAATCCGAGGCATCACACATCAATTCAAATGGAATGGACCAATCCGGGGGAGTTATGATGGGTGCCGTGGTTAGGAGCTCTTTGAGATGCTTGAATGACTTCTCGCATGCCTCGTTGAACTCAAAAGACACATCTTTTTGGAGGAGGCGGCATAGGGGTTGTGCAATCTTGGAAAAGTCCTTGATAAATCGTCTATAGAATCCTGCATGACCAAGAAAAGAACGAACCTCTCTAACCGAAGTAGGAGAGGGTAAGTAGCGTACAAGATCTACTTTAGACTTATCAACTTCAATTCCTTTTTCAGAGATTATATGACCCAAAACAATACCTTGTTTAACCATAAAGTGACATTTTTCCCAATTTAAAACAAGATTTGTTTCAACACAACGTTTCAAGATTAAAGTGAGATTATCCAAACAATGATCAAATGAATCACCAAAAACACTAAAGTCATCCATGAATATCTCAATAATCTTCTCAACATAATCAGAAAATATGCTTACCATTGATGCGTGATTTATACGCACACAAATTAAACCCTCTTTTCGTCAAATTGTAGTATAAGTATAAGTAGGGATCGTTCTTAACCGGGGATTAGGAGGGATTGCAAATCACTTGGAAACTGACTCAAAAACGTAAAATAAAGTTAAAAACGTTCACAAAGACTCAAAGGATCAAAACAAGTTCAAAAGACTCAAAACTGCCTAAAAACACTAACTAGGCAGTTTCTGACCTTAAACCCAATGTTGGACGAATTTAAGATTATGGTTTGATTCAAACGTAAAAACACAATATAAAACACTATACTAGACTCAAAGAATGCAAAACTAAACTTTAAAACACTAAAACAAACCAAAAGACTCAAACATCACCCAAAACACTCAAAACAGCCTTAAAATCACTTTCTGGGCAGTTTTGAGCACTTTGGTGAATTTGGACGAATTTTGGGAAATAAATTGAATCAAAACACTTTAAAACATAAACTAAACAAAGTCTAAACACTAAAGAACAAGAAAGTAAAGGGGGGTTTTAAATTGACGAGAATTGAAATAACGAAAGAAGTTAATAAACTAGACAGAATGTAAAGATGAATTTGATGGAATTGAATGGATGGGAACCTAGCTAAGGGGTTCATCTCCATACATGTTATACTTGCATAATAAAATGATTTCCAATTGCATTTCAATAAACTATGATACTCAACACCCCAAGTTAACCGTGATGCACTAATTAACCTTCAAATCTTCCTAACGTTATTGAATTGGATGATGCATGCGACAATTCAAAACATTCCCCACAAGTCCTCAACATGAATGCATAGAAGAGGTACAAGCAAGAATCATTACGCTCTATGAAAATTATAAGTGTTGACGAGGCATTCGTTACTATGATTGCATGAAACTTATGCCAAGAATTTGTTTAACGCGATTGTTTATAAGCAACCTCCACTACTTGCGAATATAAGTTCGTAACTATTAGGTGAAACTCACTTATATTCTAGCGTCATATTCATGCATGAAAATTAAGCGCGCATTCTCAATAAACATACATAAATAAGTTATCAATCAAACGGTTAAACAAATTGAATCCTCAACTTATGAAACACAATTAGAAGTAATCAAATCAAAATGCAAGCATAAACATATATTTCGAATCCCCCCCTAGCCAAGGGGGGTTTAGTTGAATTTAAACATTGGAATCAAAGAAACACCTAAACATTCCAACAACTCAAACTTGAATTGTATGAACGTTTAGGCACTCTTCTCTTCCTCTTCATTGTAGCACAAGGTCTAAGGATAGTTTGATGGTGTGAATGGTTTGGGGAGTGGTTGGAGTGGCTGCAATGGAGGAGAAAAGTGTTTTGGTGGCTGCAATGAGGGTGTGGAGAGGTTTTGACGAATTTCTGGAATATGGAAGAGTGTATGAGAATGAATGAAGTGTGTATGGTTTTTATAGGGAGATGGATGGATGGGAGAGGGAACATGACAGCTAGGTTGCATGTGCAAATGCTAGAAATCTGAAATGGTGATGGGAGATGCATGTGGCTGCTTTATGCATGTGATTAAAGGGTGGAAATGCATGTGCTTTGAATAAGTGGCTGCATGTGCAAGGGGACAATCTGAAAATGCATGTGAATATGATGGAAATGCAATCTGAAATGGGATAGCATGTGGGTGAATGTGTGGCTGCAATGATGAAGTGAATGCATGTGTTGAATGATTAAAGTGCATGTGCAATGTTTTAAAGGATGGAATGATGGAGGAACAAGTGCATGTATGGTGATAGCATGTGCACGGTTTTGGTTGGAATGATGGCAGATTGTGAAAACATGTGAATGCATGTGTTTGATGAATGATAAGTGGTGAATGATATGATAAGTGATAAGTGGTGAATGATAAGTGATGAATGATAAGTGGTGAATGATATGATAAGTGATAAGTGGTGAATGATAAGTGATGAATGATAAGTGGTGAATGATAAGTGATATGATATGTGATTATGATAAGTAATGGGAGCATGTGAGGGAATGAATAATGAATGCATGTTATGGTTTTGGGAGAAAGGTGGAGATGCACGGCATAAGGGAATTGGAAAGGTTTAAATGTCCTAAAACTAAAGGGAACAAAGTTCCAACACTTTGGTCTTCAATTTCGTCCAACATTTTGGCGCCAAGCATAAGCTATCCATCCTTAGCCCAAAAGTGCTCCAAAAGTCTCCAAAATGCATCTTTTTGCTCCTTTAGCCCTTTGGACCTACAAACACACGAAAATAGCTTAAAGGAATAAAATAACTAAAGAAACATAACGTAAATGCACGAGAACAAGCCATTTAAGTCGCATGAATATGCTCCTATCAAATACCCCCACACTTATCTTTTGCTAGTCCTCGAGCAAAACAAAACAACAAAAGAACACGAAACTAGAGAAAACGAACAAAACACAACCTACACCTTCCAACAATCGTCTCACGGATTTCCAATGCTCATGACAAGTTAAAAATCATTATTCCCACAGATTTTAGCCATCTTTACACTTAAGTACATTCTTAATCATAGTCACCACATACTAGTTCACATTTAAGCATTTAAAACCATTTCGAATGTAGTAACATGCCTTAGAGAATTTCCTCAATTCCTTACTAGAATGCACTCTATTTTCACATAGATTTTCTGACTATACACCCTACACTAGTTATATGTGAGAGATTGATGTAAACATGAAAGACTAGTATCTCACATATGTTATAACAAAGAAAGCATTTTCTGGATTTACGATAATGACATGAATATGATCTCATGAATGGAATGCTACTACTTAGCATGAGAACCAGTGATTCCATAAGCTCATATCAATTCCAAACTCCACATATTGAACACATAACGATCAAGATAGAAGCATAAGGGTTGAAACGGGGCTAAAGGTGTTTGGCTAACAAAGAAAGGATAGAGAAAACAAATGTTCTTTAAGCAATAGTGAGCAAAGTATTGAATTAGGCACTTAGAATTCCCTTTAGAACGCATAAGTCAACTTTGAACACCCAAGGGGAAGTCACACAAAACTTAGGGCCATATTCAAACTTTTTGGGCCCTTTCTTCAACAATCACACTTGTGAGTCCATTCTCACTTATTTTCACTCTTTTTCTTTCTTTTCTTCTTCTTTTTCTCACATTTTTTTTTCTTTTTCCCGTGCTTCCTTTAAGACTTAGGCACATACATACACACAAAAATCCCTTCCCCCACACTTATTTTCTGCAACATATTAATCAAAAGGAATTCATTTAAGTCATGCTCACTATACTTCAAGAACAAGGGTATAGGAAAGTCCTACTCTAGGCTAGGTAAGGGGTGATGTGGTTAGCAAAGAAAATAGGCTAAACGAGGCTCAACGGGGTTAAAACTAATATATACGAAATATGGGAAGTAAGGCTATTTGGCTATGGTGGCAACAACACAACTTCATCTTGATATATATTATGCAATTCAATGTCATGCTTTGAATGAAACGGATATAAGTTCTAGCATTTAGTTCTATCATGATACAATTGCATTCTAAGTAGCAACCAAGCAAGGAATAATGAGATCATGCAACAACTTTAGAAAACAAAGAATCACAGAAAATAACTCTCCAAAGAAGGTAATGGCTCGAGTCTCACAGGGTTGTAGCGTTTGTTTGAGTTCCTTCCTTCAAGCATGTTACAAAAACGAATTTTTCTTTTATGATTGCATGTGAAGTCATACATTATAACCATAACCAAGCATATACCAAGAGTAATTCAAACTTTTCTCTATGTTCATAACTCTTTTTAACAGTCATGCAATTACAAACCAAATCCTTATCATTTTGTTGGAAGGTACCCTAAGACACAAACACACAAAAATGACTCAAAACACTCTTTTTAGGCTTTTCAAAACATTTTTTTCAAATTTTTATGTGATTTTCGGAGTTATAAAACAAAACACACTAAAACACTCTAAAACAATTTAAAAACACCTTAAAACAGCAAGGAACAACATTTGAAGTTATGGGTGATAAAATCCCACGAATTTGCATTAACAACATTAGTTACCCCTCCCACACTTAAATCAAACATTGTCCTCAATGTTTTAAGCATAGATTCACACAAATCATAAGTAAACACACAAAAAAAACAACTAAACATACTAAACATGGCAGAATGTAATTAACAAAGAGAAGAGTTTAGGGACGCAAATCTGGTTATGGAGTGTAAATTCCCTCTTCTCCTTGGTGATTGCATTGAGGCATTGATCTTGGTGATTCCACAGGCATACTCTTGAACTGGGCTGCATGATTCTTTTGGTCTCCGCCACTTGTTGATTTTCCTTTGTGCTACTGGGCTGGAGGATTCTTTTGGTCTTCCCCGAAGGTCTGACATACCCCTTTGGTCTGTTTCTTTGTTCAATCTTTCCAATTCGTATTGAAAAGGGTTGGAGGATAACTCAGCCTATGTTTGTCTCCACATGCTTCAATGTATCAATTTCACTTGCCTTACTCGCTCCTCTTTGCAGAAGTGGTCCCTTCTCCGGAAGTGTATCAACCGTTGAAGATGACTACTCGAGAGCAACGCTAGGTAAGCAATCAGGAATAGATTCCAGGCAGTTAGCTCCAGATCGGAAGACTGACTCCATGTGCCGGCTGATTGCTTCTTTTACTTTGCCATGCGAGTAAGAACAAGGACAAAGAAAAAGACAGGGAAAGAGCATGATATGAGATACTTTTGCTTTTGACCTTGATGATATGAGATACCTTTGCTTTTGAAGAAGCGGTGAATGAATCAGCACACTTCAATCCGCCGTTTCCTCCTGGGTCATATGTACTCCAGGCATCTGGTATCATCTTTGGGGAAGAAGAAAGAATTGAGTATTTCGAAAGGCTTTGCTGGGAGTGCGCCCTCAGAGGTGAGGGAGAGCTGGGCATTTTCTTCAGGTCTGCCTTGCCATAAAAGACGAAGGTCGACATATATAGAGATAATATCAAGTGGTGGTACTGTTCTTTTACCCTTGTCGACAAATGTGTCTTCGATATCAGAACGACGCCTCTTCGATTTCTGAGCAGGCGCCCCTTCGATTTCTGAACGACGCCCCTTTGCTTTCTGAACGACACGTAGTAGTGCGGATGCGGCTCCTTTTGACAAAGCTGCACGCGTTTTCTGAAAAGCAGAGAAAGCGTCGCCGAACTTTGCGCTTGTCGGCTAAAGATGTGTAGTTGCGATGATGGCCTCCACGTGTTTTCAGCTTTGTCAGAAATCTTTTGACAAAGTTGAACGCGTTTTCTGAAAAGCCGAGAAAGCGTCGCCTAAATTACGCCGGAAATTCCGGCTTTTTGAATTGGTGGACGCGTCGCCTTGGCTTTTTTATTGAGCTATCGATCACCACAACAAACACACTCTGAAGATTTCCCATTCTTGAAAATCGACTCCGGGCCTTTGAAATTTAACTCCATCCCTTCTCTTTGAACACTTTTGAAAAATGGCAAACTCATCGAACCTTAGCTTGGAATTGAGCCTTAGCAGTGATACGGGCGCGCCGCGTCAAGGTAACGTATGGCGCCCTTCTTTCTTATCTTCTAACGGTCCTCTTTCAGGTGAAGACTCCGTGATGCAGGACGCCACAACAGCTACAATAGTAGCTAGGAACCTCCTCACTCCAAAAGATAGTAGGCTGCTGTCAGGACGGTCCGATGAGTTGGCCTTTCAAGAGTCCCTCGCACTTAGTGTTCAGTGTGCGAGTTCTGTGTCCAACATGGGCCAACGCCTGCTTGCCCGCTCCCGTCAGGTGGAATCATTGATGGCAGAGGTGGAGAGTCTTAAGCAAGAGATCCAGCAGCTTAAGTACGAGAATAGAAGTTTGCACGTGCTTGCCAACAACTATTCGACGGGCATGAAGAGGAAGCTTGATGAGCTGCAAGAGTCTGAAGGTCGGATTCACAGTGACCGTCAAAGGTTTTCATCTTTCCTCCAGAGGCACCTTTTTCCTGGCTCATCCAGCGCTTGGCCAAGTATTGAGGCCTGGAATGCTCTAGCTCCGATGCCTCCCGCTTCGATGCCTTCCGCTACTATGCCTCCCGCTTCGATGCCTTCCGCTACTATGCCTCCCGCTTCTATGCCTTCCGCTTCGACGCCTCGTAGTGGGGCTTCACGTAAACAACCTCTGTGAAGGCTCCATCTTTCTCCATGTTTAGTAATTTATTTAATAAATAATTTTTTTTTTTTTATTTTTTTTTATTTTTTATTTATATATCAAATCAAACGGCATGGAATTGGTCCTTGAATGGAAGGTGATACTTGAAGTGAACCGGCATTGGTTTGAATTCTAATGTAGGTGCCTGATTCAAAAAAAACAACAAGTTAGTATAAAATGTAATGGAATTTGAAAAAAATGACTTACTTGTTTTGTCTGACAAGAACTCAATGACAAACACCACTCCTTTGAAAGTTTCAGGGATATTGGACTTGGCCAGATTGCATGTGATGGTTATGACTTGTCCAATGTCATCAAATTCAACTTCTTTGGGCATTGTTGTCTCAAGTAAATCCTCTTTGATGAATTCATGAAATTCCCTACTTTGCACCTTTGGAAGGTCTTCCAAGATGTCTTTTTCACTTTCTTCTTCCTTGGAATTCATGAACCTGCAAGGAATAGGGATATTAGGTGGAATGGGGTTAGAACTAATTGGAACAACCTTACTTGAATTAGATGGCGTAGGAGCAATAAGTGCTTCCAGCAAAGGTGCTTCAAATTCTCCCTTCGGTTTTACAATGGTTGAACTAGGGAGTTTGCCTTGGTCGCAAAATTGTCCTACGAACTCCGCGATCTGCCCAATTTGCTTTTCCAAGTGGTCCAACCTTTTGTCTTCTTGTCGAGCCTCATTGTCTTGATTTTGTGAGCCCTGTACCAAACAAATTAATTCGTTAAGCTTTTGATTATAATCTATTGACGAACTTAAGTTTGGTTGGGCATATTGAATATGAGGTTGTGGTGGCTGCCAATATCCTCCTTGTTGAGCATTTTGAGGTTCCCACCACATAGAGTTTGAATGATCACTCCAATCCGAATTGTAAGTATTGGAAAACACGTTATTCCTTGATTGAAGATTCAATATATCAACTCTTTGCATTTGAGACCTTTCCATGAGCTGTGACAAAAGAGAAGCATTATCAAGTGCCATGTTGTTCTTCTCTAGTATTTGAATTCAACAAACAAAACAAAAATCAAAAACTAAAACTAAAATACATAACAGAAACAAACAATCCAAGAGATTAGCAAATTTGCTAATCCCCGGCAACGGCGCCAAAATTTGATGCGTGATTTATACGCACACAAATTAAACCCTCTTTTCGTCAAATTGTAGTATAAGTATAAGTAGGGATCGTTCTTAACCGGGGATTAGGAGGGATTGCAAATCACTTGGAAACTGACTCAAAAACGTAAAATAAAGTTAAAAACGTTCACAAAGACTCAAAGGATCAAAACAAGTTCAAAAGACTCAAAACTGCCTAAAAACACTAACTAGGCAGTTTCTGACCTTAAACCCAATGTTGGACGAATTTAAGATTATGGTTTGATTCAAACGTAAAAACACAATATAAAACACTATACTAGACTCAAAGAATGCAAAACTAAACTTTAAAACACTAAAACAAACCAAAAGACTCAAACATCACCCAAAACACTCAAAACAACCTTAAAATCACTTTCTGGGCAGTTTTGAGCACTTTGGTGAATTTGGACGAATTTTGGGAAATAAATTGAATCAAAACACTTTAAAACATAAACTAAACAAAGTCTAAACACTAAAGAACAAGAAAGTAAAGGGGGGTTTTAAATTGACGAGAATTGAAATAACGAAAGAAGTTAATAAACTAGACAGAATGTAAAGATGAATTTGATGGAATTGAATGGATGGGAACCTAGCTAAGGGGTTCATCTCCATACATGTTATACTTGCATAATAAAATGATTTCCAATTGCATTTCAATAAACTATGATACTCAACACCCCAAGTTAACCGTGATGCACTAATTAACCTTCAAATCTTCCTAACGTTATTGAATTGGATGATGCATGCGACAATTCAAAACATTCCCCACAAGTCCTCAACATGAATGCATAGAAGAGGTACAAGCAAGAATCATTACGCTCTATGAAAATTATAAGTGTTGACGAGGCATTCGTTACTATGATTGCATGAAACTTATGCCAAGAATTTGTTTAACGCGATTGTTTATAAGCAACCTCCACTACTTGCGAATATAAGTTCGTAACTATTAGGTGAAACTCACTTATATTCTAGCGTCATATTCATGCATGAAAATTAAGCGCGCATTCTCAATAAACATACATAAATAAGTTATCAATCAAACGGTTAAACAAATTGAATCCTCAACTTATGAAACGCAATTAGAAGTAATCAAATCAAAATGCAAGCATAAACATATATTTCGAATCCCCCCCTAGCCAAGGGGGGTTTAGTTGAATTTAAACATTGGAATCAAAGAAACACCTAAACATTCCAACAACTCAAACTTGAATTGTATGAACGTTTAGGCACTCTTCTCTTCCTCTTCGTTGTAGCACAAGGTCTAAGGATAGTTTGATGGTGTGAATGGTTTGGGGAGTGGTTGGAGTGGCTGCAATGGAGGAGAAAAGTGTTTTGGTGGCTGCAATGAGGGTGTGGAGAGGTTTTGACGAATTTCTGGAATATGGAAGAGTGTATGAGAATGAATGAAGTGTGTATGGTTTTTATAGGGAGATGGATGGATGGGAGAGGGAACATGACAGCTAGGTTGCATGTGCAAATGCTAGAAATCTGAAATGGTGATGGGAGATGCATGTGGCTGCTTTATGCATGTGATTAAAGGGTGGAAATGCATGTGCTTTGAATAAGTGGCTGCATGTGCAAGGGGACAATCTGAAAATGCATGTGAATATGATGGAAATGCAATCTGAAATGGGATAGCATGTGGGTGAATGTGTGGCTGCAATGATGAAGTGAATGCATGTGTTGAATGATTAAAGTGCATGTGCAATGTTTTAAAGGATGGAATGATGGAGGAACAAGTGCATGTATGGTGATAGCATGTGCACGGTTTTGGTTGGAATGATGGCAGATTGTGAAAACATGTGAATGCATGTGTTTGATGAATGATAAGTGGTGAATGATATGATAAGTGATAAGTGGTGAATGATATGATAAGTGATAAGTGGTGAATGATAAGTGATGAATGATAAGTGGTGAATGATATGATAAGTGATAAGTGGTGAATGATAAGTGATGAATGATAAGTGGTGAATGATAAGTGATATGATATGTGATTATGATAAGTAATGGGAGCATGTGAGGGAATGAATAATGAATGCATGTTATGGTTTTGGGAGAAAGGTGGAGATGCACGGCATAAGGGAATTGGAAAGGTTTAAATGTCCTAAAACTAAAGGGAACAAAGTTCCAACACTTTGGTCTTCAATTTCGTCCAACATTTTGGCGCCAAGCATAAGCTATCCATCCTTAGCCCAAAAGTGCTCCAAAAGTCTCCAAAATGCATCTTTTTGCTCCTTTAGCCCTTTGGACCTACAAACACACGAAAATAGCTTAAAGGAATAAAATAACTAAAGAAACATAACGTAAATGCACGAGAACAAGCCATTTAAGTCGCATGAATATGCTCCTATCAACCATACACCTTTGAAACGTGGCAGGAGCATTACACAAGCCAAATGGCATGCGTCGATATGCAAACGTTCCAAAGGGACAAGTAAAAGTGGTCTTTTCTTGATCATCCGGAGCAATGACAATTTGGTTATAACCGGAATAACCATCAAGAAAACAATAAAAGGAATGACCTGCTAACCTTTCCAACATTTGATCTAGGAACGGCAATGGGAAGTGGTCCTTCCTTGTGGTGGAATTTATCTTCCTATAATCAATGCATACCCGCCAACCGGTTTGAATTCTCATAGGCACAAGCTCATTCTCGGAATTCTCCACAACCGTTACCCCAGATTTCTTAGGCACACATTGGATAGGTGAAACCCAACGACTATCGGAGATAGGATAAATAACTCCACAATCTAGAAGTTTAATTATCTCCTTTTTCACAACTTCCATCATCGGAGGGTTAAGACGGCGTTGAGCCTCTCTAGTTGGTTTGGCCCCCTCCTCAAGAAATATGTGATGCATACAAGTTGTAGGGCTTATACCTTTAATATCGGCCAATGTCCAACCTAGGGCAGATTTGTACTCCTTCAATACACGAACTAATTTCTCCTCCTCTTGTGCCGTGAGGGAGGAAGAGATGATGGCAGGTAGTGTCTCGTTTTCCCCCAAGAAAATGTACTTCAAATGACTTGGTAAAGGTTTGAGTTCAAGAATAGGTCCCTGAATTATGGATGGAAGCAATTTGTTAGTCGAAATGGGAATGGACTCACGGTTAGGAAACTTTCCCTCATGTTTAGGTAATGACTCAAGGGCAGCAACTACTTCAAGGAATTCCTCACTAGGAGGCACGGCATAGGGTAGTTCAAGTGTGCCGTGGGTTTGCATATAGCTTGCCTCCTTGGTTTTGACTTCTACACATCTTGTAATGACCTTTTCAAGTGCATCGTCATTCAAATCTTCAAGATATCCCTGCGCCAAAGAGTCAACAATATCAATAGAGAAACATGAATGATCTTCACTAGGATACTTAATGGAATCAGAAAGATTGAAATTAACCACTTCCCCATCAAATTCCATGGACAAAGTTCCATTAAACACGTCAATCTTAGTCCGGGCCGTCTTCATGAATGGCCTTCCAAGTAGAATGGGCAGCAAGGGTGCATGATCCGATTCATCCATCTCAAGAACATAGAAATCCGCCGGAAAGATCAAATGATTAACCTGCACTAAAACATCTTCCAAAACTCCTTTTGGATAAGCATTAGATCTATCGGCCAATTGTATGATAACACCATCATTTTTCAACACTCCTAGGTTCATAGATGCATAAATGGAATATGGCATAACATTTATAGAAGCACCTAAATCAAGCATGGCAGATTCAAATCTAGTGTTACCAATGACACAAGGAATGGTAAAACTACCCGGATCTTTGCATTTGGGAGGTAGTTTGCGTTGCAAGATGGCGGACACATTCTCACCTACCTTCACCACTTCCTTGGTCGAAATCCTCTTCCTAGTGATGCAAAGCTCTTTTAAGAACTTGGCATACTTAGGGACTTGCTTGATTGCATCAAGGAGCGGAATGTTGACTTGAACTTTCCTAAAGGTTTCCAAAATGTCCTTTTCACTCTCCTCCTTCTTTGATTGCCTAAACCTGCTAGGAAAGGGCACGTTTAGTGGAATAGAACTTGACAAAGTCGAATTTGGACTTACCTTAGGCATGTTGGACGGTTTTGGCACAATAGGGGGCTGCGGCAAAGATTCTTTCACCCTTGCCGTGGCCTTTATTCCTTGTTCCTCCTCTTCTTGCAGCAACACGTCCTCTTCTTGACTTGTTTTGGACGTGCTTGGGGTGGTTTCGACCTCCTTACCACTTCTCAACATGATTGCCTTGGCAGATTCGAATCCTCCCCTTGGATTGACAATGGTTGAGCTAGGGAGCTTGCCTTTGTCTCGGAATTGTCCTACAAATTCCGCAATTTGCCCAATTTGTTTCTCCAAGTGATCCACCCTTTTGTCTTGGTTTTGCATGGCTTTGGTTTGATCCTCTTGCCCCTGAGACAAATTGGTAAGTAATTTAAGAAGTGTTTCATTTCCCAACGACGTACCTTGATTGTTTTGGGCAGGTTGTGCTTGGTTTGGATTGGGGCCGAATGGCTTGGTGTAGAACCCCGGGGGTTGTTGTCTAAAGCCTCCTTGTTGTTGAGGTTGTTGAGGTTCCCTCCACTTGAAGTTTGGATGGTCTCTCCAACCCGGATTGTATGTGTTGGAATATGGATCATTCCTTGGTTGATTGTGGCTCGGAAATCCAATGGCATTTGCACTCTCCCATCCCCCATTCTCAATCAATTGTGGGCATTTTTCCGAAGGGTGTCCTTGGATAGAACATACACCACATACAATCGGTCCTTGTATCTTCATTCCTTCGGCCATCTGAGACACAATAGAAGTAAGATTAGCTAATTGAGTTTGAAGGTCGGATTGAGAACTTACCTCATTCACTTGTTGCCGTGGGGGGTCCCTTTGCCCAAGTCCTTCATATTGTTGTGCATTTAGAGCACGGTTTGCAATTAGGGTCTTGGCCGACATAGGAGTTTTGTCCACCAATGCACCTCCCGCCGAAGCATCGAGCATTTGCCTTTCAATGGGAAGAAGGCCCTCATAGAAATATTGAAGGAGAAGCTCCTCCTTCATTTGATGTTGAGGACATGATGCAACAAGGGCTTTAAAACGCTCGTAGTATGCCGGAAAAGATTCTCCTTGACTTTGTTGGATTCCGCTAATTTTTTTCCTCAAGAGAATGACTCTTGAAGTAGGGAAGAACTTCTCCAAGAACGCTCTCTTCATGCTCTCCCAAGAAGTAACGGTCCCGGGTGCCAATTCATAAAGCCAATCCTTAGCCTTTTCCACAAGAGAGAATGGAAAAGCTTTCATCATTAGAATGTTCCCATCGACATTTATGGGTGTCATGCTCGAACAAACAACCTCGAACTCCTTGAGATGCTTGTTGGGATCTTCCATGGAAAGCCCATGGTATTTCGGAATGTGGTGCAACAAGCTTGACTTCAACTCGAATTCATCGGTCTTGCCTTGGGCAGCCGCGGGGTATTGAATGCATAATGGTGCGGCATTGGCCAACCCCGAGGCCGAAAGCTCTTTAATGGTCCGATTGTCTGCTGCCATAACTTCTTCTTCCACACTTTCAAACTCAGATTCGGCCTCTGAACTTGAACTAGGTTCACTAGGTTCACTAGGTTCGGGATGCCTCCTCTTTCTTCTCAAATCACGTTCAAAATCGTCGTTAAAGTCCAAGATATGTGCATGCACAGTTTGAGAACTCCGCGTCATGCACTAGTACCTAAACCAAGAAAACAAAACAAAATGAGAAAACTAGGTAAATTACACTAAAAACATACGGCAAAAACACAAGGGATTAGCAATTTTGCTAATCCCCGGCAACGGCGCCAAAATTTGATGCGAAAATAGTTAAACACACAAATTAAACCCTATGGATGACAATTGTAGTAAATGAGCAAATAGGGATCGTTCTAGACCGGGGATTAACTAGGGATGCTAATCAATGTGAAATTGACTCAAAAACGTAAGAACACAATATAAAACACTTACTAGACTCAAAGAATGCAAAACTAAACTTTAAAACACTAAAACAAACCAAAAGACTCAAACATCACCCAAAACACTCAAAACTGCCTTAAAAACACTTTCTGGGCAGTTTTGGACACTTTGGTGAATTTGGACGAATTTGTGTAACAAATTGAATCAAAACACTTAAAAACACAAACTAAGACACTTTCTAACTAAGTTGGACACTAAAGTAAAGGGGGATTAAGGTTTTGACGAAATTAAATTAAATAAAACAAGTTAATAAACTAGGCAGATTGTATAAACGGATTTGAGAAACAAGATGATGGATGGATTAGTTAGAGGTCCATTCTCCACACATGACACATTTATATATGAATCGATTCTCCAATTGCTTTTCATTATCTATGATGCTCAACACCCCAAGTTAACCGTGATGCACTAATTAACTCTCAAATTTTCCTTATGTTATTGAATTGGATGATGCATGCGACAATTCAAATCATTCTCCAATGGTTCTCAACATGAATGCATAGAAGAGATACAATGAGAGATCATTATGCTCTATGAGAATTATAAGTGTTGACGAGGCAATTGTAACTATGAATGCATGATACTCTTGCCAAGAATTCAATTAACGCGGTTGTGACTAACAACCTTCACTACTCATGTTTATAAACTTGTGACGATTAGGTGAAACTCGTTTATAAACTAGCATCGAGTTTATGCATGAAGACTAAGTATGCATCCCTAATCAACATACAAAAACAAGTTTTTAATAAACATGATAATTGAATTGCAATCATAACGTAACAAATCACAATTGGAAGAAATCAATTCATATTTCAAACATGTTCATGGCTTCAAATTTTCCCCTAACTAATTAGGGGTTTAGCCACTCATGATTACAACAAACTTAGATAGTAATAACAAGGTAAACATTGAAAACAAGAACGAAGAACACCTAAAAATCCCAACAACTCAATCTTGAATTGTATGAACGTTTAGGCCTCTTCTCCTTTAGTTGCTGCAGCACAAGGGGTTTTGGTGAGTTTTGGGGGTT
Organism: Pyrus communis; assembly: GCF_963583255.1. Taxonomy (NCBI): domain Eukaryota; kingdom Viridiplantae; phylum Streptophyta; class Magnoliopsida; order Rosales; family Rosaceae; genus Pyrus; species Pyrus communis. The sequence continues at coordinate 18,103,093 of NC_084812.1, forward strand.
ATGGATGATGTAGAATGATGTGTTTAGGGTAGGGATGGATGTAGGGGAAGGCAAGGAGTGTTTTTGGGCAGAAAATATGAAGAATGGTGAAGTATGGCTGTGTTAGAGAGAGAGCATGAATTTCTGGCGTGAATGGATGTGTATGAGAGATGGTTTTCTGAAATGGAAGAGTGTGTGTTTTGTGGCTGCAATGCATGCTTATTTATAGGTGAAATGGGGGGAACATGATGACTAGGAATTAGGTGGAAAGCTGAAATGGTGATGGGAGATGCATGTGGCTGAAATGCATGTGATTAAAGGGTGGGAATGCATGTGTTTTGACAGAAAATAAAAGGGAATGCTGGAAATCTGGAATGGGAACCCACGGCATGGTTGTTTTCTGGTGGTGAATGGGTTTATGTTTGATTGGTGCATGTGGGTTGATTATTTAAAGTGTAAATGATTAATGAATGGTTCTTTGTTGATGGTGGAAATCTGAAATGATGAAGTGGAATGTGCATGTGGCTGCAATGGTAAAGGATGGGAGTGCATGTGCTTTGACAGCTAGGTTACATGTGGAATGTGACTGTAATTGATGGAGAAAGGCCACGGCAATGATGGGGAAAGAATGTGTGGATGCATGGTTGTGTTGGTGATGAATGTGAACTCTTTGTTCTTCATTTTCATTCCTTTGGTCTTCAATTTCGTCCATCTACTTGGCTTTAAGCATATGCAATCCATTCCAATCTCTAATTTGCTCCAAAAGGCTCCGAAAGGCATCCTTTTGCATCCTTAGCCATATGAACCTATAAACACACGAAAATGACTTTAAACACTAAATTAAGTAAGAAAACACAACATAAATGCATAAGAACTAGCTAACTAAGGCGCATAAATATGCTCCTATCAGCGGGCAAGCAGGCGTTGGCCCATGTTGGACACAGAACTCGCACACTGAACACTAAGTGCGAGGGACTCTTGAACGGCCAACTCATCGGACCGTCCTGACAGCAGTCTACTATCTTTTGGAGTGAGGAGGTTCCTAGCTACTATTGTAGCTGTTGTGGCGTCCTGCATCACGGAGTCTTCACCTGTGAGAGGACCGTTAGAAGATAAGAAAGAAGGGCGCCATACGTTACCTTGACGCGGCGCGCCCGTATCACTGCTGAGACTCAATTCTAAGCTAAGGTTCGATGGGTTTGCCATTTTTCAAAAGTGTTCAAAGAGATGGGGTGGATGGAGTTAATTCTCAAAGGGCCGGAGTCGATTTTCAAGAATGGAAATTCTTCAGAGTGTGTTTGTTGTGGTGATCGATAGCTCTATAAAAAGCCAAGGCGACGCGTCCACCGATTCAAAAAGCTGGAATTTCCAGCGTAATTTAGGCGACGCTTTCTCGGCTTTTCAGAAGACGCGTTCAACTTTGTCAAAAGATTTCTTCTTTTCAGACAACACGTGGAGGCCATCATCGCAACTACACATCTTTAGCCGACAAGCGCAAAGTTCGGCGACGCTTTCTCTGCTTTTCAGAAAACGCGTGCAGCTTTATCAAAAGGAGCCACATCCGCACTACTACGTGTCGTTCAGAAAGCAAAGGGGCGTCGTTCAGAAATCGAAGGGGCGCCTGCTCAGAAATCGAAGAGGAGTCGTTCTGATATCGAAGAGACATTTGTTGACAAGGGTAAAAGAACAGTACCACCACCTGATATTATCTCTATATATGTCGACTTTCGTCTTTTATGGCAAGGCAAACCTGAAGAAAATGCCCAACTCTCCCTCACCTCTGAGGGCGCACTCCCAGCAAAGCCTTTCGAAATACTCAATTCTTTCTTCTTCCCCAAAGATGATACCAGATGCCTGGAGTACATATGACCCAGGAGGAAACGGCGGATTGAAGTGTGCTGATTCATTCACCGCTTCTTCAAAAGCAAAGGTATCTCATATCATCAAGGTCAAAAACAAAAGTATCTCATATCATGCTCTTTCCCTGTCTTTTTCTTTGTCCTTGTTTTTACTCGCATGGCAAAGTAAAAGAAGCAATCAGCCGGCACTTGGAGTCAGTCTTCCAATCTGGAGCCAACTGCCTGGAATCTATTCCTGATTGCTTACCTAGCGTTGCTCTCGAGTAGTCATCTTCAACGGTTGATACACTTCCGGAGAAGGGACCACTTCTGCAAAGGGGAGCGAGTAAGACAAGTGAAAATGATACATTGAAGCATGTGGAGACAAACATAGGCTGAGTTATCCTCCAACCCTTTTCAATACGAATTGGAAAGATTGAACAAAGAAACAGACCAAAGGGGTAAGCTCAGACCTTCGGGGAAGACCAAAAGAATCCTCCAGCCCAGTAGCACAAAGGAAAATCAACAAGTGGAGGAGACCAAAAGAATCATCCAGCCCAGTTCAAGAGTAAGCCTGTGGAATCACAAAGATCAAAGCCTCAATGCAATCACCAAGGAGAAGAGGGAATTTACACTCCATAACCAGATTTGCGTCCCTAAACTCTTCTCTTTGTTAATTACATTCTGCCATGTTTAGTATGTTTAGTTGTTGTTTGTGTGTTTACTTATGTTTTGTGTGAATCTATGCTTAAAATATTGAGGACAATGTTTGATTTAAGTGTGGGGGGGTAACTAAGTATATTTAATGCAAATTCGTTGGATTTTATCACCCATTACTTCAAATGTTGTTCCTTGCTGTTTTAAGGTGTTTTTAAGTTGTTTTAGAGTGTTTTAGTATGTTTTGTTTTTATAACTCCGAAAATCACGTAAAAATTTGAAAAACATGTTTTAAAAAGCCTAAAAAGAGTGTTTTGAGTCGTTTTTGTGTGTTTGTGTCTTAGGGTACCTTCCAACACAATGATAAGGATTTGGTTTGTAATTGCATGACGGTTAAAAAGAGTTATTAACATAGAGAAAAGTTTGATTTACTCTTGGTATATGCTTGGTTATGGTTATAATGTATGACTTCACATGCAATCATAAAAGAAAAATTCGTTTTTGTAACATGCTTGAAGGAAGAAACTCAAACAAACGCTACATCCCTGTGAGACTCGAGCCATTACTTTCTTTGGAGAGTTATTTTTTGTGATTCTTTGTTTTCTAAAGTTGTTGCATGATCTCATTATTCCTTGCTTGGTTGCTACTTAGAATGCAATTGTATCATGATAGAACTAAATGCTAGAACTAATATCCGTTTCATTCAAAGCATGATATTGATTGCATAACATACAATAAGATGAAGTTGTTAGTCAAGCCAAAGCCAAAAAGCCTATCCCTTTTCACATGTATTGTAGGATTACCCCTTTTGAGCCTTTTCAAGCTTATTTTCTTTGTTAACCCCTTGTTCTTAAAGGATAGTGAAGCATGACTTAGAATGAACTCCTTTTGATCAATATACTGCAGAAAATAAGTGTGGGGGAAGATAATAGGGCACGGCCAAAGAATGAAATAAAGAAAAAAAAAAAATTGTTGAAAAGAAAGAAAAGAAAAAAAAAAAGAGTTGAAAAATAAGTGAGAATGATCTCACAAGCATTGGTTATTGAAGGAAGGGTCCAAAAGAGTGAATTTGACCCTAGTTGTTGCATGAATCTTCCCTTGTGTTTAAAAGTTGATTTCTGCCATTAAAAGTGAGTTTAAGTGTCAATTTCATTACTTCGCTTCCTATTACTTTAAGAACCTTTGTTTTACTTTACCTTTCTTTGTTAAACCATTACCCTTAGCCCCTTTACAACCCTCAACTTCTATCTTGATGTTATGTATTCAATATGTGGAGTTTGGAATTGATATGAGCTTATGGAATCCCTGGTTCTCATTCTAAGTAGTAGCATTCCATTCATGAGATCATATTCATGTCATTATCGTAAATCCAGAAAATGCTTTCTTTGTTATAACATATGTGAGATGCTAGTCTTTCATGTTTACATCAATCTCTCACATATAACTAGTGTAGGGTGTGTAGTCAGAAAATCTGTGTGAAAATAGAGTGCATTCTAGTAAGGAATTGGGGAAATTCTCTAAGGCATGTTACTACATTCGAAATGTGTTTTAAATGCTTAATTGTGAACTAGTATGTGGTGACTATGATTAAGAATGTACTTAAGTGTAAAGATGGCTAAAATCTGTGGGAATAATGATTTTTAACTTGTCATGTGCATTGGAAATCCGTGAGACGATTGTTGGAAGGTGTAGGTTGTGTTTTGTTCGTTTTGTCTAGTTTCGTGTTCTTTTGTTGTTTTGTTTTGCTCGAGGACTAGCAAAAGATAAGTGTGGGGGCATTTGATAGGAGCATATTCATGCGACTTAAATGACTTGTTCTCGTGCATTTACGTTATGTTTCTTTAGTTATTTTAGTACTTTAAGCTATTTTCGTGTGTTTGTAGGTCCAAAGGGCTAAAGGAGCAAAAAGATGCATTTTGGAGACTTTTGGAGCACTTTTGGGCTAAGGATGGATAGCTTATGCTTGGAGCCAAAGTGTTGGACGAAATTGAAGACCTAATTGAAGACCAAAGTGTTGGAACCTTGTTCCCTTTAGTTTTAGGACATTTAAACCTTTCCTAATCCCATTCATCAACACATGCACCCACATGCATTCACCCTTTAAACCATTAAATCCACATGCTTTCCTATTCAATTAAATCAGCCACATGCATTCATCATCATAACCTAGCTGTCATTCCACTTCATTGCACATGCATCTTCAAATAAATCAGCCATTCCACATGCATATTCAACCTAGCTGTCATTGCACATGCATTCACTCTTTAATTCACATGCATTTACTCTTTAATTCACGTGCAAAACATCCCATTCCATCTCCCATTTCAGATTGCATTCCATAATCATTCACTCACCACAAACATTCCACATGCATTCATCAACATATCTAGTTGTCACTCACATGCATTTCCTTCATCATTTCCAACCCACATGTCCCTTTAATCATTCAAACATACACCCATTCACCACCAGAAATCATCCTTGCCATGAGTTCCCATCAGATTTCCATCATATTCACATGCATTCCATCCTTTAAAACATTGCACATGCACTCCCTTTAATTAATTAAGCCACATGCACTCCCATCCATTTCATCATTGCAGCCAACACATGCTTTCACATGCATTTTCAGATTGTCCCATTGCACATGCAGCCACTTATTCAAAGCACATGCATTTCCACCCTTTAATCACATGCATAAATCAGCCACATGCATCTCCCATCACCATTCCAGATTTCCACCACCCTCCTAGCTGTCATGTTCCCCCCATTTCACCTATAAATAACCCTTCATTGCAGCCACAAAGGGGGGGATCCATTCACCACAGAAATAAGGCCTTTGTGCCAGAAATTCATCCATTCCATAAACACTTCCATTCCATTGTACATACCACCAACACTTCCCCCTTTGTGCCGTGAGTTTCCCTTACAATCCAAACACCATCCTTCCATCTCCACCACTCCCCAAACCATTCACACCATCAAACTCACCTTAGACCTTGTGCTACAACGAAGAGGAAGAGAAGAGTGCCTAAACGTTCATACAATTCAAGTTTGAGTTGTTGGAATGTTTAGGTGTTTCTTTGATTTCAATGTTAATTTCAATACTCTTTGTTTTGTACGTATGAGGAATGGAAGAGAAGAGTGCCTAAACGTTCATACAATTCAAGTTTGAGTTGTTGGAATGTTTAGGTGTTTCTTTGATTTCAAAGTTATGAGGTGATTCGAAATATATGTTTATGCTTGCATTTTGATTTGATTACTTCTAATTGCGTTTCATAAGTTGTGGATTCAATTTGTTTAACCGTTTGATTGATAACTTATTTATGTATGTTTATTGAGAATGCGCGCTTAATTTTCATGCATGAATATGACGCTAGAATATAAGTAAGTTTCACCTAATCGTTATGAACTTATATTCACAAGTAGTGGAGGTTGCTTATAAACAATCGCGTTAAACAAATTCTTGGCATAAGTTTCATGCAATCCATAGTAACGAATGCCTCGTCAACACTTATAATTTTCATAGAGCGTAATGATTCTTGCTTGTATCTCTTCTATGCATTCATGTTGAGGACTTGTGGGGAATGTTTTGAATTGTTGTATGCGCTAACCCATCCAATTCAATAACGTTAGGAAGATTTGAAGGTTAATTAGTGCATCACGGTTAACCCGGGGTGTTGAGTTTCATGGTTTATTGAAATGCAATTGGAAATCATTTTATTATGCAAGTATAACATGTATGGAGATGAACCCCTTAGCCATTCTATCATCCATTCATTCCATTCCATCAAATTCGTTTTACAATCTGTTTCGTTTATTAACTTGTTTTGTTATTTCAATTTTCGTATAAATCTAAATCCCCCTTTACTTTAATGTCCAATTTAGTTAGAAATCAATTTAGTTTGTGCTTTTAAGTGTTTTGATTGATTTTATTTCCCAATTTCGTCCAAATTCACCAAAGTGCTCAAAACTGCCCAGAAAGTGATTTTAAGGCAGTTTTGAGTGTTTTGGGGTGATGTTTTGAGTCTTTTGGTTTGTCTTAGTGTTTTAAAGTTTAGTTTTGCATTCTTTGAGTCTAGTATAGTGTTTCATATTGTTATTTTACGTTTTTGAATCAAATCCAAGTGGTTAACAATCCCTCCTAATCCCCGGTCCAGAACGATCCCTACTTATACATATACTACAATTTGACGAAAAGAGGGTTTAATTTGTGTGCGTATAAATCTCGCATCAATATGGTCTCACTGGTTCTCGCATCTAAGTAGTAGCATTCTATTCATGAGATCATATCTAAACATGTTTAATTACTCCAGAAATGGCGTTCTTTGTTATAACATATGTGAGTACTAGTCTTTCATGTTTACATCAATCTTCTCACATATAACTAGTGGAGGGTGTGTAGTCAGAAAATCTGAGTGAAAATTGAGTGCATAACTAGTGAGGAATTGAGGGAATTCTCTAAGGCATGTTACTACATTCAAAATGTGTTTTAATTGATTAAATGCGAACTAGTGAATGGTGACGATGATTAAGTATGTGCTTGAGGGGAAGGAAGACTAAAAACTATGTGAGTAATGATCTTTGACATGTCATGTTTCATTGGAAATCCCTGAGGCAATCGTTGGAAGGTTTAGGTTATGTTTTGTTTGTTTTGTTTCGTCTTGTTTACTTTAGTTGTTTTGTTTTGCTCGAGGACTAGCAAAAGTTAAGTGTGGGGGAATTTGATAGGAGCGTATTCATGCGACTTAATTAGCTTGTTCTCATGCATTTATGTTGTGTTTACTTAGTTATTTTAGTGTTTAAGGTCACTTTTGTGTATTTTCAGATTATAAGGCCAAAGTGTGCAAGAAGATGCAAATTGGAGCCTTTTGGAGCAAAAGAGGAAGGAATGAGTTGAAGAATTGAAGAAACGATGAATTCCTACTCCAACGATGAATTCCTACCAAAACGAGGATTCCTACTCAAACAAGGATTCCTACTTGAAGTAGGAAAGTTAATCCTAGGTTTCCCATTTTGGTAACCTTTCCTAATCTTAAACGTCCGTATTTTCTAGCCACTTTGAAGGCCTTGTATGCACTTGAGGACACAAAACCAAGGCCCTAGCCCAATTGCATAGCCCTTGCCGTGCCTTAATCCTTCTTCCCTTCCCTTGCCGTGCAAGGGGGGGCATTTAGGTCCAATGTCATTCACTTAAACCTTATTTCCCTCTCCTAACCTAACCCTAGCCGCACCTTGCAACCATCCCTTTTAATTTCTGATTTTATTTCTTAATTCTATAAGCTTTTAACTTATTTCTAATTAACCAAAATAAATTAGGGTTTGATTTTCTTAAACCCTAGGTTTTCCACCACCTAGCCGCACCTTAAGGACCTCTCATTATTACTTTTCATATTTTTTTTCAGCCACCAAATCCATATCAGCCGCACCCTAGGTTTAGACTTTCCATTCATTCACAAAACCATATCAGCCGCACCTTTTTCCTAACCCTAGGGCATTATTCATTCACTTCTCATTCTCTAATCATTCACCCTAATTTCCCCTAAGCCGTGACTCCCATCAGAAATGGGAGATGGAATGGGATGTTTTGCATGTGAATTAAAGAGTAAATGCATGTGAATTAAAGAGTGAATGCATGTGCAATGACAGCTAGGTTGAATATGCATGTGGAATGGCTGATTTATTTGAAGATGCATGTGCAATGAAGTGGAATGACAGCTAGGTTATGATGATGAATGCATGTGGCTGATTTAATTGAATAGGAAAGCATGTGGATTTAATGGTTTAAAGGGTGAATGCATGTGGATGCATGTGTTGATGAATGGGATTAGGAAAGGTTTAAATGTCCTAAAACTAAAGGGAACAAGGTTCCAACACTTTGGTCTTCAATTAGGTCTTCAATTTCGTCCAACACTTTGGCTCCAAGCATAAGCTATCCATCCTTAGCCCAAAAGTGCTCCAAAATGCATCTTTTTGCTCCTTTAGCCCTTTGGACCTACAAACACACGAAAATAGCTTAAAGTACTAAAATAACTAAAGAAACATAACATAAATGCACGAGAACAAGCCATTTAAGTCGCATGAATATGCTCCTATCAAAAATCCGCCGGGAATATCAAGTTGTTCACCTGCACTAAAACATCTTCCAAAACTCCCTTTGGATAGGCGTTAGATCAATCGGCCAATTGAATAATCACACCATCATTTTTCAACTCACCAAGGTTCATGGATGCATAAATAGAGTATGGCATGACATTAATTGAAGCTCCTAAATCTAACATAGCATGTTCAAACTTAGTTTGGCCAATAATACAAGGAATTGTAAAGCTACCTGGATCTTTGCACTTTGGCGGTAACTTGCATTGTAAAATAGCGGAAACGTTTTCACTTACCCTCACTACCTCTTTATGTGAAGCCCTCTTCCTTGTAGTGCATAATTCCTTCAAAAACTTGGCGTATTTGGGCACTTGCTTTATGGCATCTCGGAGCGGGATATTGACTTGTGATGTGAGAATTATACGCACACAAATTAAACCCTCTTTTTATCAATTGTAGTGAAGAATGTAAGTAGGGATCGTTCTGGACCGGGGATTAGGAGGGATTGTTAATCACTTGGATTTGACTCAAAAACGTAAAAACACAATATAAAACACCAAACTAGACCCAAAGAATGCAAAAATAAAGTTTAAAACACTAAGACAAACCAAAAGACTCAAAACAGCAAGAAAACACTCAAAACTGCCTTAAAACTACTTTCTGGGCAGTTTTGAGCACTAGAGAAGAATTTGGACGAAAATAGTTATAACTTGACTCAAGATACTTTAAAAACACAAACTAAATTGATTTCTAACTAATTTGACACTCCAAATAAAGGGGGATTTTGATTTTGACGAATTTGAAAACAAAACTTAAAACTTTGTAAAACGAACAGATTTTTAAAACGAATTTGGATTTAATGAATAGAATGAAGGCTAGCTAAGGGGTTCATCTCCACACATGCCATACTTGCACACAAAACGATTTCTAATTGCTTTTCAATAAACCATGAATTCTCAACGCCCCAGATTAACCGTGAATTGCACTAATTAACCCTCAGATTTTCCTAACGTTATTGAATTGGATGATTGCATACTGATGCGAAATATATTAAGCACACAAATTAAACCCTCTTCTGACAATTGTAGCAAAGTATGTAAGTAGGGATCGTTCAAAACCGGGGATTAGGAGGGATTGCTAAACTCTTGAAAACTGACCTAAGAACTCCAAAACAAAGTTAAAAACACTAATTTGGACTCAAAGAATGAAAAACCAAAGTTAAAACACTAAAACAAAACAAAAACTCAAAACAGCAACTAGAAGACTCAAAACTGCCTAAAAACCACTTTCTGGGCAGTTTTGAGCACCTACACTAATTTGGACGAAATTGGTTGAAAACTTGACTCAAAACACTTAAAAACATGAACCAAAACAATTTCTAACTAAATTGAGACTTCAAAGTAAAGGGGGATTTGATTTGGACGAAATTAAAGTTGAGAAAACAGATTGCAAAGTAAAACTGATTTTGAAACGTTTTTGGGGTTTTTAATGGATGATGAACTAGTTAGGGGTTCTTTCTCCACACATGACAAGTATGCAAATGACTCGATTTCCAGTTATTCCTTCATAGAATTATGAATGACAATGCCCCAAATTAACCGTGACATCACTAGTTAATTCTCAAGTTTTCCTTGTGTTATTGAATTGGATGACATCATACGACAACCCAAAGCATTCTTCAAAAGTTCCTTACATGACATCATAATAAAGATACAATCAAAGATCATTACGTTCAATGAAAACTATAAGCATTGACAAAACACTTGTGACTATGACAACATGACACTTATGCTAGGAATTGAACTTAACGCGATTGTGACTAGCAACCTTCACTACTTGTGAATATAAGTGTGTGACAATTATGTGAAACAAACTTATATTCTAGCATCATATTCATGCAAGCCAATTAAGTGTCGACCCCTAATTAACAAACACAAATACGTTATTACTCGCACAGTTAAGCCAATTGCATTCACGATTCAAGAACTCATAACTGGAATTTATCAAATCAACTTGCACACATAGTTATGGCTTCGAAATCACCCCTAACCAATAGGGGTTTAGCCACTCATGTTCATAGCAAAATGAAAGGAAAATAAATTAAACATTGAAATCATAAAACGAATTACACCTAGAATGCACCAACGACGAAGCTTGAGCATCCAAGAGTCTTTCCTTCTTTCTCCTTGCTACGGCACAAAGGTGGATGGGATGGTTGGGATGTGTTTTAGGATCAGGGATTATGGAATTGGATGGAGGATAGGCACGGCAAGGTGTAGTGTTTGGCTGGAATTGTGTTTCTAGGATTTTAGGATGTGTAGAGTGGTGTGGCTAGATGAATGGACGAAAATTGGGTGAATGAGTGATCCCCCAAGTGCCTTGCTGCAAAGCCTTATTTATAGGGCTAGGAAAGGTTTTGAACTTAGTTGAAACCAAAAGGTTTTTTGTACCAAAAATTCTATACATGAAACACTTAAAGGATATATGTGTGTAGCTTGGACAAGGTAGGAGACAAGATAGGACGGCTAGGAGACAAGGTAGGACGGCTAGTGACGGCTAGGAGACAAGGTAGGACGGCTAGTGACAAGCTAGGACGGCTAGTAGACAAGGTAGGACGGCTAGTGACAAGCTAGGACGGCTAGGAGACAAGCTAGGACGGCTAGGAGACAAGGTAGGACGGCTAGTAGACAAGGTAGGACGGCTAGTGATAAGCTAGGACGGCTTGGAGACAAGCTAGGACGGCTAGTGACGGCTAGGAGACAAGTTAGGACGGCTAGTGACGGCTAGGACGGCTAGGAGACAAGCTAGGACGGCTAGGAGACAAGCTAGAAATTAGGCACCATGTGTGAATAGATAAAGCCTTCTAGAAATAAGGTTTTTTTAGGCCCCCTTGCAGCTCCCTAACTGAATTCAAGCCTTCAAATTCGTCCATCCTCATGCCTCCATGCTTGCACTATCCAATCTTGGCCCAAAAATGCTCTAGAATGCTCCAAATTGCTTCTTTTTGCATACTTTGACACTAAAACCTGAAATTGCACGAAAATGACTTTAAACACTTAAACTAACTAAGGAAAAACAACATAAATGCATGAGAACAAGCCAATTAAGTCGCATAAAAATGCTCCTATCAAATTCCCCCACACTTAGCTTTTGCTAGTCCTCGAGCAAAACAAAGAAATAAAACCAGACAAAACAAACAAACATAATCTAAACCTTCCAACGTTTGCCTCAGGGATTTCCAATGCACATGACATGTTAAAGATTATCATTCCCACATATTTGAGTCAATTTAACACTTAAGCACATGCTTAATCATAGTCACTACTTACTAGTTCACAATTAACCAATTAAAACAATGTTTTGAATGTAGTAACATGCCGTAGAGAATTCCTTCTATCCTTAATAGATTTGCACTCTATTTTCACTCAGATTTTCTAACTACACACCCTATACTAGTTATATGTGAGAGAATTGATGTAGATATAAAAACGAATGCTCACATATATGTATCACAAAGAACGCAATTTCCGGAGTTAATAGGCATGTTTAGATATGATCTCATGAATGGAATGCTACTACTTAGATGCGAGAACCAGTGACACCATATGCTCATACCAAATTCAAACTCAACAAATTGAAACACATAACACTCAAGATAGAAGTTTAAGGGTTGCAACGGGGCTTGGGGTATTGGTTAACAAAGAAAGGATAGGGAAAACAAACGTTACTTCATGCATTAGTAAGCAAAGTAATGAAATTAAGACTTAGAATTCACTTAGTTTGCAGAAATTAACTTAAAAACACAAGGGGAAGACTTTAAACAACTTCTTGGGGCCGAATTCAACTTTTTGGACCCTTTCTTCAACAAACAACACCTTGGAACTCTTTTTCTCATGTTGTTCAAATCTTTTCATACTTTTTTTTTTTTTTTTTACGAATTTTTCTTTTCTTTTCTTTCTACTTCCCCCACATTTGGTTTTTTGCCATAAAGGAATTCCATTTGAATCATGCTTACTATACTTTAAGAACGAGGGTATGGATAGTCCTAATCTAGGCTAGGTGAGGGTAATGTGGGTTAACAAAGAAAAGGCTAAACAAGGCTCAATGGGGTTAACACCTAAACATATAATGGAGTAGGGCACATGGCTTTTTGGCTAAAGTGGTGGTCACTACACAACTTCATCTTGAAAATGTGTTATGCTAATCAATACCATGCTTTGAATGAAATGGGCATGACTTCTAGTGTTTGGAACTAAATGATGAAACGCCTTCTAAGTAGCAACCAAGCAAAGAATAATGAGATCATCCAACGATTTTAGAAAACAAAGAATGCACAGATTTTAACTCTCCAAATAAACGTTTAGGTTCAAGTCTCACAAGGTTGTAGCGTTAATTTGAGTTCCTTCCTTCAAGCATGTTACAAAAACTGATTTTTTTCTTTTATGATTGCATGTGAATTCATAAGTTATAACCACAACCAAGCATAAACATAGAGTAAATCAAACTTTCATCCATGTTAATCACTCTCTTTAACAGCCATGTATTTAAAAACCAAATCCTCATCATTGTGTTGGAAGGTACCCTAAGACACAAACAAACACACAAAAACAACTCTTTTTTGGGTTTTTTAAAACAAATTTTTCAAATTTTTCTTTGATTTTCGGATTTTTACTTCAAAACATACTAAAACACACCAAAACTGCTTAAAAACACTTAAAAACAGCAAGGAACAAGTTTTGAAATAATGGGTGATAAAATCCCACGAATTTGCATGAAAAACACTTAGTTACCCCCCCCACACTTAACTCAAACATTGTCCTCAATGTTTTAAGCATAGAATCACACAAAGAAACACACAAACAGCAAGTAAAACAACTAAATAGGCAGATTAGAAAGAATCAACAAAGAGAAGGGTTTAGGAACGCAAATCTGGAATTGGAGTGCTTTCTAGGTCTTCCTTTGTTGAATGGCATGGGTTGCCTCCCAAGTAGCGCTTTCTTTAACGTCTTGCAGCCGGACGAAGAACACGTTCAGGCACCATTGGTGCCCACGGCATGGAGTGAGATCTCCTCCACAACCTGCCCCACGACATTCTCATAATATGGCTTCAATCTATGTCCGTTGACCTTGAATTCCACCCCATTCCTTAAGCTTTGGACTTGAACTCAATGGACAGAAGTTGTTCATCCGGAAACGTCTCAGAAATGGGGAGGGATTCTTCTTCACGCACCAATCTACTCAAGTGGTCAGCCACCATGTTTTCACAACCTTTCTTGTCCCTAATTTCAATATCGAACTCTTGAAGTAGGAGCATCCAACGAATGAGCCTTGGTTTGGCCTCCTTTTTGGTGAAAAGATACTTCAAGGCTGCATGGTCAGTGAAAACAATTACTTTAGTGCCAATAAGATATGATCTAAACTTATCTAAAGCAAATACAACCGCCAAGAGTTCTTTTTCGGTTGTAGAATAATTCAATTGAGCATCATTTAAAGTGCGGGAAGCATAATAAATAACATGTGACTGTTTATTTTTCCTTTGACCCAAAACAGCCCCAAGTGCATAATCCGAGGCATCACACATCAATTCAAATGGAATGGACCAATCCGGGGGAGTTATGATGGGTGCCGTGGTTAGGAGCTCTTTGAGATGCTTGAATGACTTCTCGCATGCCTCGTTGAACTCAAAAGACACATCTTTTTGGAGGAATTGGCATAGGGGTTGTGCAATCTTGGAAAAGTCCTTGATAAATCGTCTATAGAATCCTGCATGACCAAGAAAAGAACGAACCTCTCTAACCGAAGTAGGAGAGGGTAAGTAGCGTACAAGATCTACTTTAGACTTATCGACTTCAATTCCTTTTTCAGAGATTATATGACCCAAAACAATACCTTGTTTAACCATAAAATGGCATTTTTCCCAATTTAAAACAAGGTTTGTTTCAACACAACGTTTCAAGATTAAAGTGAGATTATCCAAGCATTTATCAAAAGAATCACCAAAAACACTAAAGTCATCCATGAATATCTCAATAATCCTTTCAACATAATCAGAAAATATGCTTACCAAACACCTTTGAAACGTGGCAGGGGCATTGCACAAACCAAATGGCATGCGTCGATATGCAAATGTTCCAAAGGGACAAGTAAAAGTGGTCTTTTCTTGATCATCCGGGGCAATGACAATTTGATTATAACCTTTGATATCGGCCAATGTCCATCCTAGGGCAGATTTGTACTCCTTCAACACATGCATGAGTTTTTCCTCCTCTTGTGCCGTGAGGGATGATGATATGATGGCAGGCAGTGTCTCATTTTTTCCCAAGAAAATGTACTTCAAATGGCTTGGCAAAGGTTTGAGTTCAAGGATAGGTGCCTGAATTATGGATGGAAGCAACTTGTTAGTCGAAATGGGAATGGACTCTTTGTTAGGAAACTTACCATCATGTATTGGTGATGACTCAAGGGCAGCAACTACTTCAAGAAAATCCTCACTAGGAGGCACGGCATAGGATAGTGTATTTGTGCCGTGGGGTTGCATGGATGTTGCTCCCTTGGTTTTGACTTCTACACCACTTGTAATGACTTTTTCAAGCATATCATCATTCAAATCTTCAAGGTATCCCTGCGCCAAAGAGTCAACAGTATCAATAGAGAAACATGAATGATCTTCACTAGGATACTGAATAGAATCGGAAAGATTGAAATTAACAACTTCCCCATCAAATTCCATGGACAAAGTTCCATTAAACACGTCAATCTTAGTCCGGGCCGTTTTCATGAATGGCCTTCCAAGTAGAATGGGCAGCGAGGGTGCATGATCCGATTCATCCATCTCAAGGACATAGAAATCCGCCGGAAAGATCAAATGATTAACCTGCACCAAAACATCTTCCAAAACTCCCTTTGGATAGGCATTAGATCTATCGGCCAATTGTATGATAACACCATCCTTTTTCAATGCTCCTAGGTTCATAGATGCATATATGGAATATGGCATAACATTTATAGAGGCACCTAAGTCAAGCATGGCAGATTCAAATCTAGTGTTACCTATGACACAAGGAATGGTGAAACTACCCGGATCTTTGCATTTAGGAGGTAGTTTGCGTTGCAAGATGGCGGACACATTCTCACCTACTTTTACCACTTCCTTGGTCGACATCCTCTTCCTAGTGGTGCACAACTCCTTCAAAAACTTGGCGTATCTAGGGACTTGCTTGATTGCATCCAACAAGGGTATGTTCACTTGAACTTTCCTAAATGTCTCAAGGATGTCCTTTTCAGCTTCTTCCTTCCTTGTTTGCATAAACCTACTAGGAAAAGGAGCATTCGAAGGAAAAGCATTAGTAGAAACTGAATTTGACACATTCTTACCCTTTTTGTCCGAATTAGACAGTTTTGGGGCACTAGGAACTTGCGGCAAAGACTCCCACCTTTGCCGTGGGTTTGCTTGATTCTTCCTCTTCAATTTGCAAGTTTTCATCACCTTTGGGACCTGATTGTGATGGTGTAGGATCTACCCCAATCTCTTTTCCACTTCTCAAGGTTATGACCTTTGCACTTTCGAAGCTTCCCTTTGGATTTGGAACGGTGGAACTAGGGAGCTTTCCTTGTTCACGAAACTGCCCCATAAACTCGGCAATTTGCCCCATTTGTTTCTCCAATTGATCCACCCTTTTTTCTTGGTTTTGCATAGCCTTAGCTTGATCGTCCTGCCCATTAGACAACTTAGTTAGTATCTTAAGAAGTGCATCATTGTCAAGAGACGTACCTGAGGCACTTGGGCCGGATTGGGCTTGATTTTGGGGTGGGCCGTAGGTTTTGGGAAAGAACCCAGGGGGTTGTTGCCTAAAGCCTCCTTGGTTTTGAGATTGTTGGGGCTCCCTCCATTTGAAAATTGGGTGGTCTCTCCAACCGGGATTATATGTGTTGGAATAAGGATCGTTCCTTGGTTGGTTTTGGCCTTGAAACCCAATTGCATTGGCGCTTTCCCATCCACCATTTTCAATCAACTGTGGACATTTTTCAGAGGCATGTCCATGCATAGAACATACGCCACATACAATTGGTCCTTGCATCTTCATGCCCTCGGCCAACTGAGACACAATAGAAGTAAGATTAGCCAATTGTGAATTAATGTCGGAAGTAGAACTTACCTCATGAACATGTTGCCGTGGGGGTCCTCTTTGGCCTACTCCTTCGTATTGTTGATCGTTCAATGCTCGATTAGAAATCAAGGTCTTGGCAGCCATAGGTGTTTTGTCCACTAATGCTCCACCTGCCGAGGCATCGAGTATTTGACGTTCTAATGGTAGGAGGCCCTCGTAGAAGTATTGCAAAAGTAGCTCCTCCTTCATCTGATGCTGTGGACAAGAAGCAACAAGTGATTTAAAACGTTCATAGTATGCAGGAAAAGACTCACCTTCATCTTGTTGAATTCCACTTATTTTTTTACGAAGAAGAATGATGCGAGAAGTTGGGAAAAACTTCTCCAAAAACGCTCTTTTCATACTCTCCCATGAAGTGACAGTGCTAGGAGCCAACTCGTATAATCAATCCTTAGCTTTATCCATTAAAGAGAACGGAAAAGCTTTCATCTTCAAAATACTTCCGTCAACATTGACGGGAGTCATGCTTGAACAAACTACTTCAAACTCTTTAAGATGCTTGTTTGGATCTTCAATGGAAAGCCCATGGTATTTAGGAATGTGGTGCAACAAGCTTGACTTCAACTCGAATTCATCGGTCTTGCCTTGGGCAGCCGCGGGGTATTGAATGCATAATGGTGCGGCATTGGCCAACCCTGAGGCCGAAAGCTCTTTAATGGTCCGATTGTCCGCTGCCATAACTTCTTCTTCCACTTCTTCAAACTCAGATTCGGCCTCTGAACTTGAACTAGGTTCACTACGTTCGGGATGCCTCCTCTTTCTTCTCAAATCACGTTCAAAATCGTCGTTAAAGTCTAAGATATGTGCGTGCACAGTTTGAGAACTCCGCGTCATGCACTAGTACCTAAAAAACAAGAAACAAAAATAGGTCAGAAACTAAAACAAAATCAGAAACAAAGTGAAATAAATAAAACCAAAGCAATCCAAGGGATTAGCAAAATTGCTAAACCCCGGCAACGGCGCCAAAAATTTGATGCGAAATATATTAAGCACACAAATTAAACCCTCTTCTGACAATTGTAGCAAAGTATGTAAGTAGGGATCATTCAAAACCGGGGATTAGGAGGGATTGCTAAACTCTTGAAAACTGACCTAAGAACTCCAAAACAAAGTTAAAAACACTAATTTGGACTCAAAGAATGAAAAACCAAAGTTAAAACACTAAAACAAAACAAAAACTCAAAACAGCAACTAGAAGACTCAAAACTGCCTAAAAACCACTTTCTGGGCAGTTTTGAGCACCTACACTAATTTGGACGAAATTGGTTGAAAACTTGACTCAAAACACTTAAAAACATGAACCAAAACAATTTCTAACTAAATTGAGACTTCAAAGTAAAGGGGGATTTGATTTGGACGAAATTAAAGTTGAGAAAACAGATTGCAAAGTAAAACTGATTTTGAAACGTTTTTGGGGTTTTTAATGGATGATGAACTAGTTAGGGGTTCTTTCTCCACACATGACAAGTATGCAAATGACTCGATTTCCAGTTATTCCTTCATAGAATTATGAATGACAATGCCCCAAATTAACCGTGACATCACTAGTTAATTCTCAAGTTTTCCTTGTGTTATTGAATTGGATGACATCATACGACAACCCAAAGCATTCTTCAAAAGTTCCTTACATGACATCATAATAAAGATACAATCAAAGATCATTACGTTCAATGAAAACTATAAGCATTGACAAAACACTTGTGACTATGACAACATGACACTTATGCTAGGAATTGAACTTAACGCGATTGTGACTAGCAACCTTCACTACTTGTGAATATAAGTGTGTGACAATTATGTGAAACAAACTTATATTCTAGCATCATATTCATGCAAGCCAATTAAGTGTCGACCCCTAATTAACAAACACAAATACGTTATTACTCGCACAGTTAAGCCAATTGCATTCACGATTCAAGAACTCATAACTGGAATTTATCAAATCAACTTGCACACATAGTTATGGCTTCGAAATCACCCCTAACCAATAGGGGTTTAGCCACTCATGTTCATAGCAAAATGAAAGTAAAATAAATTAAACATTGAAATCATAAAACGAATTACACCTAGAATGCACCAACGACGAAGCTTGAGCATCCAAGAGTCTTTCCTTCTTTCTCCTTACTACGGCACAAAGGTGGATGGGATGGTTGGGATGTGTTTTAGGATCAGGGATTATGGAATTGGATGGAGGATAGGCACGGCAAGGTGTAGTGTTTGGCTGGAATTGTGTTTCTAGGATTTTAGGATGTGTAGAGTGGTGTGGCTAGATGAATGGACGAAAATTGGGTGAATGAGTGATCCCCCAAGTGCCTTGCTGCAAAGCCTTATTTATAGGGCTAGGAAAGGTTTTGAACTTAGTTGAAACCAAAAGGTTTTTTGTACCAAAAATTCTATACATGAAACACTTAAAGGATATATGTGTGTAGCTTGGACAAGGTAGGAGACAAGAGAGGACGGCTAGGAGACAAGGTAGGACGGCTAGTGACGGCTAGGAGACAAGGTAGGACGGCTAGTGACAAGCTAGGACGGCTAGTAGACAAGGTAGGACGGCTAGTGACAAGCTAGGACGGCTAGGAGACAAGCTAGGACGGCTAGGAGACAAGGTAGGACGGCTAGTAGACAAGGTAGGACGGCTAGTGACAAGCTAGGACGGCTAGGAGACAAGCTAGGACGGCTAGTGACGGCTAGGAGACAAGTTAGGACGGCTAGTGACGGCTAGGACGGCTAGGAGACAGGCTAGGACGGCTAGGAGACAAGCTAGAAATTAGGCACCATGTGTGAATAGATAAAGCCTTCTAGAAATAAGGTTTTTTTAGGCCCCCTTGCAGCTCCCTAACTGAATTCAAGCCTTCAAATTCGTCCATCCTCATGCCTCCATGCTTGCACTATCCAATCTTGGCCCAAAAATGCTCTAGAATGCTCCAAATTGCTTCTTTTTGCATACTTTGACACTAAAACCTGAAATTGCACGAAAATGACTTTAAACACTTAAACTAACTAAGGAAAAACAACATAAATGCATGAGAACAAGCCAATTAAGTCGCATAAAAATGCTCCTATCACATACGACAACCCAAAGCATTCCCCGCAAGTTCCCTACATGAATTGCATAATAGAGATACAAGCAAGAATCATTAAGTTCTTTGAAAACCATAAGCATTGACGAAGCACTCGTTACTATGAATTGCATGAAACTTATGCCAAGAATTTACTTAACGCAATTGAGATCATCAACTTTTACTACTTGTGAATATAAGTTTGTAACGATTAGGTGAAACTTCCTTATATCCTAGCATTAGATTTATGCATGATAATTAAGCGTGCACTCTCAACCAACACACACAAATCAGTGTAATTCAAATAGATAAGTGAATTGAATTCACAACTTATGAAACGCAATTAGAGGTAATCAAATCATATAGCAAGCATGATCATGGTTTCGAATCCCCCCCTAGCTGATAGGAGCATATTCATGCGACTTAAATGGCTTGTTCTCGTGCATTTACGTTATGTTTCTCTAGTTATTTTAGTCCTTTATGCTTCTTTTGTGTGTTTTCAGGTTCTAAGGGCCTAGGGAGCAAGAAAGTGCATTTTGAGGCCATTTGGAGCATTTTTGGGCATGGATTGGATAGCTTATCCATGGAGCCAAAAGGATGGACGAATTTGAAGGCCTTGTTTTCACTTTGGACATAAAACAAAGGGCCTAGCCCATTCTCTCTTATTCTCTCCCTTATAGCCATGCAAAGAACCATCCATTCCATAAAAAACAATCCATCAATTCACATGCAAAACCACCATTAACACACATGCACCCAAACAAAGCCAACCTAGCTAACCCTACATGCATTCTTTATTCACTCTTCATCATTGCATTCATTCTCCAAACACTTTCATTAATTAAAACACATTTGCACATCCATTCATTCTTTCCCCAAAGCCGTGCATTCCCAATCCCTTTCCAACATTTCACATGCATTTCCACCTTGGTCATGCTTTCCCATTTCATTAATCATTCACTTTGCATTCATTCAATCAACCCACATGCACTTTAATCATTCAAACATGTAGCCACATAATCATTCACCCTATCCATTCTTTGTCACAAAACAATGTCACATACACTCATCATCACACAACCTAGCTAACCCTACATGCATTATTTATTAACTCTTCATCATGCATCAACATTTTAAATCATCAAAAAAATCAACCCATTGCCGTGCATAATTCCTCAACCATTTCAGCCACATTCTTCCACTTTGCCTTTCATCATTGCACCACAAATCAATCAACACATGCATTCCCTTCACATTCACCCACATGCACATTTAATCATTCATTTCCCAACTCAATACCGTGGCCTTCAAACTCCCTTTGCATTTCCCTTTTCATTTCAGCTGCACCTTTGTCCTAACACTAGAGCACTAATCATTCACTTTTCATTATATAATTCATGCTCCAACATGCATATGTTCCCCCCTAGCTGTCTATCCCATGGATTAATCATCCAAGCCATATTCTATCCTTGAACACATGCAATCACATGCATTTCCAACACAAAAATACCTTCAATGCCGTGCCTTTCCCTTAGATTTTCAGCAACTTCTCTTCATCATTCAACCACCACTTGCATATATTCCCCCCCCTAGCTGCCATTCACAACATTCACATGCAAAGACATGTTTTTCCCAACAACCAAATCAGCCAACACATGCACCAAAACATCCATGCCGTGCATCCCTTCCACTTTCCAGCATTCCCCTTGTGCAATTCCAGCTTTCCTTCCACTTTCCTAGCTGATTTTCACATGCATTGCAGCCACATTCTCACCCATTCTCTCCCTATATAAACCACACACACTTCATTCATTTGGCATTCATTCACTCCCCACTCCATCTCCATTTCTCACATCACAACTAACACAAACACTTCCCCTTAGAATCCAAAACCGTGAGTCCCCCTTCCACTTCTCACTCCATTCCACACTTCCATCCCCCAAACCAATTATCCCTAGACCTTATGCTACAATAAAGAGGAAGAGAAGAGGGCCTAAACGTTCATACAATTCAAGTTTGAGTTGTTGGAATGTTTAGGCGTTTCTTTGATTTCAATGTTTAATTTCAATTCTCTTTGTTTTGTATGAGGAACTAAACCCCCCTTTAGCTAGGGGGTGATTCGAAATTATGTTTATGTTTGTATTATGATTTGATTACTTTTAATTACGTTTCATAAATTGTGAATTCAATTTGTTTAACTGTTTGATTGATAACCTATTTATGTATGTTTATTAAGAATGAACGCTTAATTTTCATGCATGAATTTGACGCTAGAATATAAGTGAGTTTCACGTAATAGTTATGAACTTATATTCACAAGTAGTGGAGGTTGCTTATAAACAATCGCGTTAAACAAATTCTTGGCATAAGTTTCATGCAATCATAGTAACGAATGCCTCGTCAACACTTATAGTTTTCATGATGCTTAATGATTCTTGCTTGTATCTCTATTATGCAATTCATGTAGGGAACTTGTGAGGAATGCTTTGGGTTGTCGTATGCAATCATCCAATTCATTAACTTAAGGAAAACTTGACGGTTAATTTAAGCGGACCTAATTAACCCGGGGTGTTGAGAATTCATGGTTTATTGAAATGCAATTGGAAATCATTTTATTATGCAAGTGTAACATGTATGGAGATGAACCCCTTAGCTAGCCATACCATCCATTCATTTCCGTCAATTTCATATTTACAATTTGTTTTCTTTACAATCTATCCATTTTAGTTTAAATTCGTCCAAAATCAATCCCCCCATATTTCGTTTAAGTCTTAGTCTTAATCTTTCTTATTTTTAGTTTTGAATTCTTCGAGTTTAGTATAGTGTTTTATATTGTTTTTACGTTTTTAAGTCAGTTTCCAAGAGATTAACAATCCCTCCTAATCCCCGGTCCAGAACGATCCCTCACTTATCCATTCTACTACAATTGTCGAACGAGGGTTTAATTTGAGTGTCAAGTAAATCTCGTATCACTAGCCAAGGGGGGATTTAGTTCCTCATACGTACAAGACAAAGAGAAGTAAATTTAACCATTGACATTGAATGGATAGGGTGAATGATTATGTGGCTGCATGTTTTAATGAAGTTGCATTTGGAAGGGTTGGAAAGTGGAAGGGAAAGGCACGGCAAAGAAGAATGTTTGGTGCTTGAAATGCATGTGAATGCATGTGAGTGCATGTGTGTGTAAATGGGTGAAAATGTGGGTTAAAGTGATGCATGGCTAGGAAATGTGAGTGAATGATGTGCATGTGTGTGAATGCATGTGGAATAAAGAAGAGTATGGAAGTGAATAAATCATAATATGGCCAGTTTAAAGGGCTAGGGTTTAAGTACATAGAATGGGCCTAAAATAGGTTGGTTTGCATGGCATAGAATGTTTGATTTGGGCTAGAGGTTTTCCATGGCTCAAAGGATTTGTTTGATTGGGCTAGGCCCTTTGTTTTATGTCCCCAAAGAGCATACAAGGCTTCAATTTCGTCCATCCTCTTTGCTCCATGATTAAGCTATCCAATCCATGCCCAAAAGTGCCCCAAATAGCCTCAAAATGCACTTTCTTGCTCCCTAAGCCCTTAGAACCTGAAAACACACAAAAGAAGCATAAAGGACTAAAATAACTAGAGAAACATAACGTAAATGCACGAGAACAAGCCATTTAAGTCGCATGAATATGCTCTTATCAAACTCCCCCACACTTATCTTTTGCTAGTCCTCGAGCAAAACAGAATAAAAACAAATAAACAAAACGACACTAAACACGTAAAACACAACCTAAACCTTCCAACAACCGTCTTAGGGATTTCCAATGCACATGACATGTTAAAAATCATCATTCTCACAGATTTTAGTCATCTTCACACTTAAGTACATTCTTAATCATAGTCACCATATACTAGTTCACAATTAAGCATTTAAAACCATGTTTTGAATGTAGTAACATGCCTTAGAGAATTTGCTCAATTCCTTACAAGATATGCACTCGATTTTCACACAGATTTTCTGACTACACACCCTACACTAGTTCTATGTGAGAAGATTGATGTAAATATGAATTCTAACACTCACATATGTTATATCAAAGAAAGCATTTTCTGGATTTACGATAATGACATGAATATGATCTCATGAATGGAATGCTACTACTTAGAATGAGAACCAGTGATTCCATAAGCTCATATCAATTCCAAACTCCACATATTGAATACATAACATCAAGATAGAAGTTGAGGGTTGTAACGGGGCTAAGGGTAATGGTTTAACAAAGAAAGGTAAAGTAAAACAAAGGTTCTTAAAGTAATAGGAAGCGAAGTATTGAAATTGACACTTAAACTCACTTTTAATGGCAGAAATCAACTTTTAAACACAAGGGAAGATTCATGCAACAACTGATGCGAAATATATTAAGCACACAAATTAAACCCTCTTCTGACAATTGTAGCAAAGTATGTAAGTAGGGATCGTTCAAAACCGGGGATTAGGAGGGATTGCTAAACTCTTGAAAACTGACCTAAGAACTCCAAAACAAAGTTAAAAACACTAATTTGGACTCAAAGAATGAAAAACCAAAGTTAAAACACTAAAACAAAACAAAAACTCAAAACAACAACTAGAAGACTCAAAACTGCCTAAAAACCACTTTCTGGGCAGTTTTGAGCACCTACACTAATTTGGACGAAATTGGTTGAAAACTTGACTCAAAACACTTAAAAACATGAACCAAAACAATTTCTAACTAAATTGAGACTTCAAAGTAAAGGGGGATTTGATTTGGACGAAATTAAAGTTGAGAAAACAGATTGCAAAGTAAAACTGATTTTGAAACGTTTTTGGGGTTTTTAATGGATGATGGACTAGTTAGGGGTTCTTTCTCCACACATGACAAGTATGCAAATGACTCGATTTCCAGTTATTCCTTCATAGAATTATGAATGACAATGCCCCAAATTAACCGTGACATCACTAGTTAATTCTCAAGTTTTCCTTGTGTTATTGAATTGCATGACATCATACGACAACCCAAAGTATTCTTCAAAAGTTCCTTACATGACATCATAATAAAGATACAATCAAAGATCATTGCGTTCAAAGAAAACTATAAGCATTGACAAAGCACTTGTGACTATGACATCATGACACTTATGCTAGGAATTGAACTTAACGCGATTGTGACTAGCAACCTTCACTACTTGTGAATATAAGTGTGTGACAATTATGTGAAACAAACTTATATTCTAGCATCATATTCATGCAAGCCAATTAAGTGTCGACCCCTAATTAACAAACACAAATACGTTATTACTCGCACAGTTAAGCCAATTGCATTCACGATTCAAGAACTCATAACTGGAATTTATCAAATCAACTTGCACACATAGTTATTGCTTCGAAATCACCCCTAACCAATAGGGGTTTAGCCACTCATGTTCATAGCAAAATGAAAGGAAAATAAATTAAACATTGAAATCATAAAACGAATTACACCTAGAATGCACCAACGACGAAGCTTGAGCATCCAAGAGTCTTTCCTTCTTTCTCCTTGCTACGGCACAAAGGTGGATGGGATGGTTGGGATGTGTTTTAGGATCAGGGATTATGGAATTGGATGGAGGATAGGCACGGCAAGGTGTAGTGTTTGGCTGGAATTGTGTTTCTAGGATTTTAGGATGTGTAGAGTGGTGTGGCTAGATGAATGGACGAAAATTGGGTGAATGAGTGATCCCTCAAGTGCCTTGCTGCAAAGCCTTATTTATAGGGCTAGGAAAGGTTTTGAACTTAGTTGAAACCAAAAGAATTTTTGTACCAGAAATTCTATACATGAAACACTTAAAGGATATATGTGTGTAGCTTGGACAAGGTAGGAGACAAGATAGGACGGCTAGGAGACAAGGTAGGACGGCTAGTGACGGCTAGGAGACAAGGTAGGACGGCTAGGAGACAAGGTAGGACGGCTAGTAGACAAGGTAGGACGGCTAGTGACAAGCTAGGACGGCTAGGAGACAAGCTAGGACGGCTAGGAGACAAGCTAGGACGGCTAGTGACAAGCTAGGACGGCTAGTGACAAGCTAGGACGGCTTGTTCTTCCAATACAGAAATAAGGCACCATGTGTGAATATATAAAGCCTTCTAGAAATAAGGTTTTTAGGCCCCCTTGCAGCTCCCTAACTGAATTCAAGCCTTCAAATTCGTCCATCCTCATGCCTCCATGCTTGCACTATCCAATCTTGGCCCAAAAATGCTCTAGAATGCTCCAAATTGCTTCTTTTTGCATACTTTGACACTAAAACCTGAAATTGCACGAAAATGACTTTAAACACTAAACTAAGGAAAAACAACATAAATGCATGAGAACAAGCCAATTAAGTCGCATAAAAATGCTCCTATCAAATTCCCCCACACTTAGCTTTTGCTAGTCCTCGAGCAAAACAAAGAAATAAAACAAGACAAAACAAACAAACATAATCTAAACCTTCCAACGTTTGCCTCAGGGATTTCCAATGCACATGACATGTTAAAGATTATCATTCCCACAGATTTGAGTCAATTTAACACTTAAGCACATGCTTAATCATAGTCACTACTTACTAGTTCACAATTAACCAATTAAAACAATGTTTTGAATGTAGTAACATGCCGTAGAGAATTCCTTCTATCCTTAATAGATTTGCACTCTATTTTCACTCAGATTTTCTAACTACACACCCTATACTAGTTATATGTGAGAGAATTGATGTAGATATAAAAACGAATGCTCACATATATGTATCACAAAGAACGCAATTTCCGGAGTTAATATGCATGTTTAGATATGATCTCATGAATGGAATGCTACTACTTAGATGTGAGAACCAGTGACACCATATGCTCATACCAAATTCAAACTCAACAAATTGAAACACATAACACTCAAGATAGAAGTTTAAGGGTTGCAACGGGGCTTGGGGTATTGGTTAACAAAGAAAGGATAGGGAAAACAAACGTTACTTCATGCATTAGTAAGCAAAGTAATGAAATTAAGACTTAGAATTCACTTAGTTTGCAGAAATTAACTTAAAAACACAAGGGGAAGACTTTAAACAACTTCTTGGGGCCGAATTCAACTTTTTGGACCCTTTCTTCAACAAACAACACCTTGGAACTCTTTTTCTCATGTTGTTCAAATCTTTTCATACTTTTTTTTTTTTTTTTTACGAATTTTTCTTTTCTTTTCTTTCTACTTCCCCCACATTTGGTTTTTTGCCATAAAGGAATTCCATTTGAATCATGCTTACTATACTTTAAGAACGAGGGTATGGATAGTCCTAATCTAGGCTAGGTGAGGGTAATGTGGGTTAACAAAGAAAAGGCTAAACAAGGCTCAATGGGGTTAACACCTAAACATATAATGGAGTAGGGCACATGGCTTTTTGGCTAAAGTGGTGGTCACTACACAACTTCATCTTGAATATGTGTTATGCTAATCAATACCATGCTTTGAATGAAATGGGCATGACTTCTAGTGTTTGGAACTAAATGATGAAACGCCTTCTAAGTAGCAACCAAGCAAAGAATAATGAGATCATGCAACGATTTTAGAAAACAAAGAATGCACAGATTTTAACTCTCCAAATAAACGTTTAGGTTCAAGTCTCACAAGGTTGTAGCGTTAATTTGAGTTCCTTCCTTCAAGCATGTTACAAAAACTGATTTTTTTCTTTTATGATTGCATGTGAATTCATAAGTTATAACCACAACCAAGCATAAACATAGAGTAAATCAAACTTTCATCCATGTTAATCACTCTCTTTAACAGCCATGTATTTAAAAACCAAATCCTCATCATTGTGTTGGAAGGTACCCTAAGACACAAACAAACACACAAAAACAACTCTTTTTTGGGTTTTTTAAAACAAATTTTTCAAATTTTTCAAATTTTTCTTTGAGTTTCGGATTTTTACTTCAAAACTGCTTAAAAACACTTAAAAACAGCAAGGAACAAGTTTTGAAATAATGGGTGATAAAATCCCACGAATTTGCATGAAAAACACTTAGTTACCCCCCCACACTTAAATCAAACATTGTCCTCAATGTTTTAAGCATAGAATCACACAAAGAAACACACAAACAGCAAGTAAAACAACTAAATAGGCAGATTAGAAAGAATCAACAAAGAGAAGGGTTTAGGAACGCAAATCTGGAATTGGAGTGCTTTCTAGGTCTTCCTTTGTTGAATGGCATGGGTTGCCTCCCAAGTAGCGCTTTCTTTAATGTCTTGCAGCCGGACGAAGAACACGTTCAGGCACCATTGGTGCCCACGGCATGGAGTGAGATCTCCTCCACAACCTGCCCCACGGCATTCTCATAGTATGGCTTCAATCTATGTCCGTTGACCTTGAATTCCACCCCATTCCTTAAGCTTTGGACTTGAACTGCACCATGTGGAAAAACATTAGTAACAACAAAAGGTCCAATCCATTTAGAACGTAACTTTCCGGGAAATAAACGTAGACGAGAATTAAAAAGTAAAACTTTCTGCCCAATTGTGAAGGTTTTGCCCCTAATCATCTTGTCATGAAACGCCTTCGTCTTTTCCTTGTAAATGCGGGCATTCTCGTAGGCTTCATTCCTTAGTTCCTCAAGCTCATTCAATTGGAGCTTCCGATGCATTCCAGCAGCATCTAAGTCCAAATTGAACGTTTTGATGGCCCAATGTGCCTTATGCTCTAGCTCCACGGGTAAGTGACAAGGTTTTCCATAAACTAGCCGAAATGGAGACATCCCTAGGGGTGTTTTGTAGGCAGTGCGATATGCCCATAGTGCATCGTCTAAACGGATGCTCCAATCCTTCCGGTTAGGCCCCACGGTCTTCTCCAAGATTTGCTTGACCTCTCTATTTGATACTTCGGCTTGGCCACTTGTTTGTGGGTGATAAGGTGTTGAAACCTTATGCTTGACATTGTACTTCTTGAAGAGTGCCTCAATGGTCCTATTGCAGAAATGTGAACCTCCATCACTTATAAATACCCGCGGCATCCCAAATCTAGAGAAAATGTTAGTCTTGATGAAATCTGAAACCACTCTAGAATCGTTAGTACGGGTAGCTTTTGCTTCTACCCATTTAGAAACATAATCAACCGCAAGCAAAATATAAGTGAAACCAAATGAAGAAGGAAAAGGACCCATGAAATCAATACCCCAAACATCAAAGATTTCAACATTGAAGATGGGTGTTTGCGGCATTTGGTCTTTTGCACCAATAGAACCTGTTCTTTGACATCTATCACATGTTAAGCAAAACATTCTAGCATCTTTGAACCATGTAGGCCAATAAAAACCAGATTCTAACACTTTACGAGCTGTCCTTTGGGTACCAAAATGGCCTCCACATGCATAAGAATGACAAAATGCTAGAATTGAGTTAAAATCAGAAGTTGGCACACATCTTCTAATAATCTGATCTGGGCAATATTTCCATAGATATGGATCATCCCACACATAAAATCTTGCATCATGTATCAATTTATCACGTTGGACGTTGCTTAGGGTGTTAGGAACTTGCTTAGTCACCAAGAAATTGACCAAATCGGCATACCAAGGGGTACTTACCTCAATGGACAGAAGTTGTTCATCCGGAAACGTCTCAGAAATGGGGAGGGATTCTTCTTCACGCACCAATCTACTCAAGTGGTCAGCCACCACGTTTTCACAACCTTTCTTGTCCCTAATTTCAATATCGAACTCTTGAAGTAGGAGCATCCAACGAATGAGCCTTGGTTTGGCCTCCTTTTTGGTGAAAAGATACTTCAAGGCTGCATGGTCAGTGAAAACAATTACTTTAGTGCCAATAAGATATGATCTAAACTTATCTAAAGCAAATTTGATGCGAAAATAGTTAAGCACACAAATTAAACCCTCTTTTTGTCAATTGTAGTATAAGTATAAGTAGGGATCGTTCTGGACCGGGGATTAGGAGGGATTGTTAATCACTTGGATTTGACTCAAAAACATAAAAACAAAGTTAAAAACGTTCACAAAGACTCAAAGGACTCAAAACAAGTTCAAAAGACTCAAAACTGCCTAAAAACACTAACTAGGCAGTTTCTGACCTTAACCCCAATGTTGGACGAATTTAGGATTATGGCTTGATTCAAACGTAAAATAACAATATAAAACACTATACTAGACTCAAAGAATGCAAAACTAAACTTTAAAACACTAAAACAAACCAAAAGACTCAAACATCACCCAAAACACTCAAAACAGCCTTAAAATCACTTTCTGGGCAGTTTTGAGCACTTTGGTGAATTTGGACGAATTTTGGGAAATAAATTGAATCAAAACACTTTAAAACATAAACTAAACAAAGTCTAAACACTAAAGAACAAGAAAGTAAAGGGGGGGTTAGGTTTTGACGAATTTAAACTAAAAGAACAGATTGTAAGTAAAAGCAAAATGTAAATGTGAATGTGTGATAGAATTGAATGGAATGAAGGCTAGCTAAGGGGTTCATCTCCATACATGTTATACTTGCATAATAAAATGATTTCCAATTGCATTTCAATAAACTATGATACTCAACACCCCAAGTTAACCGTGATGCACTAATTAACCTTCAAATCTTCCTAACGTTATTGAATTGGATGATGCATGCGACAATTCAAAACATTCCCCACAAGTCCTCAACATGAATGCATAGAAGAGGTACAAGCAAGAATCATTACGCTCTATGAAAATTATAAGTGTTGACGAGGCATTCGTTACTATGATTGCATGAAACTTATGCCAAGAATTTGTTTAACGCGATTGTTTATAAGCAACCTCCACTACTTGTGAATATAAGTTCGTAACTATTAGGTGAAACTCACTTATATTCTAGCGTCATATTCATGCATGAAAATTAAGCGCGCATTCTCAATAAACATACATAAATAAGTTATCAATCAAACGGTTAAACAAATTGAATCCACAACTTATGAAACGCAATTAGAAGTAATCAAATCAAAATGCAAGCATAAACATATATTTCGAATTCCCCCCTAGCCAAGGGGGGTTTAGTTGAATTTAAACATTGGAATCAAAGAAACACCTAAACATTCCAACAACTCAAACTTGAATTGTATGAACGTTTAGGCACTCTTCTCTTCCATTCCTCATACGTACAAAACAAAGAGTATTGAAATTAAACATTGAAATCAAAGAAACACCTAAACATTCCAACAACTCAAACTTGAATTGTATGAACGTTTAGGCACTCTTCTCTTCCTCTTCGTTGTAGCACAAGGTCTAAGGATAGTTTGATGGTGTGAATGGTTTGGGGAGTGGTTGGAGTGGCTGCAATGGAGGAGAAAAGTGTTTTGGTGGCTGCAATGAGGGTGTGGAGAGGTTTTGACGAATTTCTGGAATATGGAAGAGTGTATGAGAATGAATGAGAATGAATGCTTATTTATAGGTGAAATGGGGGGAACATGACAGCTAGGAGGGAATGTGGCTGCATGTTTGAATGATTAAAGGATGCATGTGGGTTGGAATTGCATGTGCAATGAATATGTGGCTGCATGTGCAAGGGGACAATCTGAAAATGCATGTGAAAGCATGTGTTGGCTGCAATGATGAAATGGATGGGAGTGCATGTGGCTTAATTAATTAAAGGGATGCATGTGCAATGTTTTAAAGGATGGAATGCATGTGAATATGATGGAAATCTGATATGGTGATGGGAGATGCATGTGGCTGATTTATGCATGTGAATGCATGTGGCTGCAATGGATTAGGAATCCTTCAATTTCGTCCATTCCTTTTGCTCCAAACATAAGCTATCCATTCCAAGTCCAATTTTGCTCCAAAATGCTCCAAAATGCATCTTTTTGCTTCCTTAGCCATATGAACCTAAAAACACACGAAAATGGCTTAAACGACTAAAACAACTATGAATTAACAATATAAATGCACGAAAACAAGCTAAGTAAGTCGCCTAAATATGCTTCTATCAAAATACAACCGCCAAGAGTTCTTTTTCGGTTGTAGAATAATTCAATTGAGCATCATTTAAAGTGCGGGAAGCATAATAAATAACATGTGACTGTTTATTTTTCCTTTGACCCAAAACAGCCCCAAGTGCATAATCCGAGGCATCACACATCAATTCAAATGGAATGGACCAATCCGGGGGAGTTATGATGGGTGCCGTGGTTAGGAGCTCTTTGAGATGCTTGAATGACTTCTCGCATGCCTTGTTGAACTCAAAAGACACATCTTTTTGGAGGAGGCGGCATAGGGGTTGTGCAATCTTGGAAAAGTCCTTGATAAATCGTCTATAGAATCCTGCATGACCAAGAAAAGAACGAACCTCTCTAACCGAAGTAGGAGAGGGTAAGTAACGTACAAGATCTACTTTAGACTTATCAACTTCAATTCCTTTTTCAGAGATTATATGACCCAAAACAATACCTTGTTTAACCATAAAATGGCATTTTTCCCAATTTAAAACAAGGTTTGTTTCAACACAACGTTTCAAGATTAAAGTGAGATTATCCAAGCATTTATCAAAAGAATCACCAAAAACACTAAAGTCATCCATGAATATCTCAATAATCCTTTCAACATAATCAGAAAATATGCTTACCATACACCTTTGAAACGTGGCAGGGGCATTGCACAGACCAAATGGCATGCGTCGATATGCAAATGTTCCAAAGGGACAAGTAAAAGTGGTCTTTTCTTGATCATCCGGGGCAATGACAATTTGATTATAACCTGAATATCCATCAAGAAAGCAATAAAAAGAATGACCCGCTAACCTTTCCAACATTTGATCTAGGAACGGCAATGGTAAGTGGTCCTTCCTTGTGGTGGCATTTATCTTCCTATAATCGATGCATACACGCCAACCGGTTTGGATTCTCATGGGTACAAGCTCATTCTCGGCATTCTCCACAACCGTCACTCCGGATTTCTTAGGCACACATTGGATAGGTGAAACCCAACGACTATCGGAGATAGGATAAATGACTCCACAATCAAGAAGTTTGATTATCTCCTTTTTCACAACTTCCATCATTGGAGGGTTAAGACGGCGTTGAGCCTCTCTAGTTGGTTTGGTCCCCTCCTCAAGAAATATGTGATGCATACAAGTTGTGGGGCTTATACCTTTGATATCGGCCAATGTCCATCCTAGGGCAGATTTGTACTCCTTCAACACATGCATGAGTTTTTCCTCCTCTTGTGCCGTGAGGGATGATGATATGATGGCAGGCAGTGTCTCATTTTTTCCCAAAAAAATGTACTTCAAATGGCTTGGCAAAGGTTTGAGTTCAAGGATAGGTGCCTGAATTATGGATGGAAGCAACTTGTTAGTCGAAATGGGAATGGACTCTTTGTTAGGAAACTTACCATCATGTATTGGTGATGACTCAAGGGCAGCAACTACTTCAAGAAAATCCTCACTAGGAGGCACGGCATAGGATAGTGTATTTGTGCAGTGGGGTTGCATGGATGTCGCTCCCTTGGTTTTGACTTCTACACCACTTGTAATGACTTTTTCAAGCATATCATCATTCAAATCTTCAAGGTATCCCTGCGCCAAAGAGTCAACAGTATCAATAGAGAAACATGAATGATCTTCACTAGGATACTTAATAGAATTGGAAAGATTGAAATTAACAACTTCCCCATCAAATTCCATGGACAAAGTTCCATTAAACACGTCAATCTTAGTCCGGGCCGTTTTCATGAATGGCCTTCCAAGTAGAATGGGCAGCGAGGGTGCATGATCCGATTCATCCATCTCAAGGACATAGAAATCCGCCGGAAAGATCAAATGATTAACCTGCACCAAAACATCTTCCAAAACTCTCTTTGGATAGGCATTAGATCTATCAGCCAATTGTATGATAACACCATCCTTTTTCAATGCTCCTAGGTTCATAGATGCATATATGGAATATGGCATAACATTTATAGAGGCACCTAAGTCAAGCATGGCAGATTCAAATCTAGTGTTACCTATGACACAAGGAATGGTGAAACTACCCGGATCTTTGCATTTGGGAGGTAGTTTGCGTTGCAAGATGGCGGACACATTCTCACCTACTTTTACCACTTCCTTGGTCGACATCCTCTTCCTAGTGGTGCACAACTCCTTCAAAAACTTGGCGTATCTAGGGACTTGCTTGATTGCATCCAACAAGGGTATGTTCACTTGAACTTTCCTAAATGTCTCAAGGATGTCCTTTTCAGCTTCTTCCTTCCTTGTTTGCATAAACCTACTAGGAAAAGGAGCATTCGAAGGAAAAGCATTAGTAGAAACCGAATTTGACACATTCTTACCCTTTTTGGCCGAATTAGACAGTGTTGGCGCACTAGGAACTTGCGGCAAAGACTCTCCCACCTTTGCCCTGGGTTTGCTTGATTCTTCCTCTTCAATTTGCAAGTTTTCATCACCTTTGGGACCTGATTGTGATGGTGTAGGATTTGCTCCAATCTCTTTTCCACTTCTCAAGGTTATGGCCTTTGCACTTTCGAAGCTTCCCTTTGGATTTGGAACGGTGGAACTAGGGAGCTTTCCTTGTTCACGAAACTGCCCCATAAACTCGGCAATTTGCCCCATTTGTTTCTCCAATTGATCCACCCGTTTGTCTTGGTTTTGCATAGCCTTAGCTTGATCGTCCTGCCCATTAGACAACTTAGTTAGTATCTTAAGAAGTGCATCATTGTCAAGAGACGTACCTGAGGCACTTGGGCCGGATTGGGCTTGATTTTGGGGTGGGCCGTAGGTTTTGGGAAAGAACCCAAGGGGTTGTTGCCTAAAGCCTCTTTGGTTTTGAGATTGTTGGGGCTCCCTCCATTTGAAATTTGGGTGGTCTCTCCAACCGGGATTATATGTGTTGGAATAAGGATCGTTCCTTGGTTGGTTTTGGCCTTGAAACCCAATTGCATTGGCGCTTTCCCATCCACCATTTTCAATCAACTGTGGACATTTTTCAGAGGCATGTCCATGCATAGAACATACGCCACATACAATTGGTCCTTGCATCTTCATGCCCTCGGCCAACTGAGACACAATAGAAGTAAGATTAGCCACTTGTGAATTAATGTCGGAAGTAGAACTTACCTCATGAACATGTTGCCGTGGGGGTCCTCTTTGGCCTACTCCTTCGTATTGTTGATCGTTCAACGCTCGATTAGAAATCAAGGTCTTGGCAGCCATAGGTGTTTTGTCCACTAATGCTCCACCTGCCAAGGCATCGAGCATTTGACGTTCTAATGGTAGGAGGCCCTCGTAGAAGTATTGCAAAAGTAGCTCCTCCTTCATCTGATGCTGTGGACAAGAAGCAACAAGTGATTTAAAACGTTCATAGTATGCAGGAAAAGACTCACCTTCATCTTGTTGAATTCCACTTATTTTTTTACGAAGAAGAATGATGCGAGAAGTTGGGAAAAACTTCTCCAAAAACGCTCTTTTCATACTCTCCCATGAAGTGACAGTGCCAGGAGCCAACTCGTATAACCAATCCTTAGCTTTATCCATTAAAGAGAACGGAAAAGCTTTCATCTTCAAAATACTTCCGTCAACATTGACGGGAGTCATGCTTGAACAAACTACTTCAAACTCTTTAAGATGCTTGTTTGGATCTTCCATGGAAAGCCCATGGTATTTAGGAATGTGGTGCAACAAGCTTGACTTCAACTCGAATTCATCGGTCTTGCCTTGGGCAGCCGCGGGATATTGAATGCATAATGGTGCGGCATTGGCCAACCCTGAGGCCGAAAGCTCTTTAATGGTCCGATTGTCCGCTGCCATAACTTCTTCTTCCACTTCTTCAAACTCAGATTCGGCCTCTGAACTTGAACTAGGTTCACTACGTTCGGGATGCCTCCTCTTTCTTCTCAAATCACGTTCAAAATCGTCGTTAAAGTCTAAGATATGTGCATGCACAGTTTGAGAACTCCGCGTCATGCACTAGTACCTAAAAAAACAAGAAACAAAAATAGGTCAGAAACTACAACAAAATCAGAAACAAAGTGAAATAAATGAAACAAAAACAATCCAAGGGATTTAGCAAAGTTGCTAATCCCCGGCAACGGCGCCAAAAATTTGATGCGAAATATATTAAGCACACAAATTAAACCCTCTTCTGACAATTGTAGCAAAGTATGTAAGTAGGGATCGTTCAAAACCGGGGATTAGGAGGGATTGCTAAACTCTTGAAAACTGACCTAAGAACTCCAAAACAAAGTTAAAAACACTAATTTGGACTCAAAGAATGAAAAACCAAAGTTAAAACACTAAAACAAAACAAAAACTCAAAACAGCAACTAGAAGACTCAAAACTGCCTAAAAACCACTTTCTGGGCAGTTTTGAGCACCTACACTAATTTGGACGAAATTGGTTGAAAACTTGACTCAAAACACTTAAAAACATGAACCAAAACAATTTCTAACTAAATTGAGACTTCAAAGTAAAGGGGGATTTGATTTGGACGAAATTAAAGTTGAGAAAACAGATTGCAAAGTAAAACTGATTTTGAAACGTTTTTGGGGTTTTTAATGGATGATGGACTAGTTAGGGGTTCTTTCTCCACACATGACAAGTATGCAAATGACTCGATTTCCAGTTATTCCTTCATAGAATTATGAATGACAATACCCCAAATTAACCGTGACATCACTAGTTAATTCTCAAGTTTTCCTTGTGTTATTGAATTGGATGACATCATACGACAACCCAAAGTATTCTTCAAAAGTTCCTTACATGACATCATAATAAAGATACAATCAAAGATCATTGCGTTCAATGAAAACTATAAGCATTGACAAAGCACTTGTGACTATGACATCATGACACTTATGCTAGGAATTGAACTTAACGCGATTGTGACTAGCAACCTTCACTACTTGTGAATATAAGTGTGTGACAATTATGTGATACAAACTTATATTCTAGCATCATATTCATGCAAGCCAATTAAGTGTCGACCCCTAATTAACAAACACAAATACGTTATTACTCGCACAGTTAAGTCAATTGCATTCACGATTCAAGAACTCATAACTGGAATTTATCAAATCAACTTGCACACATAGTTATTGCTTCGAAATCACCCCTAACCAATAGGGGTTTAGCCACTCATGTTCATAGCAAAATGAAAGGAAAATAAATTAAACATTGAAATCATAAAACGAATTACACCTAGAATGCACCAACGACGAAGCTTGAGCATCCAAGAGTCTTTCCTTCTTTCTCCTTGCTACGGCACAAAGGTGGATGGGATAGTTGGGATGTGTTTTAGGATCAGGGATTATGGAATTGGATGGAGGATAGGCACGGCAAGGTGTAGTGTTTGGCTGGAATTGTGTTTCTAGGATTTTAGGATGTGTAGAGTGGTGTGGCTAGATGAATGGACGAAAATTGGGTGAATGAGTGATCCCTCAAGTGCCTTGGTGCAAAGCCTTATTTATAGGGCTAGGAAAGGTTTTGAACTTAGTTGAAACCAAAAGAATTTTTGTACCAGAAATTCTATACATGAAACACTTAAAGGATATATGTGTGTAGCTTGGACAAGGTAGGAGACAAGATAGGACGGCTAGGAGACAAGGTAGGACGGCTAGTGACGGCTAGGAGACAAGGTAGGACGGCTAGGAGACAAGGTAGGACGGCTAGTAGACAAGGTAGGACGGCTAGTGACAAGCTAGGACGGCTAGGAGACAAGCTAGGACGGCTAGGAGACAAGCTAGGACGGCTAGTGACAAGCTAGGACGGCTAGTGACAAGCTAGGACGGCTAGGAGACAAGCTAGGACGGCTAGGAGACAAGCTAGGACGGCTAGTGACAAGCTAGGACGGCTTGTTCTTCCAATACAGAAATAAGGCACCATGTGTGAATAGATAAAGCCTTTTAGAAATCAGGTTTTTAGGCCCCCTTGCAGCTCCCTAACTGAATTCAAGCCTTCAAATTCGTCCATCCTCATGCCTCCATGCTTGCACTATCCAATCTTGGCCCAAAAATGCTCTAGAATGCTCCAAATTGCTTCTTTTTGCATACTTTGACACTAAAACCTGAAATTGCACGAAAATGACTTTAAACACTAAACTAACTAAGGAAAAACAACATAAATGCATGAGAACAAGCCAATTAAGTCGCATAAAAATGCTCCTATCAATAACTAGGGTCAAATTCACTCTTTTGGACCCTTCCTTCAATAACCAATGCTTGTGAGATCATTCTCACTTATTTTTCAACTCTTTTTTTTTTTTTTTTCTTTATTTCATTCTTTGGCCGTGCCCTATTATCTTCCCCCACACTTATTTTCTGCAGTATATTGATCAAAAGGAGTTCATTGTAAGTCATGCTTCACTATCCTTTAAGAACAAGGGGTTAACAAAGAAAATAAGCTTGAAAAGGCTCAAAAGGGGTAATCCTACAATACATGTGAAAAGGGATAGGCTTTTTGGCTTTGGCTTGACTAACAACTTCATCTTATTGTATGTTATGCAATTAATATCATGCTTTGAA
This sequence comes from Pyrus communis, assembly GCF_963583255.1. Classification (NCBI taxonomy): domain Eukaryota; kingdom Viridiplantae; phylum Streptophyta; class Magnoliopsida; order Rosales; family Rosaceae; genus Pyrus; species Pyrus communis. Next base: position 18,141,374 of record NC_084812.1, read on the forward strand.
TGAAACGGATATAAGTTCTAGCATTTATTTCTATCATGATACAATTGCATTCTAAGTAGCAACCAAGCAAGGAATAATGAGATCATACAACAACTTTAGAAAACAAAGAATCACAGAAAATAACTCTCCAAAGAAGGTAATGGCTCGAGTCTCACAGGGTTGTAGCGTTTGTTTGAGTTCCTTCCTTCAAGCATGTTACAAAAACGAATTTTTCTTTTATGATTGCATGTGAAGTCATACATTATAACCATAACCAAGCATATACCAAGAGTAAATCAAACTTTTCTCTATGTTAATAACTCTTTTTAACCGTCATGCAATTATAAACCAAATCCTTATCATTGTGTTGGAAGGTACCCTAAGACACAAACACACAAAAACGACTCAAAACACTCTTTTTAGGCTTTTCAAAACATTTTTTTCAAATTTTTATGTGATTTTCGGAGTTATAAAACAAAACACACTAAAACACTCTAAAACAATTTAAAAACACCTTAAAACAGCAAGGAACAACATTTGAAGTTATGGGTGATAAAATCCCACGAATTTGCATTAACAACATTAGTTACCCCCTCACACTTAAATCAAACATTGTCCTCAATGTTTTAAGCATAGATTCACACAAATCATAAGTAAACACACAAAAAGCACTTAAACATACTAAACATGGCAGAATGTAATTAACAAAGAGAAGAGTTTAGGGATGCAAATCTGGTTATGGAGTGTAAATTCCCTCTTCTCCTTGGTAATTGCATTGAGGCTTTGATCATAGTGACTCCACAGGCTTACTCTTGAACTGGTTTCCGCCCATCATTGATTTTCCTTTGTGCTACTCTTGAACTGGGCAGCAGGATTCTTTTGGTCTTCCCCGAAGGTTTGAGCTTACCCCTTTGGTCTGTTTCTTTGTTCAATCTTTCCAATTCGTATTGAAAAGGGTTGGAGGATAACTCAGCCTATGTTTGTCTCCACATGCTTCAATGTATCATTTTCACTTGCCTTACTCGCTCCCCTTTGCAGAAGTGGTCCCTTCTCTGGAAGTGTATCAACCGTTGAAGATGACTACTCGAGAGCAACGCTAGGTAAGCAATCAGGAATAGATTCCAGGCAGTTGGCTCCAACTCGGAAGACTGACTCCAAGTGCCGGCTGATTGCTTCTTTCACTTTGCCATGCGAGTAAGAACAAGGACAAAGAAAAAGACAGGGAAAGAGCATGATATGAGATACTTTTGCTTTAGACCTTGATGATATGAGATACCTTTGCTTTTGAAGAAACGGCGAATGAAGCAGCACATGTATTTGTTGTGGTTGTCTCCACATGCTTCGATCGACCGTTTCCTTCTGCCTCATTTGTACTCCAGGTTTCTGGTATCTTCTTTGGGGGAGAAAAAATTGAGTATTTCAAGAGGCTTTGCTGGGAGTGCGCCCTCAGAGGTGAGGGAGAGTTGGGCATTTTTTTTTCAGGTTTGCCTTGCCATAAAAGACGAAGGTCGACATATATAGAGATAATATCAAGTGATGGTATTGTTCTTTTACCCTTGTCGACAAATGTCTCTTCGATATCTGAACGACGCCTCTTCGATTTCTGAGCAGGCGCCCCTTCGATTTCTGAACGACGCCCCTTTGCTTTCTGAACGACACGTAGTAGTGCGGATGCGGCTCCTTTTGACAAAGCTGCACGCGTTTTCTGAAAAGCAGAGAAAGCATCGCCGAACTTTGCGCTTGTCGGCTAAAGATGTGTAGTTGCGGTGATGGCCTCCACGTGTTGTCTGAAAAGAAGAAATCTTTTGACAAAGTTGAACGCGTCTTCTGAAAAGCCGAGAAAGCGTTGCCTAAATTACGCCGGAAATTCCGGCTTTTTGAATTGGTGGACGCGTCGCCTTGGCTTTTTTATTGAGCTATCGATCACCACAACAAACACACTCTGAAGATTTCCCATTCTTGAAAATCGACTCCGGCCCTTTGAAATTTAACTTTATCCCTTCTCTTTGAACACTTTTGAAAAATGGCAAACTCATCGAACCTTAGCTTGGAATTGAGCCTTAGCAGTGATACGGGCGCGCCGCGTCAAGCTAACGCATGACGCCCTTCTTTCTTATCTTCTAATGGTCTTCTTACAGGTGAAGACTCCGTGATGCAGGGCGCCACAACAGCTACAATAGTAGCTAGAAACCTCCTCACTCCAAAAGATAGTAGGCTGCTGTCAGGACGGTCCGATGAGTTGGCCGTTCAAGAGTCCCTCGCACTTAGTGTTCAGTGTGCGAGTTCTGTGTCCAACATGGGCCAACACCTGCTTGCCCGCTGATAGAAGCATATTTATGCGCCTTAGTTAGCTAGTTCTTATGCATTTATGTTGTGTTTTCTTACTTAATTTAGTGTTTAAAGTCATTTTCGTGTGTTTATAGGTTCATATGGCTAAGGATGCAAAAGGATGCCTTTCGGAGCCTTTTGGAGCAAATTAGAGATTGGAATGGATTGCATATGCTTAAAGCCAAGTAGATGGACGAAATTGAAGACCAAAGGAATGAAAATGAAGAACAAAGAGTTCACATTCATCACCAACATTCTTTCTCCATCATTGCCGTGCAAAACACCATCATTGCAGCCACATGCACATTCCACTTCATCATTTCAGATTTCCACCATCAACAAAGAACCATTCATTAATCATTTACACTTTAATCATTCAACCACATTCACACATCACCCATTCACCTTTGTGCCATGCTTCTACCTTTGTTCAAGCCCTTCCACATAACCTGCCTTCATTCATTCAGAAAATGCATTCCTTGCCGTGGCTAACATGCACTTGTTCCCCTTTCATCATTCCCTTTATTCTTTCATCATTCCATCCACTCATTCATCAAACCACTCCCATCCATTTCATCATTGCAAACATTCAAACAAACACCACACAATGCCGTGGCTCCTATCCCATTTCCAGATTTCCCCTTTGCATTTCCCCTTCATAAATCAGCCACATGCACTTTAATCATTCAATCACACCAACACACATTCAATCTCCAACCTTTCACATGCATTCCATCTTTTAATTTAATCACATGCACATTCACCTTGCCTTTGCAGAAAATCCACTTCATAACACATGCATCTTGGCAGATTTCACATGCACTCATGCACATTCACCTTAATCATTCACATAGCTTTAATCCACATGCATTTCCACCTAGATTTCCACCTCACAACCACCAGAAATCAACCAAAACCGTGCATTCCCTTTCATTTCTGTCAAAGCACATGCATTTCCACCCTTTAATCATATGCACAAACAGCCACATGCATCTCCCATCACCATTTCAGCTTTCCACCTAATTCCTAGTCATCATGTTCCCCCCATTTCACCTATAAATAAGCATGCATTGCAGCCACAAACAACACACTCTTCCATTTCAGAAAACCATCTCTCATACACATTCATTCACGCCAGAAATTCCTCCTCTCTCTCTAGCACTACCATACTTCACCATTCTTCATATTTTCTGCCCAAAAACACTCCTTGCCTTCCCCTACATCCATCCCTACCCTAAACACATCATTCTACATCATCCATAACCCCCAAAACTCACCAAAACCCCTTGTGCCGCAGCAACTAGAGGAGAAGAGGCCTAAACGTTCATACAAGTCAAGATTGAGTTGTTGGAATTTTTAGGTGTACTTCGATTCTTGTTTTCAATGTTTACTTTGTTATTACTCTCTAAGTTTGTTGTAATCATGAGTGGCTAAACCCCTAATTAGTTAGGGGAAAGTTTGAAGCCATGAACATGTTTGAAATATGAATTGATTTCTTCCAATTGTGATTTGTTAAGTTGTGATTGTAATTCAATTATCATGTTTATTAAAAACTTGTTTTTGTATGTTGATTAGGGATGCATACTTAGTCTTCATGCATAAACTCGATGCTAGTTTATAAACGAGTTTCACCTAATCGTCACAAGTTTATAAACATGAGTAGTGAAGGTTGCTAGTCACAACCGCGTTAATTGAATTCTTGGCAAAAGTATCATGCATTCATAGTTACAATTGCCTCGTCAACACTTATAATTCTCATAGAGCATAATGATCTCTCATTGTATCTCTTCTATGCATTCATGTTGAGAACCATTGGAGAATGATTTGAATTGTCGCATGCATCATCCAATTCAATAACATAAGGAAAATTTGAGAGTTAATTAGTGCATCACGGTTAACTTGGGGTGTTGAGCATCATAGATAATGAAAAGCAATTGGAGAATCGATTCATATATAAATGTGTCATGTGTGGAGAATGGACCTCTAACTAATCCATCCATCATCTTGTTTCTCAAATCCGTTTATACAATCTGCCTAGTTTATTAACTTGTTTTATTTAATTTAATTTCGTCAAAACCTTAATCCCCCTTTACTTTAATGTCAAATTTAGTTAGAAATCAACTTAGTTTGTGCTTTTAAGTGTTTAGTTTTACATTCTTTGAGTTAGTTTAGTGTTTTATATTGTGTTTTTACGTTCTTGAGTCAAGTTATTACTTAATTTCGTCCAAATTTGTGTTTGTGCTCAAATCTGCCCAGAAAGTGGTTTTTAGGCAGATTTGAGTGTGTTTGTGTTGTTTTGAGTCTTTTGAGTAAATTTCACATTGATTAGCATCCCTAGTTAATCCCCGGTCTAGAACGATCCCTATTTGCTCATTTACTACAATTGTCATCCATAGGGTTAATTTGTGTGTTTAACTATTTTCGCATCAAATTTTGGCGCCGTTGCCGGGGATTAACTAGGGACACCCTTCGGAAAAATGCCCACAATTGATTGAGAATGGGGGATGGGAGAGTGCAAATGCCATTGGATTTCCGAGCCACAATCAACCAAGGAATGATCCATATTCCAACACATACAATCCGGGTTGGAGAGACCATCCAAACTTCAAGTGGAGGGAACCTCAACAACCTCAACAACAAGGAGGCTTTAGACAACAACCCCCGGGGTTCTACACCAAGCCATTCGGCCCCAATCCAAACCAAGCACAACCTGCCCAAAACAATCAAGGTACGTCGTCGGGAAATGAAACACTTCTTAAATTACTTACCAATTTGTCTCAGGGGCAAGAGGATCAAACCAAAGCCATGCAAAACCAAGACAAAAGGGTGGATCACTTGGAGAAACAAATTGGGCAGATTGCGGAATTTGTAGGACAATTCCGAGACAAAGGCAAGCTCCCTAGCTCAACCATTGTCAATCCAAGGGGAGGATTCGAATCTGCCAAGGCAATCATGTTGAGAAGTGGTAAGGAGGTCGAAACCACCCCAAGCACGTCCAAAACAAGTCAAGAAGAGGACGTGTTGCTGCAAGAAGAGGAGGAACAAGGAATAAAGGCCACGGCAAGGGTGAAAGAATCTTTGCCGCAGCCCCCTATTGTGCCAAAACCGTCCAACATGCCTAAGGTAAGTCCAAATTCGACCTTGTCAAGTTCGATTCCACTAAACGTGCCCTTTCCTAGCAGGTTTAGGCAATCAAAGAAGGAGGAGAGTGAAAAGGACATTTTGGAAACCTTTAGGAAAGTTCAAGTCAACATTCCGCTCCTTGATGCAATCAAGCAAGTCCCTAAGTATGCCAAGTTCTTAAAAGAGCTTTGCATCACTAGGAAGAGGATTTCGACCAAGGAAGTGGTGAAGGTAGGTGAGAATGTGTCCGCCATCTTGCAACGCAAACTACCTCCCAAATGCAAAGATCCGGGTAGTTTTACCATTCCTTGTGTCATTGGTAACACTAGATTTGAATCTGCCATGCTTGATTTAGGTGCTTCTATAAATGTTATGCCATATTCCATTTATGCATCTATGAACCTAGGAGTGTTGAAAAATGATGGTGTTATCATACAATTGGCCGATAGATCTAATGCTTATCCAAAAGGAGTTTTGGAAGATGTTTTAGTGCAGGTTAATCATTTGATCTTTCCGGCGGATTTCTATGTTCTTGAGATGGATGAATCGGATCATGCACCCTCGCTGCCCATTCTACTTGGAAGGCCATTCATGAAGACGGCCCGGACTAAGATTGACGTGTTTAATGGAACTTTGTCCATGGAATTTGATGGGGAAGTGGTTAATTTCAATCTTTCTGATTCCATTAAGTATCCTAGTGAAGATCATTCATGTTTCTCTATTGATATTGTTGACTCTTTGGCGCAGGGATATCTTGAAGATTTGAATGACGATGCACTTGAAAAGGTCATTACAAGAGGTTTAGAAGTCAAAACCAAGGAGGCAAGCTATATGCAAACCCACGGCACACTTGAACAAACCTATGCCGTGCCTCCTAGTGAGGAATTCCTTGAAGTAGTTGCTGCCCTTGAGTCATTACCTAAACATGAGGGAAAGTTTCCTAACCGTGAGTCCATTCCCATTTCGACTAACAAATTGCTTCCATCCATAATTCAGGGACCTATTCTTGAACTCAAACCTTTACCAAGTCATTTGAAGTACATTTTCTTGGGGGAAAACGAGACACTACCTGCCATCATCTCTTCCTCCCTCACGGCACAAGAGGAGGAGAAATTAGTTCGTGTATTGAAGGAGTACAAATCTGCCCTAGGTTGGACATTGGCCGATATTAAAGGTATAAGCCCTACAACTTGTATGCATCACATATTTCTTGAGGAGGGGGCCAAACCAACAGAAGAGGCTCAACGCCGTCTTAACCCTCCGATGATGGAAGTTGTGAAAAAGGAGATAATTAAACTTCTAGATTGTGGAGTTATTTATCCTATCTCCGATAGTCGTTGGGTTTCACCTATCCAATGTGTGCCTAAGAAATCTGGGGTAACGGTTGTGGAGAATTCCGAGAATGAGCTTGTGCCTATGAGAATTCAAACCGGTTGGCGGGTATGCATTGATTATAGGAAGATAAATTCCACCACAAGGAAGGACCACTTCCCATTGCCGTTCCTAGATCAAATGTTGGAAAGGTTAGCAGGTCATTCCTTTTATTGTTTTCTTGATGGTTATTCCGGTTATAACCAAATTGTCATTGCTCCGGATGATCAAGAAAAGACCACTTTTACTTGTCCCTTTGGAACGTTTGCATATCGACGCATGCCATTTGGCTTGTGTAATGCTCCTGCCACGTTTCAAAGGTGTATGGTAAGCATATTTTCTGATTATGTTGAGAAGATTATTGAGATATTCATGGATGACTTTAGTGTTTTTGGTGATTCATTTGATCATTGTTTGGATAATCTCACTTTAATCTTGAAACGTTGTGTTGAAACAAATCTTGTTTTAAATTGGAAAAAATGTCACTTTATGGTTAAACAAGGTATTGTTTTGGGTCATATAATCTCTGAAAAAGGAATTGAAGTTGATAAGTCTAAAGTAGATCTTGTACGCTACTTACCCTCTCCTACTTCGGTTAGAGAGGTTCGTTCTTTTCTTGGTCATGCAGGATTCTATAGACGATTTATCAAGGACTTTTCCAAGATTGCACAACCCCTATGCCGCCTCCTCCAAAAAGATGTGTCTTTTGAGTTCAACGAGGCATGCGAGAAGTCATTCAAGCATCTCAAAGAGCTCCTAACCACGGCACCCATCATAACTCCCCCGGATTGGTCCATTCCATTTGAATTGATGTGTGATGCCTCGGATTATGCACTTGGGGCTGTTTTGGGTCAAAGGAAAAATAAACAGTCACATGTTATTTATTATGCTTCCCGCACTTTAAATGATGCTCAATTGAATTATTCTACAACCGAAAAAGAACTCTTGGCGGTTGTATTTGCTTTAGATAAGTTTAGATCATATCTTCTTGGTACTAAAGTAATTGTTTTCACTGACCATGCAGCCTTGAAGTATCTTCTCACCAAAAAGGAGGCTAAGCCAAGACTCATTCGTTGGATGCTCCTACTTCAAGAGTTCGATCTTGAAATCCGAGACAAGAAAGGGTGTGAAAACGTGGTGGCTGACCACCTAAGTAGAATGGTGCGTGAGGAAGAGTCCACCCCCATTTTAGAAACGTTTCCGGATGAGCAACTTCTGTCCATTGAGGTAAGAACCCCTTGGTATGCCGATTTGGTCAATTTCTTGGTGTCTAAGCAAGTTCCTAGTACCCTAAACAAGTTCCAACGTGATAAACTTGTTCATGATGCACGTTTTTATGTTTGGGATGATCCATATTTATAGAAATTCTGCCCAGATCAGATTGTGCGTAGATGTGTGCCCGAATCTGAATTTAATTCCATTCTTACATTCTGCCATACTTATGCATGTGGGGGACATTTTGGCACCCAAAGGACAGCCCTAAAGGTGTTACAATCTGGATTTTATTGGCCTAATCTCTTTAAAGATGCTAAAATGTTTTGTTTAACATGCGATAAGTGTCAAAGAACAGGTAACATAGGGCCTAAGGACCAAATGCCACAACAATCTCTCTCATTTGTGGAAATTTTTGATGTGTGGGGTATTGATTTCATGGGCCCCTTCCCTCCATCTTTTGGTTTCACTTATATCTTGCTAGCTGTCGATTATGTTTCCAAATGGGTGGAAGCCAAAGCCACCCGTACTAACGATTCTAAGGTTGTTGCAGATTTTGTGAAATCTAATATTTTTGCTAGGTTTGGGATGCCATGAGTTTTAATTAGTGATGGGGGTTCTCACTTTCGTAACCGCACCATTGAAGCTTTGCTCAAGAAGTACAACGTTACTCATAAGGTTTCCACACCTTATCACCCTCAAACTAATGGGCAAGCGGAGGTTTCAAATAGGGAGATCAAACAAGTCCTAGAGAAAACCGTGGGACCCTCAAGAAGAGATTGGAGTTTGCGCTTGGACGATGCATTGTGGGCCTATCGTACGGCTTACAAAACTCCCCTTGGCATGTCACCTTTTCGGCTTATATATGGTAAGCCATGTCATTTGCCCGTTGAGTTAGAGCACAAGGCACATTGGGCTGTGAAAACCTTCAATTTGGACATAGACGCTGCTGGAGTTCATAGGAAGCTCCAATTAGATGAACTTGAGGAGATTAGGAACGAGGCTTACGAGAATGCTCGCATCTACAAGGACAAGACGAAGGCTTATCATGATAAGATGCTTCGTACCAAAACGTTCTCCAAGGGGCAGAAAGTGTTGCTTTTTGATTCAAGACTTCGGTTATTCCCTGGTAAGTTACGTTCTAAATGGATTGGACCTCTTGTTGTTACTAATGTTTTTCCTCATGGTGCAGTCCAAGTCCAAAGCTTAAAAAGTGGCCACGAGTTCAAGGTGAACGGACATAGATTGAAGCCATACTATGAGAACTTTGTGGAGCATGTCGTGGAGGAGATCCCACTCCATGCCGTGGGCTCCAATGGAGCATGAACGTGTCTTCGTCCGGCTGCAAGACGTTAAAGAAAGCGCTACTTGGGAGGCAACCCATGCAATTCAACAAAGGAAGCTCAAGGAATCACTCCAATTCCAGATTTGCGTTCCTAAACCCTTCACTTTGTTGTTTATTTCGAATCTGCCTATTTAGTTGTTTTACTTGCTGTTTGTGTGTTTCTTTGTGTTTTGTGTGATTTTATGCTTGAAACATTGAGGACAATGTTTGATTTAAGTGTGGGGGGGTAACTAAGTGTTTTTGATGCAAATTCATGGGATTTTATCACCCTTTACTTATAGACTTGTTCCTTGCTGTTTTTAAGTGTTTTTAAGCTGTTTTGGTGTGTTTTGAAGTAAAAATCCGAAAATCACATAAAAATTTGAAAAATTTGTTTTAAAAACCCAAAAAGAGTTGTTTTCAAAGTGTTTTTGGGTGTTTGTTTTTGTTTTAGGGTACCTTCCAACACAATGATGAGGATTCGGTTTGTAATTACATGGCTGTTAAAGAGAGTGATTAACATGGATGAAAGTTTGATTTACTCTTTGTGTATGCTTGGTTGTGGTTATAACTTATGACTTCACATGCAATCATAAAAAATAAAAAAATAAATAAATAAATAAATAAATAAAAAATCAGTTTTTGTAACATGCTTGAAGGAAGGAACTCAAATTAACGCTACAACCTTGTGAGACTTGAGCCTAAACGTTTATTTGGAGAGTTAGAATCTGTGCATTTGTGTTTTCTAAGTCGTTGCATGATCTCATTATTCTTTGCTTGGTTACTACTTAGAGGCGTTTCATCATTTAGTTCCAAATGCTAGAACTCATGCCCATTTCATTCAAAGCATGTTATTGATTTGCATAACACAGATTCAAGATGAAGTTGTGTAGTGACCACCACCTTAGCCATATTGCCGTATATCCCATGTCATTTTATGTTTAAGTTAACCCACATTATCCTCACCTAGCCTAGATTAGGACCATCCACACCCTTGTTCTTAAAGCTTAGTAAAGCATGATTCAAATTGAATTTCTTTCGATTTATGTTGGCAGAAAACAAGTGTGGGGGAAGTGTTCTTGTGTGAGAATTTGTGTGCCATAGGCACGGCATGAAAGAAAAGAAAAAGAAAAAAAAAAGGCGTGAAAAGTATGAAAAAGAGTTGAAAAGTTGTGAAAAAGAATTCCAAAGTATTGTTTGTTGAAGTAAGGGTCCAAAACAATGAATTCGGCCCTAAGGAGTTGTCTAAGTCTTCCCCTTGTGTTTTAAAGTTAATTTCTGCAATCTAAATGAATTCTAAGTCTTAAGTACACTACTTTGCTTACTATTACTTGAAGAACGCTTGTTCTCCTTATCTTTTCTTTGTTAACCACTACCCCAAGCCCCGTTACAACCCTTGACTTCATTCTTGAGTGTTATGTGTTTCAATTTGTGGAGTTTGAATTTGGTATGAGCATATGGTCATTGGTTCTCGCATCTAAGTAGTAGCATTCCATTCATGAGATCATTTCTAAACATGCTTATTAACTCCATAAATTGCGTTCTTTGTTATACGTATATGTGAGCATTCGTTTTCATATTTACATCAATCTTCTCACATATAACTAGTATAGGGTGTGTAGTTAGAAAATCTGAGTGAAAATTGAGTGCATATCTTGTAAGGATTGAGCAAATTCTCTAAGGCATGTTACTACATTCAAAACATTCTTTTAATCGATTAATTGTGAACTAGTAAGTGGTGACTATGATTAAGTATGTTCTCAATTGTAAAGATGACTCAAATCTGTGGGGATGATGATTTTTAACATGTCATTGGAAATCCCTGAGGTGAACGTTGGAAGGTTTAGGTTATGTTTTGTTTCTTTGTTTTGCTCGAGGACTAGCAAAAGCTAAGTGTGGGGGAATTTGATAGAAGCATATTTATGCGCCTTAGTTAGCTAGTTCTTATGCATTTATGTTGTGTTTTCTTACTTAATTTAGTGTTTAAAGTCATTTTCGTGTGTTTATAGGTTCATATGGCTAAGGATGCAAAAGGATGCCTTTCGGAGCCTTTTGGAGCAAATTAGAGATTGGAATGGATTGCATATGCTTAAAGCCAAGTAGATGGACGAAATTGAAGACCAAAGGAATGAAAATGAAGAACAAAGAGTTCACATTCATCACCAACATTCTTTCTCCATCATTGCCGTGCAAAACACCATCATTGCAGCCACATGCACATTCCACTTCATCATTTCAGATTTCCACCATCAACAAAGAACCATTCATTAATCATTTACACTTTAATCATTCAACCACATTCACACATCACCCATTCACCTTTGTGCCATGCTTCTACCTTTGTTCAAGCCCTTCCACATAACCTGCCTTCATTCATTCAGAAAATGCATTCCTTGCCGTGGCTAACATGCACTTGTTCCCCTTTCATCATTCCCTTTATTCTTTCATCATTCCATCCACTCATTCATCAAACCACTCCCATCCATTTCATCATTGCAAACATTCAAACAAACACCACACAATGCCGTGGCTCCTATCCCATTTCCAGATTTCCCCTTTGCATTTCCCCTTCATAAATCAGCCACATGCACTTTAATCATTCAATCACACCAACACACATTCAATCTCCAACCTTTCACATGCATTCCATCTTTTAATTTAATCACATGCACATTCACCTTGCCTTTGCAGAAAATCCACTTCATAACACATGCATCTTGGCAGATTTCACATGCACTCATGCACATTCACCTTAATCATTCACATAGCTTTAATCCACATGCATTTCCACCTAGATTTCCACCTCACAACCACCAGAAATCAACCAAAACCGTGCATTCCCTTTCATTTCTGTCAAAGCACATGCATTTCCACCCTTTAATCACATGCACAAACAGCCACATGCATCTCCCATCACCATTTCAGCTTTCCACCTAATTCCTAGTCATCATGTTCCCCCCATTTCACCTATAAATAAGCATGCATTGCAGCCACAAACAACACACTCTTCCATTTCAGAAAACCATCTCTCATACACATTCATTCACGCCAGAAATTCCTCCTCTCTCTCTAGCACTACCATACTTCACCATTCTTCATATTTTCTGCCCAAAAACACTCCTTGCCTTCCCCTACATCCATAACCCCCAAAACTCACCAAAACCCCTTGTGCCGCAGCAACTAGAGGAGAAGAGGCCTAAACGTTCATACAAGTCAAGATTGAGTTGTTGGAATTTTTAGGTGTACTTCGATTCTTGTTTTCAATGTTTACTTTGTTATTACTCTCTAAGTTTGTTGTAATCATGAGTGGCTAAACCCCTAATTAGTTAGGGGAAAGTTTGAAGCCATGAACATGTTTGAAATATGAATTGATTTCTTCCAATTGTGATTTGTTAAGTTGTGATTGTAATTCAATTATCATGTTTATTAAAAACTTGTTTTTGTATGTTGATTAGGGATGCATACTTAGTCTTCATGCATAAACTCGATGCTAGTTTATAAACGAGTTTCACCTAATCGTCACAAGTTTATAAACATGAGTAGTGAAGGTTGCTAGTCACAACCGCGTTAATTGAATTCTTGGCAAAAGTATCATGCATTCATAGTTACAATTGCCTCGTCAACACTTATAATTCTCATAGAGCATAATGATCTCTCATTGTATCTCTTCTATGCATTCATGTTGAGAACCATTGGAGAATGATTTGAATTGTCGCATGCATCATCCAATTCAATAACATAAGGAAAATTTGAGAGTTAATTAGTGCATCACGGTTAACTTGGGGTGTTGAGCATCATAGATAATGAAAAGCAATTGGAGAATCGATTCATATATAAATGTGTCATGTGTGGAGAATGGACCTCTAACTAATCCATCCATCATCTTGTTTCTCAAATCCGTTTATACAATCTGCCTAGTTTATTAACTTGTTTTATTTAATTTAATTTCGTCAAAACCTTAATCCCCCTTTACTTTAATGTCCAATTTAGTTAGAAATCAACTTAGTTTGTGCTTTTAAGTGTTTAGTTTTACATTCTTTGAGTTAGTTTAGTGTTTTATATTGTGTTTTTACGTTCTTGAGTCAAGTTATTACTTAATTTCGTCCAAATTTGTGTTTGTGCTCAAATCTGCCCAGAAAGTGGTTTTTAGGCAGATTTGAGTGTGTTTGTGTTGTTTTGAGTCTTTTGAGTAAATTTCACATTGATTAGCATCCCTAGTTAATCCCCGGTCTAGAACGATCCCTATTTGCTCATTTACTACAATTGTCATCCATAGGGTTAATTTGTGTGTTTAACTATTTTCGCATCACCCGCTCCCGTCAGGTGGAATCATTGATGGCAGAGGTGGAAAGTCTCAAGCAGGAGATCCAGCAGCTTAAGTACGAGAATAGAAGTTTGCATGTGCTTGCAAATAACTATTCGTCGGGCATGAAGAGGAAGCTTGATGAGCTGCACGAATCTGAGGGTCGAATCCAAAGTGACCGTCAAAGGCTTGCGGCTTGTCTCCAGAGGCACCTTTTTCCTGGGTCATCCAGCGCTTGGCCAAGTATTGAGGCCTGGAATGCTTTAGCTCCGATGCCTTCCGCTCCGATGGCTTCCGCTCCGATGCCTCCCGCTTCTATGCCTTCCGCTCCGACGCCTCGTAGTGGGGCTTCACGTAAACAACCTTTGTGAAGCTCCATCTTTCTCCATGTTTAGTATCTTTATTTAATATATAAATTTTTTTTTTTTTTTTTTTTTTTTTTTGAACATGCTTTGTTTATTCAGTGCATTGGGTTGCCTCCCAAGTAGCGCTTTCTTTTACGTCTTGCAGCCGGACGAAGAACCCAATCACTCCAGGATATGTTCACAAATCGGATGAGAACTCCGAGTCATGAACTAGTACCTAAAACAAGAAACAAAACAAAATTAAGAATCTGGAAAAATAAAAACAAACGAAAATAAAACAATCCAAGGGATTAGCAAATTTTCTAATCCCCGGCAACGGCGCCAAAATTTGATGCGGGATTTATACGCACACAAATTAAACCCTCTTTTTGACAATTGTAGTATAAGTATAAGTAGGGATCGTTCTGGACCGGGGATTAGGAGGGATTGTTAATCACTTGGATTTGACTCAAAAACGTAAAAACAAAGTTTAAAACACTATACTAGACTCAAAGAATGCAAAACTAAACTTTAAAATACTAAGACAAACCAAAAACTCAAAATGCTTTAAAACATAAACTAAACAGATTCTAAGCACTAAAGAATAAGAAAGTAAAGGGGGATTGAGTTTTTACGAAATTAAAACTAATGCACAGATTCTAATTAAAACAGAATGTAAATATGAATATGATAAAATGGAATGAATGGATGATAGAATAGCTAAGGGGTTCATCTCCACATATGTTACACTTGCATAATAAAACGATTTCCAATTGCTTTTCAATAAACCATGAATTCTCAACGCCCCGGGTTAATTAGGTCCGCTTAAATTAACCGTCAAGTTTTCCTTAAGTTAATGAATTGGATGATTGCATACGACAACCCAAAGCATTCCTCACAAGTTCCCTACATGAATTGCATAATAGAGATACAAGCAAGAATCATTAAGCATCATGAAAACTATAAGTGTTGACGAGGCATTCGTTACTATGATTGCATGAAACTTATGCCAAGAATTTGTTTAACGCGATTGTTTATAAGCAACCTCCACTACTTGTGAATATAAGTTCATAACTATTACGTGAAACTCACTTATATTCTAGCGTCAAATTCATGCATGAAAATTAAGCGTTCATTCTTAATAAACATACATAAATAGGTTATCAATCAAACAGTTAAACAAATTGAATTCACAATTTATGAAACGTAATTAAAAGTAATCAAATCATATTACAAATATAAACATAATTTCGAATCACCCCCTAGCTAAAGGGGGGTTTAGTTCCTCATACAAAACAAAGAGAATTGAAATTAAACATTGAAATCAAAGAAACGCCTAAACATTCCAACAACTCAAACTTGAATTGTATGAACGTTTAGGCCCTCTTCTCTTCCTCTTTATTGTAGCATAAGGTCTAGGGATAATTGGTTTGGGGGATGGAAGTGTGGAATGGAAGAGGAGTAGTGGAGAAGTGGAAGGGGAATGGAAAAATGGTGTTTGGATTACAAGGTAACTCACGGCTAGGGGAGGGAATGGAAGTGTTTGAGGGGTGTTGTGTTGTGAATGAGATGATGCTTGAATGAATGAATGCAAGGGTATTTATAGGAGTAGTGGAGGGAACATATGGCTGTTTGTTTAAGCATGCATGTGCTGGAATGTGGTGGAAAATAGCTAGGAAAGCTGGAAAGCACAAGGATCCCACGGCAATGACAGTTTTTGATGTTGGATTTGCATGTGTGTGCTGGAAATGGTGTGTGTATGCATGTGTTTGGGAAGCTTTCTTGCTCATTTTCTGGATGCAATGATGAAGAGTTTAATAATTAATGCATGTAGGTGACTGAAATGATGAAGAATGAGTGGTGGAAATGAAAGGGAAAGCTAGAAAGACATGTGAAGATGCTGGAATTGTGAGTAGGCCACGGCAATGTGTTTTCAGGATGGTTCTTTGTGGTTGTGATGCATGTGATTGCATGTGTTGATTGCTAAGGTGTGTGATGATGAGTGTAAGTGGAATAAAGAATGAATGAAGGCATGTGAATTAGGTGGAATGCTGGAATGATGAAGGGGATACACGGCACAAGGTTTGGAATGTGGAGAAAGGGGTGTGAATGATTATGGGATGCTGGAAATCTGGAAAGGCACGGCAATGATGCTTGTTGTTGGTGAAAATGTGGCTGAATGGATGGATGGAATGGTGTGATTGAATGATTAAAGTGCATGTGTAATGAATTGGAGTGACAACTAGGTTATGAGGGGAATGCATGTGGCTGAAATTGCATGTGGAAAGGTAATGAATTATGCACGGCAATGATGTTGAGAAAGAATGTGTTGGCTGCATGGTTTGTGAATGAATGGGGTGTAAATTATGGTTGCACATGGAAGAGGATTGGATGGTGCGTGTTTATTAATGAAACTAGGGTGATAGAATAGAGTGGTTGGTTACGGTTTAGAGAAAAGTTAGGTTGAATTAGAGTGAATGGCTGAATGGTGCATGTGTGATAGGAGCATATTTAGGCGACTTACTTAGCTTGTTTTCGTGCATCTATGTTGTTAATTCATAATTGTTTTAGTAGTTTAAGCCATTTTCGTGTGTTTTTAGGTTCATATGGCTAAGGAAGCAAAAAGATGCATTTTGGAGCATTTTGGAGCAAAATTGGGCTTGGAATGGATAGCATATGCTTGGAGCCAAAGTGTTGGACGAATTTGAAAGCCTTGTATGCACTTTGGACATAAAACAAAGGGCCTAGCCCAATCAAACAATCCTTTGAGCCATGCAAAACCTCTAGCCCAATCAACAACCCTTAGCCACATGCATTCACATGCATCACAACCCCAAAACCATCAAGAACCACCATTCACACACACATGCACTTAATCCTTCATCATTACACCACCTTCTCCATCTTTATTCCACATGCATTCATCATAATTCACCCTAGCTACCACCATTCACACACACATGCACTTACTCTTTCATCATTGCACCACCATTCACACACACATGCACTTACTCTTTCATCATTGCACCACCAATTCAACACATGCATTTCCACCTTCCTACTTCATCATTTCATCCACATGCACTCTCAATCATAACAACCACATTCACTCTTAAACAATCACCCACATATTCTCCCATTCCCCCTATAAAAACCCATGCATTCATACACAAAAATCACATCTCATTTTCATACACAACACATCACAAACACATCCAATCTTCCCTCATTGCCGTGAGCTACCATTCCCTTATAATCCAAACACCACTCCTCATCCATTTCCATAATTCCCCAATCCATTCAACACACCAACAACATCCCTTAGACCTTGTGCTACGACGAAGAGGAAGATAAGAGGGCCTAAACGTTCATACAATTCAAGTTTGAGTTGTTGGAATGTTTAGGTGTTTCTTTGATTCTCTTTGTTTTGTACCATGAGGAACTTTCTCTCGGCTTCATTCCATTAGATACACTCTCCCATTTCTTAAAGGATTTCGACATCAGTTTTGCTTCAAGGGTTCTTTCTTCTTAATCCTATGTTCACTCATGTTATATATTTTTATGTCAAACCTTTTGTAAACATGAAGTGTAACTAATCTCTCTCTAGGGATTCGATGTAGCCTTGCAAGATTGCCATGTAGTTAATTCGGAATTCTCATTTAATCTATCTATTTCTTGTTTCATTCTCCGATTTAATTATGACTTAGTGTGTTGATTTTAATGCTTGATCATCATTTGAATTAACCACAGGTTGTTTAGCCAAGATTAAAGCACACATCATGCATAATCTTGGTAGATATGTGAATGAATGAAGGGAATGTTTTGCAAACATCCTGCCGAGTGTTCCCTTTGGTTTTGTGAAAGTTTCTTGTGCACTACATAGTCTTGATTAGGAACCAAAGTTGCACATCACAATTAGGCTCATGATTAGAGACATTTGATCAAATCCACACATCATATGGCTGATCATATCTAAGTAAAACAAACACAAGAAATAAGTAGAGGGATGAGTATAATCTGACTTAACAAGCATGGACTTGGCTTAGCAATGGTGAAATCGAATCTCTAGCTTCATCTCCATTTGTGCTATCTCTTTTTATTAGCTGTTGATTCATTCATTTTGTGTTTACTTCATGTCCTTATGCTTTAATTTACAATCTGTCATTTAGTTTAATCAAAACCTAAATCCCCCTTTACCTTATTGTTCAATTTAGTTAGAAATCAATTTAGTTTATGCTTTAAAGCATTTTGAGTCTTTGGTTTGTCTTAGTGTTTTAAAGTTTAGTTTTGCATTCTTTGAGTCTAGTATAGTGTTTTAGATTGTGTTTTTAGCGTTTTTGAGTCAAATCCAAGTGATTAACAATCCCTCCTAATCCCCGGTCCAGAACGATCCCTACTTACATACTTACTACAATTGTCAAAAAGAGGGTTTAATTTGTGTGCGTATAATTCTCGCATCAATGTGACATTGTTTTGTGACATAGAATGGATAGGGTGAATGATTATGTGGCTGCATGTTTTAATGAAGTTGCATTTGGAAGGGTTGGAAAGTGGAAGGGAAAGGCACGGTAAAGAAGAATGTTTGGTGCTTGAAATGCATGTGAGTGCATGTGTGTGTAAATGGGTGAAAATGTGGGTTAAAGTGATGCATGGCTAGGAAATGTGAGTGAATGATGTGCATGTGTGTGAATGCATGTGGAATAAAGAAGAGTATGGAAGTGAATAAATCATAATATGGCTAGTTTAAAGGGCTAGGTGATGCGAAATATATAAGCACACAAATTAAACCCTCTTTTCGACAATTGTAGTATAGATATAAGTAGGGATCGTTCTAGGCCGGGGATTAGGAGGGATTGCTAATCTAATGAAAATTGACTCAAAGATGTGAAAATATGTTTTAAAACACTTTAAATAGACTCACAAGACTCTTACTAACTTATATGACTCAAAACAAATTTTAAAGACTCAAAACAACCAAAAACAACCAAAAAGACTCAATTTAGACTCTATGACTTAATTTGGACGAAAATACACTTGGTTTTGACTCTAAAGACTCAAAAAGACTCTTTTGGACAGATTTGGAACAAATAAGAAAGGGGGTTTTGATTTTGGACGAATTTAAAAGAAAACAAGTGACTTAAAACTTTAAAACAGATTTTGGACGAAAATAAGAAAAACTAATGGATGATGGGATAGCCAAGGGATACTTCTCCACACATGATACATTCAAACATAAATTGATTTCCAGTTGCTTTTCCGATAAACCATGAACCTCAACACCCCAGATTAACCGTGACATCACTAATTAACCCTCAGATTTCCCTTAAGTTAGTGGATTGGATGACATCATACGACAACCCAAAGCATTCTTCAAAAAGTCCCCTACATGACATCATAATAGAGATATGGTTAAAGATCATTACGTTCAATGGAAACCATAAGTATTGACAAAGCACTTGTAACTATGACAACATGATACGCATGCTAGGAATTTACTTAACATGACTGTGAAAACAACCTTAACTACTTGTGAATATAAGTTTGTGACGATTATGTGAAACACCCTTATATTCTAGCCCCAAATTCAAGCATGCAAATTAAGTAGGCCTCCCTAACAAACATACAAGAATAAGTTATCCATCAAACGGTTAAGTAAATTGCATTCACAATTTATGAAATCACAACTGGAATTAATCAAATCATATTATAATTGTAATCATGGTTTCAAAGCATCCCTAGGCTAAAACGAGTTTAGCCTCTCATGTTCATGACAAAACAAAGCAATATAGATTTAAACATTGAAAGTAAAAGATAGATTACACCTAGACACGTCCAACACTCCAACTTGAATGTACAAACGCCCAAGGGTTGGTCTTCCTTCTCCTTCTCCTTGCTAGGTCACGGCACAAAGGTCTATGGTGAGTTTGTGGACGATTTTCTGGATTTTGGATGGTTTTAGGTATATATGGTGGTGCGGCAAGGGGTTATGGTGGTGTATGGAGGTTGGGATGGATGTATGGAAATAGGGGAATGATGGATGGGTGGTTGCAAGGTCACGGCAAGGGTTGATTTCTGAAGGGATGTATGAATGTTGTGTGAAGGGATGGTGGTGATTAAATGGCACGGCAAGGCTGTTTATATAGGCTATTTTGGCACACTTAGTGAAGGAAAAGGATTGCCTAATTGATGCGAGATTTATACGCACACAAATTAAACCCTCTTTTTGTCAATTGTAGTATATGTATAAGTAGGGATCGTTCTGGACCAGGGATTAGGAGGGATTGTTAACCACTTGGATTTGACTCAAAAACGTAAAATAACAATATGAAACACTATACTAGACTCAAAGAATGCAAAACTAAACTTTAAAACACTAAGACAAACCAAAAGACTCAAAACAACACAAACACACTCAAATCTGCCTAAAAACCACTTTCTGGGCAGATTTGAGCAAAACCACAAATTTGGACGAAATTAAGTAATAACTTGACTCAAGAACGTAAAAACACAATATAAAACACTAAACTAACTCAAAGAATGTAAAACTAAACACTTAAAACATTAAAACAAACCAAAAGACTCAAACATCACCCAAAACACTCAAAACTGCCTTAAAATCACTTTCTGGGCAGTTTTGAGCACTTTGGTGAATTTGGACGAAATTATGTAACAAAATGAATCAAAACACTTATAAACATAAACTAAAACACTTTCTACTAAATTGGACAATAAAGTAAAGGGGGATTGAGTTTTATACGAAATTAAATAAAATGTACAGATTCGAATTAAGACAGATAGTATATATGAATGTGATGAAATGGAATGAATGGATGGATGCTAGCCAAGGGGTTCATCTCCATACATGTTATACTTGCATAATAAAATGATTTCCAATTGCATTTCAATAAACCATGAATTCTCAACACCCCAAGTTAACCGTGATGGACTAATTAACCTTCAAATCTTCCTAACGTTATTGAATTGGATGATGCATGCGACAATTCAAAACATTCCCCACAAGTCCTCAACATGAATGCATAGAAGAGGTACAAGCAAGAATCATTACGCTCTATGAAAATTATAAGTGTTGACGAGGCATTCGTTACTATGAATGCATGAAACTCTTGCCAAGAATTCGTTTAACGCGATTGTTTATAAGCAACCTCCACTACTTATGAATATAAGTTCGTAACTATTAGGTGAAACTCACTTATATTCTAGCGTCATATTCATGCATGAAAATTAAGCGTGCACTCTCAATAAACATACATAAATAAGTTATCAATAAAACGGTTAAACAAATTGAATCACAACTTATGAAACGCAATTAGAAGTAATCAAATCAAAATGCAAGCATAAACATATATTCGAATCACCCCCCAACCAAGGGGGAGTTTAGTTCCTCATGGTACAAAACAAAGAGAATCAAAGAAACACCTAAACATTCCAACAACTCAAACTTGAATTGTATGAACGTTTAGGCCCTCTTATCATCCATTCCTCATTCGTACAAAACAAAGAGCATTGAAATTAAACATTGAAATCAAAGAAACACCTAAACATTCCAACAACTCAAACTTGAATTGTATGAACGTTTAGGCACTCTTCTCTTCCTCTTCGTTGTAGCACAAGGTCTAAGGATAGTTTGATGGTGTAAATGGTTTGGGGAGTGGTGGAGGAATGGAAGGATGGTGTTTGGATTTGTAGGGAAGACTCACGGCACAAAGGGGGTGGTTTGATGGTCTACATTTCTGCAATGGATGAGTTTATGGAAGAGTGTTTGGAATGGGTGAATTTCTGGCACAAAGGCCTTATTTCTGTGGTGAATGGATTGTGTATGAATGAGAATGAATGAATGAGTATTTATAGGTGAAATGGGGGGGAACATGACAGCTAGGTTGCATGTGCTAATGCTTGTGTGTGCATGTGAAATCTGCCAAGATGCATGTGATTAAAGGGTGGAATGAATGGAATGCAATCTGAAATGCATGTGAATTAAAACTAGAGTGATGATTAGGGTGAGTGTACATGTGCTTTGACAGCTAGGATGAATTAATTAAAGGAAGTGCATGTGATTGCAAAATGTGAATGATTATGAGTGTGTGTGAGTGAATTAAAGGATGGAATGCATGTGAAATGAATGAAATGCAATCTGAAATGGGATAGCATGTGGGTGAATGTGTGGCTGCAATGATGAAATGAATGCATGTGTTGAATGATTAAAGTGCATGTGCAATGTTTTAAAGGATGGAATGATGGAGGAACAAGTGCATGTGAATGCATGGTGATAGCATGTGCACGGTTTTGGTTGGAATGATGGCAGATTGTGAAAACATGTGAATGCATGTGTTTGATGAATGATAAGTGGTGAATGATATGATAAGTGATAAGTGGTGAATGATAAGATAAGTGATAAGTGGTGAATGATAAGTGATGAATGATAAGTGGTGAATGATAAGTGATATGATATGTGATTATGATAAGTAATGGGAGCATGTGAGAGAATGAATAATGAATGCATGTGTATGGTTTTGGGAGAAAGGTGGAGATGCACGGCATAAGGGAATTGGAAAGGTTTAAATGTCCTAAAACTAAAGGGAACAAAGTTCCAACACTTTGGTCTTCAATTTCGTCCAACATTTTGGCGCCAAGCATAAGCTATCCATCCTTAGCCCAAAAGTGCTCCAAAAGTCTCCAAAATGCATCTTTTTGCTCCTTTAGCCCTTTGGACCTACAAACACACGAAAATAGCTTAAAGGACTAAAATAACTAAAGAAACATAACGTAAATGCACGAGAATAAGTCATTTAAGTCGCATGAATATGCTCCTATCACTAATCCCATTGTAAAAAGGTTAACTCAAGGCAGAAATTAAATGGGAATGGGAATAGGAATTTCGGCTAGGAATTAGGGAGTTCTAGAAGGCTAGGTGCGGCACACATGTAGGGATAGGATTAGGTGTTCTAGAAACTGTGTTTAAGGCAGATTTCCTAATCCTAAAGGGCCTAGGACATGTGATATAGGAGTAGGAAAAGGATTGTGATTCCTAAACCTACAAGGAATGGTGATTTGCGGCAATGGTATGGATGAGTCTTCTAGAAACTGAAATAGGTGTTTAAATGTGTAATTGATTCTCCCTAAGTAGCTAGGTTTAGGTCCCAATCTGATTTGGATAGGATAGAATAGGATAATGTTAGAGATAGGATAGGATAGGGTTTCTAGGATAGGATAAGATAAGGTTGGATAAGGTTGGATAAGGTTCCTTGTTTCTTGCTTCTTCCTTATCTTCATTCGAGTAGAACTTCTTCCATCAGATTTGTAGCCTTTCCTAGCTCTTCTAGTCTTCAATTTCGTCCATCCTCATTGCTACATGATTAAGCTATCCAATCCATGCCCAAAAATGCTCCAAATAGCCTCAAAATGCACTTTCTTGCTCCTTTTGCCATTAGGACCTAAAAACACACGAAAATACTTTAAAAGACTGAAATACATAGTAATTAACTCACTAAGTGTAAGGAAACAACACAACTAAGTAGCATAAATATGCTCCTATCACTAGGGTTTAAGTACATAGAATGGGCCTAAAATAGGTTGGTTTGCATGGCATAGAATGTTTGATTTGGGCTAGAGGTTTTCCATGGCTCAAAGGATTTGTTTGATTGGGCTAGGCCCTTTGTTTTATGTCCCCAAAGAGTATACAAGGCTTCAATTTCGTCCATCCTCTTTGCTCCATGATTAAGCTATCCAATCCATGCCCAAAAGTGCCCCAAATAGCCTCAAAATGCACTTTCTTGCTCCCTAAGCCCTTAGAACCTGAAAACACACAAAAGAAGCATAAAGGACTAAAATAACTAGAGAAACATAACGTAAATGCACGAGAACAAGCCATTTAAGTCGCATGAATATGCTCTTATCAAGCACATGCTTAATCATAGTCACTACTTACTAGTTCACAAATAACCACTTAAAACGATGTTTTGAATGTAGTAACATGCCTTAGAGAATTTCCTCAATTCCTTACAAGATATGCACTCTATTTTCACTCAGATTTTCTAACTACACACCCTACATTTAGTTATATGTGAGAAGATTGATGTAAATATAAAAACGAATGCTCACATATATGTATAACAAAGAACGCAATTTCCGGAGTTAATAACATGTTTAGATATGATCTCATGAATGGAACGCTACTACTTAGATGCGAGAACCAGTGACACCATATGCTCAAACCAAATTCAAACTCCACAAACTGAAACACACAACACTCAAGATTAAAGTCAAGGGTTGTAACGGGGCTTGGGGAGTTGGCTAACAACGAAAGGATAGGGAAAACAAACGTTCTTTAAAGCAATAGTAAGCAACATAATGGAATTGAACTTAGAATTCCCCTTAGAATACAGAAATCAACCTTTAAACTCAAAGGGAAGGTTCAAGCAATCAATTAGGGCCAAATTCAATGTTTTGGACCCTTCCTTCAACAAACAACACTTGAGAACACTTTTTCACATCTTTTCAACTCTTTTTTCATTCTTTTCACAACTTTTCTTTTTTTCTTCTTATTTTCCACGAAATTTTTTTTTCTTTTTTTTTTTTTTTTTCCTTTCATTGCCGTGCCTCATTCAAGACTTTGGCACACCCATATATCAAGAATCCTTCCCCCACACTTGTTTTCTGCAATGCAATGATCAAAAGGAATTCATCTTGAGTTATGCTTTTACTATGCTTCAAGAACAAAGGTATGGGTGGTCCTACTCTAGGCTAGGTGAGGATAATTGTGGGTTAACAAAGAAAGTAGGCTACACAAGGCTCAACGGGGTTAAATCCTACAACACAAATGAAATAGGGAAATATGGCAATTTGGCTATGGTGGTCACTATACAACTTCATCTTGAATATGTGTTATGCAAATCAATAACATGCTTTGAATGAATTGGGCATGAGTTCTAGTGTTTGGAACTAAATGATGAAACGCCTTCTAAGTAGCAACCAAGCAAAGAATAATGAGATCATGCAATGACTTTTAGAAAACAACAATGCACAGATTATTAACTCTCCAAATAAACATTTAGGCTCAAGTCTCACAGGGTTGTAGCGTTAGTTTGAGTTCCTTCCTTCAAGCATGTTACAAAAAATGATTTTTTTTTTTTTTTTTCTTTTATGATTGCATGTGAATTCAAAAATTATAACCACAACCAAGCATGAACCAAAGAGTAAATCAAACTTTCATCCATGTTTACAACTCTCTTTAATAGTCATGCAATTACAAACCGAATCCTCATCATTGTGTTGGAAGGTACCCTAAGACACAAAAACAACTCTTTTTGGGTTTTTTGAAACAATTTTTCAAATTTTTATGGGATTTTCGAATTTTTAAGTCAAAACACACTAAAACAGTTTAAAAAAACACTTAAAAACAGCAAGAAACAACATTAGAAGTTATGGTGGATAAAACCCTACGAATTTGTATCAAAACACTTTAGTTACCCCCCCCCCCCCCCCCCCCACACTTAAATCAAACATTGTCCTCAATGTTTCAAGCATAGACTCACACAATTAACAAACAAACAAACAAAACAACAACTAAACAACCTAACATGGCAGAAACGAAATAGCAACAAAGAGAAGAGTTTAGGAACGCAAATCTGGAATTGGAGTGCTTTCTAGGTCTTCCTTTGTTGAATGCATGGGTTGCCTCCCAAGTAGCGCTTGCTTTAACGTCGTACAGTCGGACGAAGAACCCAATCACTCCAGATTGGAGCCCACGGCATCCAAGGGGGTGTCATCCACGATGTGCTCCACAAAGTTCTCATAATAGGGCTTCAAACGATGCCCGTTCACCTTAAATTCATGTCCCGTTTTCAAGCTTTGGATTTGGACTGCACCATGAACAAAAACATTAGTAATAACAAACGTGATAGGAGCATATTCATGCGACTTAAATGGCTTGTTCTCGTGCATTTACGTTATGTTTCTTTAGTTATTTTAGTCCTTTAAGCTATTTTCGTGTGTTTGTAGGTCCAAAGGGCTAAAGGAGCAAAAAGATGCATTTTGGAGACTTTTGGAGCACTTTTGGGCTAAGGATGGATAGCTTATGCTTGGCGCCAAAATGTTGGACGAAATTGAAGACCAAAGTGTTGGAACTTTGTTCCCTTTAGTTTTAGTACATTTAAACCTTCCAATTCCCTTATGCCGTGCATCTCCACCTTTCTCCCAAAACCATACACATGCATTCATTATTCATTCCCTCACATGCTCCCATTACTTATCATTCATCACTTATCATTCACCACTTATCACTTATCATATCATTCACCACTTATCATTCATCACTTATCATTCACCACTTATCACTTATCATATCATTCACCACTTATCATTCATCAAACACATGCATTCACATGTTTTCACAATCTGCCATCATTCCAACCAAAACCGTGCACATGCTATCACCATGCATTCACATGCACTTGTTCCTCCATCATTGCACCAACAACAACATTGCACATGCACTCCCTTTAATTAATTAACCCACATGCACCCTTTATTCTTTCATCATTCCAGCCACTCCACAATCCCATTCATCAACACATGCATCCACATGCATTCACCCTTTAAACCATTAAATCCACATGCCTTCCTATTCAATTAAATCAGCCACATGCATTCATCATCATAACCTAGCTGTCATTCCACTTCATTGCACATGCATCTTCAAATAAATCAGATTTCCATCATATTCACATGCATTCCATCCTTTAAAACATTGCACATGCACTCCCTTTAATTAATTAAGCCACATGCACTCCCATCCATTTCATCATTGCAGCCAACACATGCTTTCACATGCATTTTCAGATTGTCCCCTTGCACATGCAGCCACATTCCCTCCTAGCTGTCATGTTCCCCCCATTTCACCTATAAATAAGCATCCATTGCATTCATACTCATTCATTCACTCTTCCATATTCCAGAAATTCGTCAAAACCTCTCCACACCCTTGCAGCAGCCACCAAAACACTTTTCTCCTCCATTGCAGCCACTCCAACCACTCCCCAAACCATTCACACCATCAAACTATCCTTAGACCTTGTGCTACAACGAAGAGGAAGATAAGAGGGCCTAAACGTTCATACAATTCAAGTTTGAGTTGTTGGAATGTTTAGGTGTTTCTTTGATTTCAA
The DNA here is from genome assembly GCF_963583255.1 of Pyrus communis. Lineage (NCBI taxonomy): Eukaryota > Viridiplantae > Streptophyta > Magnoliopsida > Rosales > Rosaceae > Pyrus > Pyrus communis. Next base: position 18,168,542 of record NC_084812.1, read on the forward strand.
TGTTTAATTTCAATACTCTTTGTTTTGTACGAATGAGGAATGGAAGTGAAGAGGGCCTAAACGTTCATACAATTCAAGTTTGAGTTGTTGGAATGTTTAGGTGTTTCTTTGATTCCAATGTTTAAATTCAACTAAACCCCCCTTGGCTAGGGGGGGATTCGAAATATATATTTATGCTTGCATTTTGATTTGATTACTTCTAATTGCGTTTCATAAGTTGTGGATTCAATTTGTTTAACCGTTTGATTGATAACTTATTTATGTATGTTTATTGAGAATGCGCGCTTAATTTTCATGCATGAATATGACGCTAGAATATAAGTGAGTTTCACCTAATAGTTACGAACTTATATATTCGCAAGTAGTGGAGGTTGCTTATAAACAATCGCGTTAAACAAATTCTTGGCATAAGTTTCATGCAATCATAGTAACGAATGCCTCGTCAACACTTATAATTTTCATAGAGCGTAATGATTCTTGCTTGTACCTCTTCTATGCATTCATGTTGAGGACTTGTGGGGAATGTTTTGAATTGTCGCATGCGTCATCCAATTCAATAACGTTAGGAAGATTTGAAGGTTAATTAGTGCATCACGGTTAACTTGGGGTGTTGAGTATCATAGTTTATTGAAATGCAATTGGAAATCATTTTATTATGCAAGTATAACATGTATGGAGATGAACCCCTTAGCTAGGTTCCCATCCATTCAATTCCATCAAATTCATCTTTACATTCTGTCTAGTTTATTAACTTGTTTTGTTATTTCAATTCTCGTCAATTTAAAACCCCCCTTTACTTTCTTGTTCTTTAGTGTTTAGAATTTGTTTAGTTTATGTTTTAAAGTGTTTTGATTCAATTTTATTTCCCAATTTCGTCCAAATTCACCAAAGTGCTCAAAACTGCCCAGAAAGTGATTTTAAGGCAGTTTTGAGTGTTTTGGGTGATGTTTGAGTCTTTTGGTTTGTTTTAATGTTTTAAGTGTTTAGTTTTACATTCTTTGAGTTAGTTTAGTGTTTTATATTGTGTTTTTACGTTCTTGAGTCAAGTTATTACTTAATTTCGTCCAAATTTGTGTTTGTGCTCAAATCTGCCCAGAAAGTGGTTTTTAGGCAGATTTGAGTGTGTTTGTGTTGTTTTGAGTCTTTTGGTTTGTCTTAGTGTTTTAAAGTTTAGTTTTGCATTCTTTGAGTCTAGTATAGTGTTTCATATTGTTATTTTACGTTTTAGAGTCAAATCCAAGTGGTTAACAATCCCTCCTAATCCCCGGTCTAGAACGATCCCTACTTATACATATACTACAATTTGACGAAAAGAAGGTTTAATTTGTGTGCGTATAAATCTCGCATCAAAACGGTCCAATCCACTTGGAACGTAACTTACCAGGAAACAAACGTAAACGGGAATTGAACAATAGCACTTTCTGCCCAATGGAGAAGGATTTCCCACAGATCATGTTGTCATGGAAAGCTTTGGTCTTTTGCTTGTAAATGCTTGCATTCTCGTACTCCTCGTGCCGTATTTCATCAAGCTCATTCAATTGGAATTTCCTATGACTTCCCGCTTCATCTAAGTGCATGTTGAACTTCTTGACGGCCCAAAGAGCTTTATGCTCCAACTCCACGGAAAGATGGCATGCCTTGCCATAGACAAGTCGAAAAGGGACATCCCAATGGGGGTTTTGTATGCCGTACGATACGCCCAAAGTGCATCATCTAACCGTAAACTCCAATCCTTTCTTGTTGGCCCAATGGTCTTTTCTAGGATTTGCTTGATCTCTCGGTTGGAAACCTCGGCTTGGCCATTTGTTTGAGGATGGTGAGGTGTAGAAACCTTATGGTTGACACTGTATTTCCTCAATAATGCCTCAATGGTCCGGTTGCAAAAATGGGACCCTCCATCACTAATGATCACTCGTGGCATGCCAAACCTTGCAAAAATGTTAGTTCTAATAAAATCTGCAACCACTTTAGAATCATTAGTCCAGGTGGCTTTTGCTTCCACCCACTTCGACACATAATCAACCGCAAGCAAAATATACATAAAACCATATGATGACGGAAAGGGACCCATAAAGTCAATACCCCAAACATCAAAAATTTCAACATTTAGGATAGAAACCTGCGGCATTTGGTCCTTTGCACTAATACCACCCATTCTTTGGCATTTATCACATGTTAAGCAAAACGTTCTAGCATCCTTAAAAATACTAGGCCAATAAAATCCACATTGTAACACTTTGAAGGCCGTGCGTTGTGTGCCAAAGTGCCCTCCACATGCATATTTATGACAAAAACTCAAAATTGAATGACATTCAGAATCATGCACACAACGACGTATAATCTGATCGGGACAAAATTTCCATAAGTATGGATCATCCCACACATAAAACCGTGCATCATGCCTAAGTTTGTCACGTTGGTGCCTATTGAACTCACTTGGAATACGTTTTGACACCAAAAAATTAACTATATCGGCATACCAAGGTGTACTAACCTTTATGGACAGCAATTGTTCATCGGGGAATGTCTCTGCAATGGGTAGGGACTCCTCATTATGCACCATTCGGCTTAGGTGGTCAGCCACCACGTTTTCACTTCCCTTCTTGTCACGAATCTCGATGTCGAACTCTTGAAGTAACAACATCCACCGAATTAGCCGGGGCTTGGCCTCCTTTTTGGTGAGCAAGTACTTTAGAGCTGCATGATCAGTGAAAACAATTACTTTAGTACCAATTAGATATGATCGAAAGTTATCTAAAGCAAAGACAACGGCAATAAGTTCTTTTTCTGTAGTGGAGTAGTTCAACTGGGCATCGTTCAACGTCCGTGAGGCATAGTAGATGACATGCGGCCTCTTGTCCTTTCTTTGTCCCAAAACAGCCACTAAAGCATAATCGGACGCATCACACATAAGCTCGAACGGGAGGCTCCAATCTGGGGGAATAATAATGGGTGCCGTGGTCAACAACTCCTTGAGTTGGTTGAATGATGCCGTGCACTCCTTAGTGAATTCAAACGCCACGTCTTTTTGTAGGAGGCGGCAAAGAGGTTGTGCAACTTTTGAGAAATCTTTGATAAACCTACGATAGAAACATGCATGGCCAAGAAACGAACGAACCTCTCTAACCGAAGTCGGAGAGGGTAAGTGACGTACAAGATCTATCTTTGACTTATCAACTTCAATGCCGTTTTCAGAGATGATATGACCTAAAACTATGCCTTGTTTAACCATGAAATGACATTTTTCCCAATTAAGAACAAGGTTAGTTTCAACACAACGTTTTAGAATCAAACTTAGATTATGCAAGCAACCATCAAAGGAATCTCCAAAGACACTAAAATCATCCATAAAAACTTCAATTATTTTCTCAACATAATCGGAAAATATGCTCATCATGCATCTTTGAAATGTGGCAGGTGCATTACATAAACCAAAAGGCATGCGACGATATGCAAATGTACCAAAAGGGCATGTGAAAGTGGTTTTTTCTTGGTCCTCGGGTGCAATGACAATTTGATTATAACCGGAATAACCATCAAGAAAACAATAGAAAGCATAACCGGCTAACCTCTCTAGCATTTGGTCAATGAACGGCAATGGGAAGTGATCCTTCCTCGTGGTGGCGTTTAGCTTCCTATAGTCGATGCACACCATCCAACCAGTTTGAATGCGCGTAGGAACAAGCTCATTCTCGTCATTTGCAACCACAGTTACTCCGGATTTCTTTGGAACGCATTGCACGGGCGAAACCCACCTACTATCCGAGATTGGATAGATTACTCCACAATCTAAAAGCTTGATTATCTCCTTCTTCACAACTTCCATCATCGGAGGGTTGAGACGGCGTTGAGCCTCTCGAGATGTTTTGGACCCCTCCTCTAGAAGTATGCGATGCATGCACGTAGTAGGGCTAATTCCCTTTATGTCGGCCAATGTCCATCCAATTGCCGTTTTGTACTCTTTAAGCACTCGCACCAATTTGTTTTCTTCTTGTGCCGTGAGTGAGGATGAGATAATGACGGGCAATGTCTCATCCTCACCCAAGAAAACATACTTCAAATGGCTAGGCAACGGCTTAAGTTCAAGTGTAGGTGGCTGCACAACTGAGGGAAGCATTTTATTAGCCGAAACTGAACTTAAAATAGGGTCCAAAAACTTACCCGATTATGATGGCAATGACTCGAGGGTAGCCACCATCTCAATAATATCCTCATTAGGGGGCACGGCCAAGGATTCCTCATGCATGCCGTGGGGTACCTTGGTGGTGGTTTCCATGTTTTGCATGTCCCTTCCTTGTGCAATGACCAATTCAAGTGCATCGTCCCTCAAATTGTCCAAATGGTTCTGCGCCAAAGAGTCAATTATATCAATAGCAAAACATGAATGATCCTCACTAGGGTACTTCATAGAATTAGAAAGATTGAAATTAATAACTTCCCCATCAAATTCCATCGTCAAAGTGCCATTATAGACGTCAATCTTCGTACGAGCAGTTTTCATGAATGGCCTTCCAAGGAGAATGGGTAATGACGGGGCATGGTTCGATTCATCCATCTTAAGTACGTAGAAATCCGCCGGAAAGATCAAACGATTAACCTGCACTAAAACATCTTCCAAAACTCCCTTTGGATAGACATTAGATCTATCGGCCAATTGTATAATAACACCATCATTTTTCAACGCTCCTAGGTTCATAGATGCATAAATTGAATATGGCATGACATTTATGGATGCACCTAAGTCTAAGATGGCAAATTCAAACCTAGAATTACCAATAACACACGGAATTGTGAAACTACCCGGATCTTTGCATTTAGGGGGCAGTTTGCGTTGCAAGATGGCTAAGACATTTTCACCCACTTTTACAACCTCCTTGGTCGAAATCCTCCTCCTATTAGTGCAAAGTTCCTTCAAGAACTTGGCGTACCTCGGGACTTGCTTGATTGCATCCAAAATAGGGATATTGACTTGAACTTTGCGAAACGTCTCGAGAATGTCCTTTTCCGCTTCCTCTTTTTTTGTTTGCTTAAACCTACTAGGAAAAGGAACATTCAAAGGAAAAGCATTAGTAGGAACTGAACTTGACACGTTTTTACCTTTATTTGGTGAATTGGACGGTTTAGGATCAAATGAGGCTTGTGGCAAAGGTGTTTCCACCTTGGCCGTGAGTGAGCTTTGTTCCTCCTCTTCAATTTTCAATTCTTCCTCCTCGTTGGAATGTGATGTGGGTGGTCTAGGATCAGATCCAACTTGCTTTCCACTTCGTAAACTCATAGCTTTTGCAGATTCGAATCCACCTTTCGGATTGACCACGGTTGAACTTGGCAACCTACCTTGCTCTCGAAATTGTCCCATGAACTCGGTAATTTGCCCTAATTGCTTCTCCAAATTGTCCACCCTTTTGTCTTGGATTTGTCTCTCCTTAGTTTGAGTTTGTACTTCCCTGCGTCAAAGTAGTAAGTAACTTAACAACTTGATCATTATCCAAAGACTTACCTGAGCTTGTTGGGGTAGATTGCGATTGAGTTTGATTGGGGACGAATGGCTTTGTATAAAAGCCCGGTGGTTGCTGCCTAAATCCTCCTTCTTGTTGGGGTTGTTGAGGATCCCGCCATTTGAAATTTGGATGATCACGCCAACCTGGATTGTAGGTAGTGGAGAAGGGGTTACCACGATTTTGGTATTGATTCCCATATCCCACGGCATTGAGTGTCTCCCACCCTCCATTCTCGATCAATTGTGGGCACTTATCCTTGGGATGTCCTTGCATGGAGCACACACCACAAGAAGCTACGGTTTGGACTTTTGGATCGTCCATCACCTGAGAAAGCAAAGTAGTGAGGTTAGCCATTTGATTTTGAAGTTCGGTTATGGCACTTACCTCATTGACTTGGTGTTGCTGTGGGGTACTCCTCTGTCCAACGCCTTCGTATTGTTGAGCGTTCAATGCTCGATTAGCAATCAAGGTCTTTGCAGCCGTGGGGGTCTTGTTCACCAAGGCTCCTCCCGCTGAGGCATCTAGCATTTGACGTTCGATTGGTAGAAGTCCCTTGTAGAAGTATTGTAAGAGAAGATCCTCCTTCATCTGATGCTGTGGACATGAAGCAACAAGAGATTTAAAACGTTCATAGTAAGTAGGAAAAGATTCACCTTCATCTTGTTGAATTCCACTTATCCTTTTTCGTAAGAGGATGATTCGAGAAGTTGGGAAAAACTTCTCTAAGAAAGCCCGTTTCATGCTCTCCCAAGATGTGACAGTTCCGGGAGCCAATTCATACAACCAATCTTTAGCTTTATCCATTAGAGAGAATGGAAAAGCTTTCATCTTCAAGATGCTTCCATCGACATTCACTGGGGTCATGCTCGAACAAACAACTTCGAACTCCTTTAAGTGTTTGTTTGGATCCTCCATGGACAGCCCATGGTACTTCGGAATGTGATGTAGCAAACTTGACTTCAATTCGAACTCGGCAGTCTTATCTGGAGCCGCCCTAGGATATTGAATACATAGGGGTGCGGCATTGTCCAATCCCGAAGCGGAAAGCTCCTTGATTGTTAGGTTGTCCGCTACCATGTCTACTTCACCCACTCTTGCCGTGGGTTCCTCTTCTTCAAATTCAGAAACGGACTCGGAACTTTCACTTGATTCGCTAGGTTCTGGGTTCTTTCTCTTTCGTCTCAACTCTCGCTCGAAATCGTCGTCAAAGTCTTGATATGTTCACGAATCGGATGAGAACTCCGAGTCATAAACTAGTACCTAAACAAGAAACAAAACAAGATTAAGAATCTGGAATAAAATAAAACAAACGAAAATAAAACAATCCAAGGGATTAGCAAAGTTGCTAATCCCCGGCAACGGCGCCAAAATTTGATGTGAGAATTATACGCACACAAATTAAACCTTCTTTTTATCAATTGTAGTGAAGAATGTAAGTAGGGATAGTTCTGGACTGGGGATTAGGAGGGATTGTTAATCACTTGGATTTGACTCAAAAACGTAAAAACACAATATAAAACACCAAACTAGACCCAAAGAATGCAAAAATAAAGTTTAAAACACTAAGACAAACCAAAAGACTCAAAACAGCAAGAAAACACTCAAAACTGCCTTAAAACTACTTTCTGGGCAGTTTTGAGCACTAGAGAAGAATTTGGACGAAAATAGTTATAACTTGACTCAAGATACTTTAAAAACACAAACTAAATTGATTTCTAACTAATTTGACACTCCAAGTAAAGGGGGATTTTGATTTTGACGAATTTGAAAACAAAACTTAAAACTTTGTAAAACGAACAGATTTTTAAAACGAATTTGGATTTAATGAATTGAATGAAGGCTAGCTAAGGGGTTCATCTCCACACATGCCATACTTGCACACAAAACGATTTCTAATTGCTTTTCAATAAACCATGAATTCTCAACGCCCCAGATTAACCGTGAATTGCACTAATTAACCCTCAGATTTTCCTAACGTTATTGAATTGGATGATTGCATACGACAACCCAAAGCATTCTGATGCGAAAATTAACTTAACACACAAATTAACCCTCTTTTGACAATTGTAGCATATAAATAAGTAGGGATCGTTCTAAACCGGGGATTAGGAGGGATTGCTAAATCACTTGGAAACTGACTCAAAAACGTAAAACAAAGGTTAAAACACTAAACTAGACTCAAAGAATGCAAAACTAAACAATAAAAACACTAAAACAAACCAAAAGACTCAAAACAGCCCCAAAACACTCAAAACTGCCTTAAAAACACTTTCTGGGCAGTTTTGAGCACTTTCACTAATTTGGACGAATTTGGGTAACAACTTGAATCAAAACACTCAAAAACACAATCTAAAACATATTCTAACTAATTAGACACTCTAAGACACTTGGGGATTTGGTTTTTGACGAAAATCAAACAAACAAAACAAATATGTAAAATAGGCAGATTCTGACGAAATTGGTGGAATTAAATGGATGGTGAGATGGCTAGGAGGTTTTTCTCCACACATGGCATACTTGCATACAAATTGATTTCCAGTTGCTTTTCGATAAACCATGAACCTCAACACCCCAGATTAACCGTGACATCACTAATTAACCCTCAGATTTTCCTTAAGTTATTGGATTGGATGACATCATACGACAACCCAAAACATTCTTCAAAAGTCCCCTACATGACATCATAATAGAGATACAATCAAAGATCATTACGTTCTATGAAAATCATAAGTATTGACAAAGCACTTGTAACTATGACATCATGATACTCATGCTAGGAATTTACTTAACATGATTGTAAAAACAACCTTAACTACTTGTGAATATAAGTTTGTAACGATTATGTGAAACTCCCTTATATTCTAGCCCCAAATTCATGCATGCAAACTAAGTGTGCACCCTTAGTCAACAAACAAGAATAAGTTATCCATCAAACGGTTAAGTAAATTGCATTCACAATTTATGAAATCACAACTGGAATTAATCAAATCATCATGCAAATACAACCTTGGTTTCGAATTCCCCCCCCCCTAGCCAAAGGGGGGATTAGTTCCTCATGCTTGCACAACAAAAAGTATTGAATTTAAACATTGAAATCATAAGAAAGAATACACCTATACGTTCAGCAATTCCAAGATGGATTTGATGCACAGATTGGCTCCTCTTCCTCCTCCTTGTTGCGGCACAAAGTGTGGGTGATGGAATTGGTGGTTTTGGATGGTGTTTTCTAGTTTGGAGGGATGGAGGATGGTTGATTATGGTGGGGAAGGGTGCGGCAGAGGTGTATGGATGTGGAGGGAGGTCTATGGAGGTCAAGAATGGGGAATGGAGGTGCGGCACAAGGGTTTTCTGTCTAGCATAAGGGGTCTACGAATTTGTGGCTGAAAATATATTTATATAGTCCTAGGGTTTATTAGATTAGGGTTAACTTAGCAGATTTATTGGATTAGGGCCCTAGAATTCGGCCATGGTGATTCAAATCCACTTAGGAGAAGGTTTTGGCCCACATATTTTTATAAACTGATTTGTATACCCAAATCCACAAGGATTAGGCCTTGGAATTCAGAATCCCAAAGGGATTAGGCCTAGGAAGGTGCGGCTGATTTAGGGGAGAGGGTAGCTTGGCTTGCAAGGCAAGGTAAAGCCTTCTAGAAAGGTTTGGGCGCCACTTTTCTAGGGTTTCTAGAAAGAATAGGTTTTGTGGCAGATTTGGGCATTCTAGACTAGGATGCTTCTAGAAATAGGATCTAGAATGATCCATTTAAGTCCCCATGTAATTAGGAGTAAGACATGATAAGGTTTGGATAGGATAAGATGAGATAAGGTTTGGATAATGTTTTGGATAATTGGATAACGTTTCCTCTTTTCTTGCACTTTCCTTATCCACTTTGTCCTTAGCTTAGTTCCTTCCTCTTCTTATCACATTTCCAACTTCTTGAAGTTCAAATTCGTTCATCCATGTTAGCCCACTGATAGGAGCATATTCATGCGACTTAAATGGCTTGTTCTCGTGCATTTACGTTATGTTTCTTTAGTTATTTTAGTACTTTAAGCTATTTTCGTGTGTTTGTAGGTCCAAAGGGCTAAAGGAGCAAAAAGATGCATTTTGGAGATTTTTGGAGCACTTTTGGGCTAAGGATGGATAGCTTATGCTTGGAGCCAAAGTGTTGGACGAAATTGAAGACCTAATTGGAGCCAAAGTGTTGGAACCTTGTTCTCTTTAGTTTTAGGACATTTAAACCTTTCCTAATCCCAATCATGCCATGCATAACACACATCCATTCTAACACCTTGTCATTGCACATGCATTTCCTTCATTAATTAACCCACATGCTCCCATTACTTATCATAACCACATATCATATCACTTATCACTTATCACTTATCATCATCACTTTATCATATCACTTATCACTTATCATAACCACTTATCACATCATAACCACATATCATATCACTTATCACTTATCACTTATCATCATCACTTTAGCTTTAATTCACATGAACATTCACTCACCACAAACATTTCACATGCTTTCCTATTCAATTAAATCAGCCACATGCATTCATCATCATAACCTAGCTGTCATTCCACTTCATTGCACATGCATCTTCAAAGAAATCAGATTTCCATCATATTCACATGCATTCCATCTTTTAATTTAATCACATGCACATTCACCTTGCTTTGCAGAAAATCCACTTCATAACACATGCATCTTGGCAGATTTCACATGCACTCATGCACATTCACCTTAATCATTCACATAGCTTTAATCCACATGCATTTCCACCTAAATTTCCACCTCACAACCACCAGAAATCAACCAAAAACGTGCATTCCCTTTCATTTCTGTCAAAACACATGCATTTCCACCCTTTAATCACATGCACAAACAGCCACATGCATCTCCCTTCACCATTTCAGATTTCCACCAAGTTCCTAGCTGTCATGTTCCCCCCATTTCACCTATAAATACTCATTCATTCATTCTCATTCATACACAATCCATTCACCACAGAAATAAGGCCTTTGTGCCAGAAATTCACCCATTCCAAACACTCTTCCATAAACTCATCCATTGCAGAAATGTAGACATCAAACACCCTTGCTGTGCTCTCCCTTACAATCCAAACACCATCCTTCCATTTTCACCACTACCCAAACCATTCACACCATCAAACTATCCTTAGACCTTGTGCTACAACGAAGAGGAAGATAAGAGTGCCTAAACGTTCATACAATTCAAGTTTGAGTTGTTGGAATGTTTAGGTGTTTCTTTGATTTCTATGTTTAATTTCAATACTCTTTGTTTTGTACGAATGAGGCATGGAAGAGAAGAGTGCCTAAACGTTCATACAATTCAAGTTTGAGTTGTTGGAATGTTTAGGTGTTTCTTTGATTCTCTTTGTTTTGTATCATAAGGAACTAAACCCCCCTTGGCTAGGGGGTAATTTGAAATATATGTTTATGCTTGCATTTTGATTTGATTACTTCTAATTGCGTTTCATAAGTTGTGATTCAATTTGTTTAACCGTTTTATTGATAACTTATTTATGTATGTTTATTGAGAGTGCACGCTTAATTTTCATGCATGAATATGACGCTAGAATATAAGTGAGTTTCACCTAATAGTTACGAACTTATATTCATAAGTAGTGGAGGTTGCTTATAAACAATCGCGTTAAACGAATTCTTGGCAAGAGTTTCATGCATTCATAGTAACGAATGCCTCGTCAACACTTATAATTTTCATAGAGCGTAATGATTCTTGCTTGTACCTCTTCTATGCATTCATGTTGAGGACTTGTGGGGAATGTTTTGAATTGTCGCATGCATCATCCAATTCAATAACGTTAGGAAGATTTGAAGGTTAATTAGTGCATCACGGTTAACTTGGGGTGTTGAGAATTCATGGTTTATTGAAATGCAATTGGAAATCATTTAGTATGCAAGTATAACATGTATGGAGATGAACCCCTTGGCTAGCATCCATCCATTCATTCCATTTCATCACATTCATATATACTATCTGTCTTAATTCGAATCTGTACATTTTATTTAATTTCGTATAAAACTCAATCCCCCTTTACTTTATTGTCCAATTTAGTAGAAAGTGTTTTAGTTTATGTTTATAAGTGTTTTGATTCATTTTGTTACATAATTTCGTCCAAATTCACCAAAGTGCTCAAAACTGCCCAGAAAGTGATTTTAAGGCAGTTTTGAGTGTTTTGGGTGATGTTTGAGTCTTTTGGTTTGTTTTAATGTTTTAAGTGTTTAGTTTTACATTCTTTGAGTTAGTTTATGTTTATAAGTGTTTTGATTCATTTTGTTACATAATTTCGTCCAAATTCACCAAAGTGCTCAAAACTGCCCAGAAAGTGATTTTAAGGCAGTTTTGAGTGTTTTGGGTGATGTTTGAGTCTTTTGGTTTGTCTTAGTGTTTTAAAGTTTAGTTTTGCATTCTTTGAGTCTAGTATAGTGTTTTATATTGTTATTTTACGTTTTTGAGTCAAATCCAAGTGGTTAACAATCCCTCCTAATCCCCGGTCCAGAACGATCCCTACTTATACTTATACTACAATTTGACGAAAAGAGGGTTTAATTTATGCGCGTATAATTCTCGCATCACCCACATGCAAGCTCACCAACTAGTGTCCAAAATAGCTCCAAAATGCACCAAAATGCACTTTCTTGATACTTTGACCCATAGGACCTACAAACACACGAAATTGAGTTGTAATACGACATTAACTAAGAAATAATAGCACAAATGCACAAGAATAAGCTAGTTAAGTCGCCTAAATATGCTCCTATCAAATTCCCCCACACTTATCTTTTGCTAGTCCTCGAGCAAAACAAATAAATGATAAGTCACATTTTGCATGCATTTATATCTTCCTTATTTGGTGTCTTTGTGATTGTTTTGGATTAAACTAGTCGTGTTTTACATTGTTTTGTGTTAGTGTGCAGCCAAGGTGTAATAAGATCAATTGGAAGGCAAATGAAGGAATGTGGTGCAATTCGACCACATTGGGTGGTTCTAAACAAGGCAAAAACATGCAGATTTCTTATTATTCCACATGGCTTGTGCCGTGTACCTCCTTGCCTAAAACATTCAGCCATATTTCCACCAACAAACACAATCATGTCATGCAAATTCCATGTGGTTCCAAGTCAGATTATGCACTTCTAAAACATCAAAACATGCATTCACATGCATGTCCACAACCTGACCCGTGCATTCCATTTCCCTTCTTCACTCATCTTTACAGAAATTCACATGCATGGTGATTAAACAAGTAACTCCTTGCAGCCACCATTTCAGAAATCAAACCCATCCCTTTGTCCATGCCGTGTGTTCTTCTCATTTTCAGATTTGTATAAACATTTTCTGGTGCTCCAATTCACTTTTGGCAGATTCCACTCACTTGTTGCAGCAAGGACACATGCATTTTGATTAAACAAAACACATACTTGCAGATCTTGTCCATGCCATGCGCCCACTACCTCAGAAACCCATCATTCCATCACTTATGCACTGCCATCTGAGTTAAACAAATGGTAGATCCAATCTGATTGTCTCTCCATCATTAGACTCATTGAGAAATTCACCAAGACTGAGAGATTGCACACTCGGATCAGATTGGATCACACACAGCCTATTTGGCTCCATTTTTCTGTCCATTGTTACTTACACATTCTCGGATTCCATTGCATTTTTCACATTCTCCCCCTTTCCCATCCGCAAGTTTTCCTCTTCAAATCAGTCCATTTACACACCCATAACCTCTCCCATTTTCAGTCCATTCTCTGTCCATTTTCTGTCCAAGGGCAGAAACCATTCAACCAAGCCATTCTACCTTCATCCGCACCACATTTGGAGAAGCAACACCAAGGAACTCTTCAAGGACTTCAACATCAGTTTTGCTTCAAGGGTTTTTCCTTCTTAATCTTATGTTCACTCATGTTATTCATTTTTATGTTAAACCTTTGTAAACATGAAGTGTAACTAATCTTCCTCTAGGGATTCGATGTAACCTTGCAAAGTTTGCCATGTAATTAAGTTAGAATGCTCAGTTTGTCCATCTATTTCTTGTTTCATTTTCTGTTTTAATGGTGACTTAATGTATTGATTTTAATGTTTGATCATCATTTGAATTAATCACTAAGTTGTGTAGCCAAGATTAAAGCACACATCATGCATAATCTTGGTAGATATGTGAATGAATGAAGGGAGTGTTTAGCACACATCCTGCCGAGTTACTCCCTTTGGTTTTATGAAAGTTTCTTGTACATTACATAATCTTGATTATGAACCAAAGTTGCACATCACAATTAGGTTCATGATTAGAGACATTTGATCAAATCCACACATCATATGGTTGATCATATCCAAGTGAAACAAACTCAAGAAATAGGTAGATGAATGAGTATAAACTAACTTGACAAACATGAACTTAGTTGAGCAATGGTGAAACCGAATCCCTAGCTTCATTTCCATTGATACTATCTCATTCTATTAGTTGTTGATTCATTTAGTTGTGTTTACTTCTTTTATTTATGCTTTTAAGAAACAACAACAAATCTACTCAATTTGATTAGTTTGGTTCATTTCATAAAAGTTCTTGCAAACAAGTAATTACATAGGTCCAATTAGTCCCTGTGGATTCGACACCCTTACTTATGCCATTATACTAAATATATTCTAGCATTAGGAAGGAATTATACATCAACAAAAATGGCGCCGTTGCCGGGGACTGATTTCAGTCCCTTGTAATTGCTTGTTTGCTTGTTTGCTATTTTGATTAGTGTCAAGGTTCATAACTTGTCAAATTGATAATTGGAAGTTGATTTAAGGTGCATACATTTCATATATGGAAAAGAATCCCTTAGCCATTCCATTATCCATTGGTTTACATCAACTTGCTTTACAATCTGCTTTGGTTATAATCTGCCCATTTAAGTGCATTTCGTCCAAATACAATTTCTCCCCATAGTTTGTTAAGTTTTAGGCTTAGAATCACCCTTTGACCGTGAGGAAGAGGAAGGGAATTCACCTAGTTCAACAAGTAAAGAATCTGAGCAATTTAATTGGGAAAGAGAAGAAGAGATGGCGGGCAACGAAGATGAACTTCGTGCTTTGGAGGACTTTGCTCAACCAATCATACCAAATTCACCTTCATGCATCTTGCTGTCCACAGAAGCTAGAAACTATGATCTCAAATCTTCACATTTCCATATGTTTCCTTCATTTTATGGCTTACCTAATGAAGACCCTTTAGCTCATATTAAAGAGTTTTACAATGTTGTGAGTGGTTTACCTTTGCAGGGAGTAAGTGAAGCAAATTTGAGGATGAGAGTGTTTCCTTACACCTTGAAAGATAGGGCCAAGAGTTGGTTGATGACTCTAACACCAGGTTCCCTCACCACATGGGATGCCGTGGCTAAGAAGTTCTTGGAGAAGTTCTTTTCCACTCAAAAGACAGCCACATTAAGGGGACAAATCTTCAACTTCAAACAAGATGATGGTGAACCTTTCAATGAGTGTTGGGAGCGTTTTAAAGGCCTCTTGATACAATGTCCACACCATGGGTTACCTTTTCACTTACAAATGCAAATTTTCTATGATGGACTAACCCAAAATTGTCAATCAAGTGTGGATAATGCAGCAGGTGGAGCATTGAAGAAAAAGAATGCTCAAGAGTCATATAACATTTATGAGATGTTGGGGTCTAATGCTCAACACAAAGATTTAAGGGGTAAGAAAGTTGGAGTTTATGAAACAAGTTCTAATCATGAGCTTTTGTTGCAGGTAGCTAACCTAGAAAGGAAGCTTGAATCCGTGCTCAACATGGTGCCAAAAGCTAATGAAGTGTGTGCCATTTGCAACATACCAAGCCATCCTACTCACCAATGTCCATCTAGGGAAGCTTACCCCGAGTATGTTCAAGAACAAGTGAACCTCATGAATTCTTACAACCAAAGACCAAGGAATGATATGTATTCCAATACATATAACCCGAGTTGGAGAGATCATCCCAACTTTTCATGGAAGAATAACAATCCAATCCAAAATTTCCAACCAAAACCTGCCACTACCCTTGAGGACACGGTTAAATTGTTAGCCCAAAACACCTTGCAATTCCAACATTCCACCAATAGCACACTCCAACAACATTCAGCCGCCCTAACCAAAATGGAGACACAATTGGGGCAGATTGCAGATGCCTTGAACCAAAGAGAGGTTGGGAAGTTTCCAAGCCAACCCGTGATACTCCAAAGGAACCAAGAGCAAGCCAAAGCAATCACTACACTTAGAAGTGGTAAGGTTATTGATAATAGAGTTGGCAATGAAGTTACTAATGAATATGATCATGTGAATGCAGGTGCTACTCAAGGAGACAATGAGAAACCAAATGAGGAACCAAGCCATGCTACTTCCTCATTTGAAGCACCAAATCTTCACAAGGCCGAGAAACCATACACTCCACCAATACCATTCCCTGGAAGACTTGCCAAGAGCAAGCAGGATAAGTCATTCAAAGAAATTTTTGATATACTAAGCAAAGTGAATGTTAACTTACCTTTGCTTGATGTCATTAGGAACATGCCGGCATATGGGAAGTTCTTCAAGGAGTTAAACAGCTACAAAAGGAAGTATGGACCACATGAGAAGGTAGTGGTGTCTGAGAATGTGAGTGCAGTTTTGCAAAGAAAACTTCCACCAAAGCTCAAGGACCCAGGAAGTTTCTCTATCAACATCACCATAGGGGACAAGAAAGTAGAGAATGCAATGCTTGATTTGGGTGCTAGCATCAACTTAATGCCTTATTCAGTGTACCTTCAACTAGGTTTGGGAGATTTGAAAGCCACCCCCATTTCATTACAACTTGCAGACAGATCAGTTAAATATCCAAGAGGTATAGTAGAAGATATTCTAGTTCAAGTTGATAAACTAATCTTGCCTGCAGATTTTGTAGTGTTGGACATGGAAGAAACTCCTATACATGATCGTGAGTTGCCAATATTGCTTGGGAGACCTTTCATGGCCACGGCCAAGACCATCATTGATGTGCAAAATGGACTCCTCACTATGACAGTGTTAGGAGAGACAGTTCAATTCAAAGTGTTTGAATCTCTTTCTCATCCTTCTTCCTCTCTTGATTGTTATGCCATTGATGTGCTTGATTCACTTGTTTTCTCTAAGTTCTTGCAGGCACAATCTAATGAACCATTACAAACTGTTTTGAGTCAATCTCAAGATGAGTTTGATGAAGAGGATGCACTCATGGAAGAAGTAGCTGCCTTGGAAGCATTGGCATTGTATCCTTTGCATGTTTCACCTCTTTTTGAGCCTTTAGAATCATCAATGTCACATCTAACTCCTTCCACTGTTAAGGCACCAAAACTTGAACTTAAGCCACTTCCACCACATCTAAAATATGCATATCTAGCTGAATTTGAAACTCTTCCAGTTATCATAGCTTCTGACCTCACCCCAGTTGAAGAAGATAAACTAATTAGGGTGTTAAAAGAGTTTAAATCAGCTTTTGGTTGGTCTATTGCAGATATCAAGGGAATAAGCCCTACCATGTGCATGCATAGGATCCTTTTGGAGGAAGGAGCAAAAACAAGCCGTGAGCCACAAAGAAGGCTCAATCCACACATGAAGGAAGTTGTTAGGAATGAGGTGTTGAAATTGTTAGATGTGGGGATCATATATCCCATTTCTGATAGCAAATGGGTGAGTGCTATTCAAGTGGTGCCTAAGAAGGTGGGAATCACTGTGATGAGGAATGAAAACAATGAGCTTGTGCCCACAAAGCCCACGACCAGTTGGCGTGTTTGCACCGATTACAGGAAGTTGAATTCTAGCACTAGAAAAGATTACTTTCCTATGCCTTTCATAGATCAAATGCTTGAGAGATTGGCAGGTTACTCACATTATTGTTTTCTGGATGGATACTCAGGTTACAATCAAATTGCAATCGCTCCGGAGGATCAAGAGAAAACAACCTTTACTTGCCCCTTTGGCACATTTGCATACAGGAGAATGCCTTTTGGACTTTGCAATGCTCCAGCAACATTCCAAAGATGTATGTTGGCCATCTTCTCTGACATGGTAGAAAGGTTCATTGAGGTATTTATGGATGACTTCTCAGTGTTTGGTTCCTCTTTTGATGAATGTCTTAACCATCTATCGTTAGTACTTCAAAGATGTCAGGAAACAAATTTGGTTCTTAATTGGGAAAAGTGCCAATTTATGGTGAAACAAGGCATTGTGTTGGGGCATGTAATCTCTAGCAAAGGAATGGAGGTAGACAAAGCCAAAATTGACGTCATCACCAATATGGTAGCCCCCACCACTGTGAAGGGAGTAAGAAGTTTTTTGGGCCATGCGGGTTTTTATCGTCGTTTCATTAAGAATTTTTCAATGATTACTCGTCCATTATGCAATCTGTTAGCTAAAGATGTTGCATTTCATTTTGATAAGGCTTGTATGGATGCATTCAATACCTTGAAATACGAACTAACCTCGGCCCCTATTATTATGGCACCAGATTGGTCATTACCTTTTGAATTAATGTGTGATGCCTCTGACTATGCTATTGGTGCAGTTTTAGGGCAAAGGGTGAACAAGCTTCCACATGTGATCTACTATGCAAGCAGGACTCTGCATGATGCCCAACTTAACTATTCCACAACTGAAAAGGAGTTGCTTGCTGTTGTTTTTGCCTTAGAAAAGTTTAGGTCATATCTTGTAGGATCTAAAGTTATTGTGTTTTCTGATCATGCAGCCATTAGGTATTTGATGACAAAGAAAGATGCTAAACCACGCTTGATTAGATGGATACTCTTCCTACAAGAGTTTGACTTGGAAATTCGAGATAAGAAGGGCAGTGATAATGTTGTGGCTGACCATTTGTCCAGGCTTAATGAAAACCATGGAGTGGGACAACCCTTGCCCCTAAATGAATCATTTCCAGATGAACAACTCTTTGTTGTTCAAGAAAAATAACCATGGTATGCAGATTTTGTTAATTATCTTGCTTGTGGTATAATGAGAAATGACCTTTCTTTTCAGGAAAGAAAGAAGTTCCTTGCCATGGTAAAGCACTACGTTTGGGACGAACCATATTTGTTTAAATATTGCCCTGATCAAATCATTAGGAGGTGTGTCCCAGAGAGTGAGCAACAAAGCATCCTAACATTTAGCCACACATTGGCATGTGGAGGCCATTTTGGTGCCAAAAAGACATCTCTAAAGGTTTTACAATCTGGTTTCTTTTGGCCTACTTTATTCAAAGATGCTTTTGATTTTTGCTCTAAGTGTGATAGGTGCCAGAAAATGGGGAACATTAGCCGAAGAAATGAGATGCCATTGAACAACATTTTGGTGGTGGAACTCTTTGATGTTTGGGGAATCGATTTCATGGGACCATTTCCATCCTCTTTTGGCTACTTATACATATTAGTGGCAGTGGATTACGTATCCAAATGGGTTGAAGCCATTGCTACAAGAACTAATGATCATAAGGTTGTGTTGAGTTTTATTAAAGATGTGATTTTTTGTAGGTTTGGAACCCCAAGAGCTATTATTAGTGATGGTGGCTGCCATTTCTGCAACAAACCTTTTGAATCCTTGATGAAGAAGTACAACATCAATCACAAAGTGGCAACCCCGTACCATCCTCAGACCTCAGGACAAGTGGAGATTAGCAATAGGGAGATCAAGAATATTTTGATGAAGACTGTGAGCCCTACAAGGAAGGATTGGTCATTGAGGTTAAATGATGCACTATGGGCATATAGAACAGCATACAAGACCTCCATTGGCATGAGTCCTTATCGCCTGGTGTTTGGGAAAGCTTGTCACTTGCCAATGGAGCTTGAACACCGTGCATATTGGGCCATCAAGAAGTTCAACTTTGATTACAAGGATGCTGGAATAGCAAGGAAGCTCCAACTTAATGAGTTGGAAGAGCTTAGAAATGAAGCATATGAGAATGCCAAAATCTACAAGGAACGGACTAAGCTCTATCATGACAAGGCCATCCTACGGAAGGAGTTTCACCAAGGTATGAAAGTACTTTTGTTTGACTCACGTTTGAGACTTTTTCCAGGAAAATTGAAGTCTAGGTGGGTGGGACCATTCAAAGTATTACAAACATTTCCCCACGGAGCTGTGGAGATAGAGAACATTAAGAATGGCACCTCTTTTAAAGTCAATGGGCAGCGTTTGAAACCATACTTGGATAAAGGGGAGGAAGAGCAAGTGTATCAAGTGGTGGATGTTCTTGAATTTACAACACCATGAGCAAGCTACCATGTCTTGCCTAGACTTTAAATAAAGCGCTTACTAGGAGGCAACCTAGTGTGGTCTGTGTTCTTTCTTTATGTTGTGTTTTTGTTGTTACCATTCCATATTCTTTGCCTACTTACATTGCATACAATTTTAAAACATCGAGGACAATGTTTAGGATAGGTTTGGGGGTGTGGGATGGAAGTTTTGTTTTGTGTTTGTGTTTGTTTGAGGTGTTAGTTTTGGTTAAGAGTGTTTTTGCATGCTAATATGAATGTATATGAGGACTATGTTTGAAAACAAACGATTGGGTTGCTATGGAAAAGAGTTGCATCTTATTGTCATTTATAAAGTTATAACTCTTGAAATTATGATCATGGAGGTACCATACTCAAATTCTGGAAGAAGAATGTGGAGACTACCCTAGTGAGTTATTTTGAGCCTAATTGCTTCTTTGAGAGGGTTTAAAGTGT
Source organism: Pyrus communis (assembly GCF_963583255.1). NCBI lineage: Eukaryota > Viridiplantae > Streptophyta > Magnoliopsida > Rosales > Rosaceae > Pyrus > Pyrus communis. The sequence continues at coordinate 18,188,819 of NC_084812.1, forward strand.
TTCTACTCCTATCTTTTTCTTTCATTTTCACTTTAAATGATCTCATTACTTCTATTTCGTTTGGATGCTAAGAATCATTCTCCTTTGCAGATACCAGGTGTTTAGTATCATTCGTGAATGAACTCAATGAGATGATGTTAGGCTATGCATGTTTAACTACTAAAAGGCTTAAATCCTACCCATTTGTGTGCTCCATTCACCCTTGTTGTAGCCAAACACTTTAGCCTAATTCTTTCATCACCTACACCATAATCTACCCATTCTAGCCCATTACAAGCCATACCTTATAGTTTGGGGAATACCAATGTGATGAAGACTAAGGGCAGATTGAGTTATAAAGCAAGATTGTGGCGTGTAACGAAGGCACCTATGTTGAAAATGTTTCTAAAAAAAAAAAAAAAAAAGAGAGGATCAAAGTGGATACAAACTCCAAATAGCCTAATTATAAAGCATAGGGCCTGGACGCCAAAAACAAAAGAAGACAAATGCCAGTGAAGAGCCTCAAAGACACCTTGGTAGGCCCCAAGCTCTAGTTTTTCATATCACTTCTTTCGTAACCTATACCCTAAGCCTTGCATTACGACCTTGAGAAATACCTAGCTGATCATTGGGGATGTATTCATGAGTGATAGTAAGTGTGTGTGTTATCTATATTCTTAGCATTTGATTCATTTCATGAGATCTACTCAGAAACTGTGCTTCCATTTCAGATTTCATATGTGAGAATTTTGATTTCCTTTACATAATTTCACTCATATATGTTGTTGAGAGACTAAACCTTAAGATCTGAGTGAAAATTTGAGTGAAATCTGTGAGGAGTAGAGTTGAGGCGAATTCTATCTGAAGCATTTGGGTATGGTGACCTTGAAGTTGTAAGACATGGAGAAATATCTTTATACGTTTGATAGGAGCATATTCATGCGACTTAAATGGCTTGTTCTCGTGCATTTACGTTATGTTTCTTTAGTTATTTTAGTCCTTTATGCTTCTTTTGTGTATTTTCAGGTTCTAAGGGCAAAGTATGCAAAAGGATGCCTTTTGGAGCCTTTTGGAGCAAATTAGAGATTGGAATGGATATCATATGCTTGGAGCCAAGAGGATGGACGAAATTGAAGGATTCCTCCTCCATTGCAGCCACATGCACATTCAATCATTCACACCAAAACCTTGCACATTGATAGGAGCATATTTATGCGACTTAAATGGCTTGTTCTCGTACATTTACGTTATGTTTCTTTAGTTATTTTAGTACTTTAAGCTATTTTCGTGTGTTTGTAGGTCCAAAGGGCTAAAGGAGCAAAAAGATGCATTTTGGAGACTTTTGGAGCACTTTTGGGCTAAGGACGGATAGCTTATGCTTGAAGCCAAAGTGTTGGACGAAATTGAAGACCTAATTGGAGCCAAAGTGTTGGAACCTTGTTCTCTTTAGTTTTAGGACATTTAAACCTTTCCTAATCCCAATCATGCCATGCATAACACACATCCATTCTAACACATTGTCATTGCACATGCATTTCCTTCATTAGTTAACCCACATGCACTTATCACTTATCATCACCACATATCATATCACTTAATCACTTATCACTTATCATCACCACTTAACCACTTATCATATCATAACCACATATCATATCACTTATCACTTATCACTTAACATATCATCCACCTACTTCACCTACAACATCCACCTACTTCACCTACAACATCCACTTCACCTACAACATCCACCTACTTCACCTACAACATCCACCTACTTCACCTACAACATCCACTTCACCTACAACATCCACCTACTTCACCTACAAATGACATAGCCATATGTTCCCTCCACTACTCCTATAAATACCCTTGCATTCATTCATTCAAAAACATCTCATTTTCATACACAACACACCACAAACACTTCCATTCCTTCTCTTTGCCGTGAGTCCCCTTAGAATCCAAAACCATCTTTTCCATTCCACACTTCCATCCCCCAAACCAATTATCCCTAGACCTTATGCTACAATAAAGAGGAAGAGAAGAGGGCCTAAACGTTCATACAATTCAAATTTGAGTTGTTGGAATGTTTAGGCGTTTCTTTGATTTCAATGTTTAATTTCAATTCTCTTTGTTTTGTATGAGGAACTAAACCCCCCTTTAGCTAGGGGGTGATTCGAAATTATGTTTATGTTTGTAATATGATTTGATTACTTTTAATTACGTTTCATAAATTGTGAATTCAATTTGTTTAACTGTTTGACTGATAACCTATTTATGTATGTTTATTAAGAATGAACGCTTCATTTTCATGCATGAATTTGACGCTAGAATATAAGTGAGTTTCACATAATAGTTATGAACTTATATTCACAAGTAGTGGAGGTTGCTTATAAACAATCGCGTTAAACAAATTCTTGGCATAAGTTTCATGCAATTATAGTAACGAATGCCTCGTCAACACTTATAGTTTTCATGATGCTTAATGATTCTTGCTTGTTTCTCTATTATGCAATTCATGTAGGGACCTTGTGAGGAATGCTTTGAGTTGTCGTATGCAATCATCCAATTCATTAACTTAAGGAAAACTTGACGGTTAATTTAAGCGGACCTAATTAACCCGGGGTGTTGAGAATTCATGGTTTGTTGAAATGCAATTGGAAATCATTTTATTATGCAAGTGTAACATGTATGGAGATGAACCCCTTAGCTAGCCATACCATCCATTCATTTCCGTCAATTTCATATTTACAATTTGTTTTCTTTACAATCTATCCATTTTAGTTTAAATTCGTCCAAATCCAATTCCCCCCTATTTCGTTGAAGTCTTAGTCTTAATCTTTCTTATTTTTAGTTTTTCTTTCTTCGAGCATTAAATAGTGTTTTATATTGTGTTTTTATGTTTTTAAGTCAATTTAGAAGGTTTTAGCAAGCCCTCCTAATCCCCGGTCTAGAACGATCCCTACTTGCACTTATACTACAAATCGTCAAAAAGAGGGTTTAATTTGTGTGCGCATAAATCACGCATCACACATGCTTTCCCATTTCATTATTCATTCACCTTGCAGCCACTCCACATGCATTTCTAGCTTTTCCTTTGCATTCCCCCTTTAATCAACACATGCATCCACTCACCAAGAAATCATTCATTCCACATGCACCCAAAACACCACCAGAAATCATCATTGCCGTGGGTACCTATCCCATTTCAGATTGTCATTCCACTTCATTGCACATGTGATAGGAGCATATTCATGCGACTTAAATGGCTTGTTCTCGTGCATTTACGTTATGTTTCTCTCGTTATTTTAGTCCTTTATGCTTCTTTTGTGTGTTTTCAGGTTCTAAGGGCCTAGGGAGCAAGAAAGTGCATTTTGAGGCCATTTGGAGCATTTTTGGGCATGGATTGGATAGCTTATCCATGGAGCCAAGAGGATGGACGAATTTGAAGGCCTTGTATGCACTTGAAGACACAAAACAATGGCTCTAGCCCAATCAAACACATTATGCCATACAAACCAACCTATTTTAGGCCCATTCTATGTACTTAAACCCTAGCCCTTTAAACTAATTCATTTATCACTTATCAAACCATTCACTTATCACTCACCACATATCATTCACTTATCACTTAACATATCATTCATTTATTTCACTTCCATACTCCTCTTAATTCCACATGCATTCTCACACATGCACATCATTCACTCACATTTCCACCATTCATTCTTTATTCCTTTCCAAACATCTCACATGCATTTCCACCTTCCTACTTCATCATTTCACCACATTCTCCCTCTTTAACTCACATGCATTCATCATAATTCACAACACAAAACAACTTCATTGCCGTGGGTTCCCATTTCCTTTCCAAACATCTCACATGCATTTCTTCATTATTTCCTAACCCTACATGCATTATTTATTGCATCTTCACATGCATTCACACACACTTTACACATTCAAACCGTGAGCTCCCATTCCTATATGCCATTTTCAGATTTCCACCCACTAACCTAGTCATCAACACATGCACTTCCACCTTTCATCCACAATGATTCATGATTCATTCACTTTGCATCCTTTAATTCAATCACATACTTTTCCATCATTAATTAGCCACTTGCATCTTAAACAAACAGCCATATGTTCCCTCCACTACTCCTATAAATACCCTTGCATTCATTCATTCAATTCATATCTCATATTTCCATTCACAACACTTCACACAACACAAATACACATCCATTGCCGCAATTCCCCTTCCATTTTCTGTGCAGTTTTTCTCCTTCATTGCAGCCACTATCCAACCACTTCCCATCCCTCCAAAACACTTCACATAATCCCCAAAGCTCACCTTAGACCTTGTGCTACAACAACGAGGAAGAAAAGAGTGCCTAAACGTTCATACAATTCAAGTTTGAGTTGTTGGAATGTTTAGGTGTTTCTTTGATTTCAAAGTTTAAATTTAATTCTCTTTGTTTTGTACGTATGAGAATGGAAGAGAAGAGTGCCTAAACGTTCATACAATTCACGTTTGAGTTGTTGGAATGTTTAGGTGTTTCTTTGATTTCAAAGTTATGAGGAACTAAACCCCCTTTAGCTAGGGGGTGATTCAAAATACATGTTTATGCTTGCAATATGAATTGATTACTTTTGGTTGGAATTTTATAACTTGTGGATTCAATTTGTTTAACCGTTTGAATGAATATGACGCTAGAATATAAGTGAGTTTCACCTAATAGTTACGAACTTATATTCACAAGTAGTGGAGGTTGCTTATAAACAATCGCGTTAAACGAATTCTTGGCATAAATTTCATGCGTATTCCATAGTAACGAATGCCTCGTCAATGTTTATGATTTCCGTTGAACTTAATGATCTTTGTTGAATGTCTCTATCATGCGTATTCCATAGTTAGGGACTTTGATTAAGAATAAATTGGTTGTAATGCGTATTCCATTCAATCCAACGAATCTAGGGAAATCTGAAAGTTAATGTAAGCGGACCTAATTAACTTGGAGCATTGAGTTTCATAATTTATCGAAAGACCAACCGAAAATCAATCTTGTATTGCAAGTGTAACATGTGTGGAGAAGAACCCCTTAGCTATTCCATCATCCATATTTTTATCACATTCATATTTACATTTTGCCTTTAATTATATTCTGTCTTTTTAATTTAATATCGTCCAACCACAATTTCCCCCCCCCCCTATTTTGTTAAGTCTTAATCATTCGTATTTGTTTTATTTTTGTATCTTTAAGCTTTTTGGAGTCATAAACAATTGCAAATTCGTCTAAATCAAGTTCTAGCTTCTATTTGAGTCAATTTGATTGTTTTAGACAATTTGAGTTTTTCAAAGCCATTCTGAGTCATAGTAGTCTTGTTAAGAGTATTTTAATTTAGTTTTTATGTTTTTAAGTCAATTTAGAAGGTTTTAGCAAGCCCTCCTAATCCCCGGTCTAGAACGATCCCTCACTTATCCATTCTACTACAATTGTCAAACGAGGGTTTAATTTGAGTGTCAAGTAAATCCGGCACCAAATTTTGGCGCCGTTGCCGGGGATTAGCAACTTTGCTAATCCTTTGTCTTTATTTTTATATTTTTTTTTTTTGTTTTTCGTGCATTCTTATTTTAGATTCTTAGTTTGTTTGTTTCCTTGTTTTTTAGGTACTGTGTATGACTCGTCGCTCTCGGCCTATTATAGAGAACATCTTCGACTTTGACGGTGATTTTGAACGCACTTTGAGGAGAACGAGGAGTCAACAAGAGCCACCACAACCTCCACCACAACCTGGGCTTGAAGAAGACGAAGTAGGTGTAGAAGAAAAGCCCACGGATCAGATTTTTGAAGAAGAACAAGCCATGGCAGCAGATAATAGAACCATCAAGGAGCTTTCGGCCTCAGGTTTGGATAATGCATTGCCTCTTTGTATCCAATACCCCACGGCTGCAGAGGGGAAGACTGAGGAATTTGAACTCAAATCCAGTTTGTTACACCATATTCCGAAGTTCCATGGCTTGTCTATGGAAGACCCCAACAAACACTTGAAGGAGTTCGAGGTGGTTTGTTCGAGCATGACCCCCGTCAATGTGGATGGGAGTATATTGAAGATGAAGGCCTTTCCATTTTCACTTATGGACAAGGCCAAAGATTGGCTCTATGAACTAGCCCCGGGAACTGTGACTTCGTGGGAGAGTATGAAGCGTGCTTTCTTGGAGAAATTCTTCCCTACTTCGAGAGTGATTCTCCTACGGAAGAAAATTAGTGGTATTCAACAGAATCATGGTGAGACATTCCCGGCTTATTATGAGCGCTTCAAGGGCCTTGTAGCTTCATGTCCCCAACATCAAATGAAGGAGGAACTTCTCCTTCAATATTTCTATGAGGGCCTCCTTCCTATCGAACGTCAAATGGTTGATGCATCAGCGGGAGGAGCATTGGTGGACAAAACACCAAGGGATGCCAAGATTCTCATAGTCAACCGAGCGCTCAACGCTCAACAATATGAAGGAGTGGGCCAAAGGGAAGCCCCACGGCAACAAAGTGTAAATGAGGTGAGTGCTATTTCTGAAATTCAATCACAACTTGCTAATCTTACTTCTCTTGTTTCTCAGGTTGTGATTGGTCCAAAAGCACAAGAACACCAAGTTTGTGGCGTGTGCTCAATTCAAGGGCATCTGATGCGAAAATTAACTTAACACACAAATTAACCCTCTTTTGACAATTGTAGCATATAAATAAGTAGGGATCGTTTTAAACCGGGGATTAGGAGGGATTGCTAAATCACTTGGAAACTGACTCAAAAACGTAAAACAAAGGTTAAAACACTAAACTAGACTCAAATAATGCAAAGCTAAACAATAAAAACACTAAAACAAACCCAAAGACTCAAAACAGCCCCAAAACACTCAAAACTGCCTTAAAAACACTTTCTGGGCAGTTTTGAGCACTTTCACTAATTTGGACGAATTTGGGTAACAACTTGAATCAAAACACTCAAAAACACAATCTAAAACATATTCTAACTAATTAGACACTCTAAGACACTTGGGGATTTGGTTTTTGACGAAAATCAAACAAACAAAACAAATATGTAAAATAGGCAGATTCTGACGAAATTGGTGAAATTAAGTGGATGGTGAGATGGCTAGGAGGTTTTTCTCCACACATGGCATACTTGCATAAAAAATAATCTCCATTTGCTTATTCGATGAATTTATGAACCTCAACACCCCAAGTTAATTAGGTACGCTTAAATTAACTCTCAGATTTCCCTTAGGTCATTGAATTGAATGGAATTAGCGCATTGCAATCAAATTATTCCTTAAAAGTTTTCTATATGAAAGCGCATGATAGAAAGACAATCAAAGATCATTAGGTTCTATGGAAATCATAGGTGTTGACGAGGCATTCGTAACTATGAAAGCGCATGATACTTATACCAAGAATTTACTTAACATAATTGCGACCAACAATCTTAACTACTCATGGATGTGAGTTCCCAACGATTAGGTGAAGTTCCCTCATATCCTAGCATCATGTTTATGCATGCAAATCAAGCGTGCACTCTCAATTCATATACATAAGCAAGTTTTAATTAAAATAGATAAGTAAATTGAATTCATCATTCATGAAATCACAACTGAAAGTAATCAAATCATCATGCAAATATAACCATGGTTTCGAAATTCCCCCCTAGCCAAAGGGGGGATTAGTTCCTCATGCTTGCACAACAAAAAGTATTGAATTTAAACATTGAAATCATAAGAAAGAATACACCTAAATGCTCAGCAATTCCAAGATGGATTCGATGCACAGATTGGCTCCTCTTCCTCCTCCTTGCTGCGGCACAAAGTTAGGGTGATGGAATTGGTGGTTTTGGATGGTGTTTTCTAGTTTGGAGGGATGGAGGATGGTTGATTATGGTGGGGAAGGGTGCGGCAGAGATGTATGGATGTGTAGGGAGGTCTATGGAGGCTTAGAATGGAGAATGGAGGTGCGGCACAAGGGTTTCTGAATAGCATAAGGGGGTGGTACGAATTTGTGGCTGAAAATATGTTTATATAGTCCTAGGGTTTATTAGATTAGGGTTTACTTAGCAGATTTGGTGGATTAGGGCCCTAGAATTCGGCCATGGGTTGTCAAATCCACCTAGGAAGAGGTTTTTGGCCCACATAGTTTTATAAAACGAATTGTATACCCAAATCCACAAGGATTAGGCCTTGGAAATCAGAATCCCAAAGGGATTGGGCCTAGGGAGGTGCGGCTGACTTAGGGGAGAGGGTTGCTTGGCTTGCAAGGCAAGCCAAAGCCTTCTAGAATGGATTGGGGCGCCACTTTTCTAGGGCTTATAGAAAGAATAGGTTTTGTGGCAGATTTGGGCCTTCTAGACTAGGATGCTTCTAGAAATAGGTTCTAGAATGATCCATTTAAGTCCCCATGTAATTAGGAGTAAGACATGATAAGGTTTGGATAGGATAAGATGAGATAAGGTTTGGATAATGTTGGATAAGGTTGGATAAGGTTGGATAATGTTTTGGATAATGTTTCCTCTTTTCTTGCACTTTCCTTATCCACTTTGTCCTTAGCTTAGTTCCTTCCTCTTCTTATCACATTTCCAACTTCTTGAAGTCCAAATTCGTCCATCCATGTTAGCCCACATGCAAGCTCACCAACTAGTGTCCAAAATAGCTCCAAAATGCACCAAAATGCACTTTCTTGATACTTTAACCCAGAGGACCTACAAACACACGAAATTGAGTTGTAATACGACATTATCTAAGAAATAATAGCACAATTGCACAAGAATAAGCTAGTTAAGTCGCCTAAATATGCTCCTATCAGCATCCATCCGACAAGTGCCCTCAACTAATCGAGAATGGTGGGTGGGAATCTGCCAATGCAATTGGTTTCCAAGGACAAAATCAAAACAACCCATACTCAAACACTTACAATGCCGGATGGAGGGACCATCCAAACTTCAAATGGAGGGAGCCACAACAAGCTGCCCAACAAGGAGGATTTAGGCCAAACCCCCCTGGTTTTTATTCCAAGCCGTATGCACCCCAACAATCCCAACAACCTTCGACATCATCTCATTCAGGTACGTCTTTGGAAAGTAATCAAGCTATGCAATTACTAACCTCTATTTCGGAGGGGTTGCAAAATCAAAACAACCGAATAGAAAATAACGAGAAGGAGATGATGGATATGAAGAAACAAATAGGGCAGATTTCTGAGTTCCTTGGACAGATTAGAGAGCAAGGAAAGCTTCCTAGCTCAACCACAGTCAATCCAAAGGGAGGATTCGAATCCGCCAAGGCCATCACCCTAAGGGGTGGAAAAGAAGTTGGGACCGAGCCAAACAATCCCAAATCTGCCCAGAAAGTAGATGAAGAGACGACACAACCTGAGGCAGATCACCCTAACTCGGCCAAATCAGGTAATTTAAGTTCAAATTCATGTACTTCACGTCCTAATCTGCCCAATGTACCTTTTCCTCGCAGGTTCATGCAAGAAAAAAAGGAAGAAAGCGAGAAGGACATTCTTGAAACGTTCCGGAAAGTGCAAGTGAACATACCGCTTCTCGATGCAATCAAACAGGTTCCAAAGTATGCTAAATTCCTCAAGGACCTATGCAATACAAAGAGAAGAAGGGCAAACAAAGAAGTAGTGAAGGTAAGCGAGAATGTGTCCGCTGTTTTGCAACGTAAACTGCCTACCAAGTGCAAAGACCCCGGTAGTTTCACGATTCCTTGTGTAATTGGACATAATCGTTTTGAACATGCCATGCTTGATTTAGGTGCATCCATAAATGTCATGCCTTATTCTATTTATGCATCTATGAATTTGGGTGAATTAAAACAAGATGGTGTAATTATACAATTGGCTGATCGTTCTAACGCGTATCCAAAAGGAGTTTTGGAGGATGTGCTTGTGCAGGTGAACCATTTAATTTTTCCGGCTGATTTCTACGTCCTAGACATGGAGGATTCAGCCCATTCTACATCTTTGCCGATTCTCCTTGGTAGGCCATTCATGAAGACGGCCCGAACGAAGATTGATGTATACAAAGGCACCTTGACAATGGAATTCGATGGGGAAGTGATTGATTTTAATATTTCTGAAACTATGAGATATCCCGTTGATGACCATTCTTGTTTTTCCATTGATGTTATCGATTCTTTGGCGCAGGTATACCTTGAAGAATTGAACGAGGACGCCCTGGAAACAACCATCACTAAGGCCATAGAGCGCAAAAATGAAGGATTTGGGCCAATGCAAGGCCACGGCAAGGAGGAGGAATTCTTTGCAATGGGTTCTAGTGAAGAAATAATTGAGGTTGTGGCAGCCCTTGAGTCATTGCCACAACAATATGGTAAGGTTCCACTCTCACTTTCAAATTCAGTTTCCACTAAGATGCTACCTTCTGTTGTTCAGGCACCATCGCTTGAACTTAAGCCGTTGCCAGACCATTTGAAGTATGTGTTTTTGGGAAAAGGCGAAACATTGCCCGTCATCATTTCATCAAGTCTCACGGCAATGGAGGAGGAGAAGCTTGTGAGGGTGCTGCGAGAACACAAAACGGCCATAGGGTGGACTTTGGCCGACATTAAAGGAATAAGCCCTACCACATGCATGCACCGTATACTTCTTGAGGAGGGGGCTAAACCAACTCGAGAGGCTCAACGCCGTCTCAACCCTCCGATGATGGAAGTGGTGAAGAAGGAAATAATCAAGCTTTTAGATTGCGGAGTGATCTACCCTATCTCCGATAGCCGTTGGGTCTCTCCAGTTCAAGTCGTTCCCAAGAAGTCCGGAGTAACTGTTATCAAGAATGATGAGAATGAGCTCGTGCCTACACGCATTCAGACTGGATGGCGGGTATGTATCGATTACCGGAAGCTAAATGCCATGACTAGGAAAGATCACTTTCCTTTGCCATTCATCGACCAGATGCTCGAAAGGTTAGCCGGTCATGCTTTTTACTGTTTTCTTGATGGATACTCTGGATATAACCAAATTGTGATAGCCCCGGATGATCAAGAGAAGACCACATTCACATGTCCCTTTGGAACATTTGCTTATCGTCGCATGCCATTTGGCTTATGCAACGCACCGGCCACTTTCCAAAGGTGTATGGTAAGTATATTTTCCGATTTTGTTGAAAAGATCATTGAGGTTTTCATGGATGATTTCAGTGTATTTGGGAGTTCATTTGATAATTGCTTGGATAATCTGACCTTAATTTTGAAACGATGTGTTGAAACTAACCTTGTCTTGAATTGGGAGAAATGTCACTTTATGGTGAAACAAGGTATAGTTTTAGGACATATTGTTTCAGAAAAAGGAATTGCAGTAGATAAATCGAAAATAGACCTTGTACGTCACTTACCCTCTCCTACTTCGGTTAGAGAGGTACGTTCGTTTCTTGGCCATGCAGGGTTCTATAGGCGTTTTATCAAGGACTTCTCCAAGATGTCCAACCCTCTTTGCCGATTGCTTCAAAAAGATGTGACATTCAAGTTTGATGAAGAGTGTAATTCGGCATTTAACCAACTCAAGGAGAAGCTAGTCTCAGCCCCCATTATTGTACCTCCAGATTGGAGCCTTCCGTTCGAGCTCATGTGCGATGCATCCGACTATGCATTAGGAGCTGTTCTAGGACAAAGAAGAGACAAGCGGCCGCATGTCATATACTATGCCTCTCGGACTCTCAATGATGCCCAATTGAACTACTCCACGACGGAAAAAGAACTTCTAGCTGTGGTTTTTGCTTTAGATAAATTCCGTTCATATTTAATTGGTACTAAAGTAATCGTTTATTCTGATCATGCAGCTTTGAGGTACTTGCTCACGAAAAAGGAAGCAAAGCCGAGGCTTATCCGTTGGATTCTTCTTCTTCAAGAATTTGATATTGAAATCCGGGATAAGAAAGGAAGCGAGAATGTAGTGGCTGACCATTTAAGCCGAATGATCCACGAGGAGCATGAACATGCCGTACCTATCCCTGAAACTTTTCCCGATGAGCAGCTGCTATCCATTGAGGTAAGTGAACCATGGTATGCAGATTTAGTGAATTACTTGGTGGCTAAACAAATTCCAAATGAACTAAACAAGCACCAACGTGATAAGCTTAAAAATGATGCACGTTTCTATGTTTGGGATGACCCTTATTTGTGGAAGTATTGCTCAGATCAAATTGTACGTAGATGTGTGCATGATTCTGAATTTCACTCAATTCTAATCTTTTGTCACACATATGCATGTGGGGGTCATTTTGGCACACAACGCACTGCCCTCAAGGTTCTAGAGTGTGGTTTTTATTGGCCGACTATATTTAGGGATGCTAGAACCTTTTGTATGTCTTGTGATCGTTGCCAACGAATGGGTAACATAGGTACCAAGGACCAAATGCCGCAAACCCCTGTCTTTAATGTTGAAATTTTTGATGTTTGGGGAATTGATTTCATGGGCCCTTTCCCTCCATCTTATGGTTTCACTTATATCTTGCTAGCCGTTGATTATGTTTCTAAATGGGTGGAAGCAAAAGCCACCCGTACTAACGATTCTAAGGTGGTTACAGATTTCGTGAAAACTAACATTTTTGCTAGGTTTGGAATGCCGAGAGTAATCATAAGTGATGGAGGGTCTCACTTTTGCAATCGGACCATTGAGGCGTTGCTAAGAAAGTACCATGTCAACCATAAGGTCTCCACACCTTACCATCCTCAAACAAATGGCCAAGCCGAGGTGTCTAACCGAGAAATAAAACAAATTTTGGAGAAGACCGTTGGACCAACAAGGAGGGATTGGAGCTTACGTTTAGATGATGCACTGTGGGCATATCGTACGGCATACAAAACACCCATTGGGATGTCACCTTTTCGGCTCGTCTATGGTAAGCCATGTCATTTGCCTGTAGAGTTAGAGCACAAGGCACATTGGGCCGTGAAGATTTTCAACATGGACATAGATGCAGCGGGAGTTCATAGGAAGCTCCAATTGAATGAACTTGAGGAGATTCGGAATGAAGCCTATGAGAATGCCCGGATGTACAAAGCCAAGACCAAAGCATTCCATGATAAAATGATTCGAACCAAGACCTTCACAGTTGGGCAGAAAGTGTTACTTTTTAACTCTCGCCTACGTTTGTTTCCTGGTAAGTTGCGTTCTAAATGGATTGGCCCGTTTGTTGTTACTAATGTTTTCCCTCATGGTGCAGTGCAAATCAAAAGTTCAAGGACGCAGCAAGAATTCAAAGTGAATGGGCATCGATTGAAGCCCTATTACGAGATGTTTGAGGAGCATGTTGTGGAGGAGGTACCCCTCCATGCCGTGGAACCTAGTCAAGCTTAAACGGAGGTACCGTCCGGCTGCAAGACGTAAAAGAAAGCGCTTCGTGGGAGGCAACCCATGCATCCGAATAGAGAAGAACTTGGAAACCCCTTTAAGAGACTTATTTTTATTCCTTTCTTTTTCTTTACTGCCTTTACTTTGCTTTCTTTCTCGTATTTGTTTATTTGCTTGCTCTGTTGTGACTTTCTGCTTAAAACATTGAGGACAAAGTTTGATTTAAGTGTGGGGGGGTAAACAATTTGTATTTGCATGAATTTCGTGGGATTTATTCTCCTTTCACTTAGAATGTTGTTTCTTGCTGTTTTAAGCGTTTTTAGAGTGTTTTATAGTGTCTTGGTATAAAACTTCGAAAATTTGATAAAAATAAAAAAAATAAAAAATAAAAAAAAATAAATAAAATAAAATAAAATAAAAAAAAAAAAAAACTCTTCTCTTTGTTGCTATTTCGTTTCTGCCTTGTTAGGTTGTTTAGTTGTTATTGTTTGTTTGTTTATTAATTGTGTGAGTCTATGATTGTAACATTGAGAAAATGTTTGATTTATTGATAGGCACTGCTAAACAAAGAAAGATGGTGCTTCACAAAGGTTGTTTGCTTGAGGCCCCACTACGTGGCTTTACTCTTGAAGCGGAAGGCGTAGGAACAGAAGGCATAGGAGCAGAAGGCATCGGAGCAGAAGGCATCGGAGCGGGAGGCATCGAAGATAGAGCATTCCAGGCCTCAATACTTGGCCAAGCGCTGGATGAGCCAGGAAAAAGGTGCCTCTGGAGGAAAGACGAAAACCTTTGACGGTCACTGTGAATCCGACCTTCAGACTCTTGCAGCTCATCAAGCTTCCTCTTCATGCCCGACGAATAGTTATTTGCAAGCACATGCAAACTTCTATTCTCATACTTCAGCTGCTGGATCTCCTGCTTGAGACTTTCCACCTCTGCCATCAATGATTCCACCTGACGGGAGCGGGCAAGCAGGCGTTGGCCCATGTTGGACACAGAACTCGCACACTGAACACTAAGTGCGAGGGACTCTTGAACGGCCAACTCATCGGACCGTCCTGACAGCAGCCTACTATCTTTTGGTGTGAGGAGGTTCCTAGCTACTATTGTAGCTGTTGTGGCGTCCTGCATCACAGAGTCTTCACCTGAAAGAGGACCGTTAGAAGAAAAGAAAGAAGGACGCCATACGTTACCTTGACGCGGCGCGCCCGTATCACTGCTAAGGCTCAATTCCAAGCTAAGGTTCGATGAGTTTGCCATTTTTTCAAAAGTGTTCAAAGAGAAGGGATGGAGTTAAATTTCAAAGGGCCGGAGTCGATTTTCAAGAATGGGAAATCTTCAGAGTGTGTTTGTGGCGGTGATCGATACCTCAATAAGAAGCCAAGGCGACGCGTCCACCGATTCAAAAAGCCGGAATTTCCGGCGTAATTTAGGCGACGCTTTCTCAGCTTTTCAGAAGACGTGTTCAACTTTGTCAAAAGAGTTCTTCTTTTCAGACAACACGTGGAGGCCATCATCGCAACTACACATCTTTAGCCGACAAGCGCAAAGTTCGGCGACACTTTCTCAGCTTTTCAGAAGACGCGTGCAGCTTTGTCAAAAGGAGCCGCATCTGCACTACCACGTGTCGTTCAGCAAGCGAAGGGGCGTCGTTCAGAAATCGAAGGGGCGCCTGCTCAGAAATCGAAGAGGCGTGTTCAGAGATCGAAGAGGCGCCATTATTTCAAAAAGCCAGATTTGCGGGATCAAAACGTTTGTCGACAAAGGTAAAAAGTACCACCACTTGATATTATCTCTATATATGTCGACCTTCGTCTTTTATGGCAGGGTAAACCTGAAGAAAATGCCCAACTCTCTCTCACCTCTGAGGGCGCACTCCCAGCAAAGCCTTTCGAAATACTCAATTCTTTCTTCTTCCCCAAAGATGATACCAGATGCCTGGAGTACAGATGACCCAGGAGGAAGCAGCACAACAAATACATGTGCTGATTCATTCACCGCTTCTTCAAAAGCAAAGGTATCTCATATCATCAAGGTCAAAAGCAAAAGTATCTCATATCATGCTCTTTCCCTGTCTTTTTCTTTGTCCTTGTTCTTACTCGCATGGCAAAGTAAAAGAAGCAATCAGCCGGCACTTGGAGTCAGTCTTCCGATCTGGAGCCAACTGCCTGGAATCTATTCCTGATTGCTTACCTAGCGTTGCTCTCGAGTAGTCATCTTCAACGGTTGATACACTTCCGGAGAAGGGACCACTTCTGCAAAGGGGAGCGAGTAAGGCAAGTGAAAATGATACATTGAAGCATGTGGAGACAAACATAGGCTGAGTTATCCTCCAACCCTTTTCAATACGAATTGGAAAGATTGAACAAAGAAACAGACCAAAGGGGTAAGCTCAGACCTTCGGGGGAGACCAAATGAACCATCATGCTGCCCAGTTCAAGAAGTAGCACAAAGGAAAATCAACGATGGGCGGAAACCAGTTCAAGAGTAAGCCTGTGGAATCACAAAGATCAAAGCCTCAATGCAATTACCAAGGAGAAGATGGAATTTACACTCTATAACCAGATTTGCGTCTCTAAACTCTTCTCTTTGTTAATTACATTATGCCATGTTTAGTATGTTTAAGTGCTTTTTGTGTATTTACTTATGCTTTGTGTGAATCTATGCTTAAAACATTGAGGACAATGTTTGATTTAAGTGTGGGGGGGTAACTAAGTATATTTGATGCAAATTCGTTGGATTTTATCACCTATCACTTCACATGTTGTTTCTCACTGTTTTAAAGCTATTTTAGTGTGTGTTGTTTTATAACTCCGAAAAGCACATAAAAATTTGAAAAATTGTTTTGAAAAGCCTAAAAAGAGTGTTTTGAGTCGTTTTTGTGAGTTTGTGTCTTAGGATACCTTCCAACACAATGTTAAGGATTTGGTTTATAATTGCATGACGGTTAGAAAGAGTTATAAACATAGAGAAAAGTTTGATTTACTCTTGGTATATGCTTGGTTATGGTTATAATGTATGACTTCACATGCAATCATAAAAGAAAAAAAAAAATTAGTTATGTAACATGCTTGAAGGAAGGAACTCAAACAAACGCTACAACCCTGAGAGACTTGAGCCTATAACGTTCTTTGGAGAGTATAATCTGTGATTTCTTGTTTTCTAAAATCGTTGCATGATCTCATTATTCTTTGCTTGGTTACTACTTAGAAGGCGTTTCATCATATAGTTCCAAATGCTAGAACTCATGCCCATTTCATTCAAAGCATGTTATTGATTTGCATAACATATATCAAGATGAAGTTGTGTAGTTGCCACCATAGCCAAATAGCCTCACTTCCCATATTTCGTATATGTTGTAAGTTGTACCCCCGTTGAGCCGTGTTAGCCCATGTTCTTTGTTAACCCACTTTTTCCTCACCTAGCCTAGTTTAGGACAATCCCCACCCTTGTTCTTAAAAGATAGTGAGCATGACCTAATTGAATTCCTTTTGAGTTACATTATGAAAGAAAATAAATGTGGGGGAGAGAATGTTTAAGTGTTTTTGTTTTGAGATTCAAAAGAAAAAAAAAAAAAAAAAAAAAAAAAAAAAAAGAGAAAAGAATAAGTGATTGAAGAAAGGTTCCAAAACACCAATTCTGGGCGTAAATTGTCTAAATTCTCCCTTTTTGTTCAAAAGTTGAGTTTTCATTCAAAAGTGAATTCTAAGTTGATTAAAATGCTTTGCTCACTATTTCTTTAAGAACCTTTGTTTTCCATATCCCTTCTTTGTTATCCACATACCCCAAGCCCCGTTACAACCCTTGACTTCTATCTTGAGTGTTGTGTATTTCAATTTGTGGAGTTTGAACTTGGTATGAGCTTATGGTGTCACTGGTTCTCGCGTCTAAGTAGTAGCATTCCATTCATGAGATCATATCTAAACTTGATTATTAACTCCAGAATTTGCGTTCTTTGTGATACATATATGTGAGTGTCCTTTTCATGTTTACATCAATCTTCTCACATATGACTAGATTAGGGTGTGTAGTTAGAAAATCTGAGTAAAAATTGAGTGCATATCTTGAAAAGAATTGAGCAAATTCTCTAAGGCATGTTACTACATTCAAAACATGGTTTTAAATGCTTAATTGTGAACTAGTATATGGTGACTATGATTAAGAATGTACTTAAATGTGAAGATGACTAAAATCTGTGAGAATGATGATTTTTAACTTGTCATGTGCATTGGAAATCCCTAAGACGGTTGTTGGAAGGTTTAGGTTGTGTTTTACGTGTTTAGTGTCGTTTTGTTTATTTGTTTTTATTCTGTTTTGCTCGAGGACTAGCAAAAGCTAAGTGTGGGGGTATTTGATAGGAGCATATTCATGCGACTTAAATGGCTTGTTCTCGTGCATTTACGTTATGTTTCTCTCGTTATTTTAGTCCTTTATGCTTCTTTTGTGTGTTTTCAGGTTCTAAGGGCCTAGGGAGCAAGAAAGTGCATTTTGAGGCCATTTGGAGCATTTTTGGGCATGGATTGGATAGCTTATCCATGGAGCCAAGAGGATGGACGAATTTGAAGGCCTTGTATGCACTTGAAGACACAAAACAATGGCTCTAGCCCAATCAAACACATTATGCCATACAAACCAACCTATTTTAGGCCCATTCTATGTACTTAAACCCTAGCCCTTTAAACTAATTCATTTATCACTTATCAAACCATTCACTTATCACTCACCACATATCATTCACTTATCACTTAACATATCATTCATTTATTTCACTTCCATACTCCTCTTAATTCCACATGCATTCTCACACATGCACATCATTCACTCACATTTCCACCATTCATTCTTTATTCCTTTCCAAACATCTCACATGCATTTCCACCTTCCTACTTCATCATTTCACCACATTCTCCCTCTTTAACTCACATGCATTCATCATAATTCACAACACAAAACAACTTCATTGCCGTGGGTTCCCATTTCCTTTCCAAACATCTCACATGCATTTCTTCATTATTTCCTAACCCTACATGCATTATTTATTGCATCTTCACATGCATTCACACACACTTTACACATTCAAACCGTGAGCTCCCATTCCTATATGCCATTTTCAGATTTCCACCCACTAACCTAGTCATCAACACATGCACTTCCACCTTTCATCCACAATGATTCATGATTCATTCACTTTGCATCCTTTAATTCAATCACATACTTTTCCATCATTAATTAGCCACTTGCATCTTAAACAAACAGCCATATGTTCCCTCCACTACTCCTATAAATACCCTTGCATTCATTCATTCAATTCATATCTCATATTTCCATTCACAACACTTCACACAACACAAATACACATCCATTGCCGCAATTCCCCTTCCATTTTCTGTGCAGTTTTTCTCCTTCATTGCAGCCACTATCCAACCACTTCCCATCCCTCCAAAACACTTCACATAATCCCCAAAGCTCACCTTAGACCTTGTGCTACAACAACGAGGAAGAAAAGAGTGCCTAAACGTTCATACAATTCAAGTTTGAGTTGTTGGAATGTTTAGGTGTTTCTTTGATTTCAAAGTTTAAATTTAATTCTCTTTGTTTTGTACGTATGAGAATGGAAGAGAAGAGTGCCTAAACGTTCATACAATTCACGTTTGAGTTGTTGGAATGTTTAGGTGTTTCTTTGATTTCAAAGTTATGAGGAACTAAACCCCCTTTAGCTAGGGGGTGATTCAAAATACATGTTTATGCTTGCAATATGAATTGATTACTTTTGGTTGGAATTTTATAAGTTGTGGATTCAATTTGTTTAACCGTTTGAATGAATATGACGCTAGAATATAAGTGAGTTTCACCTAATAGTTACGAACTTATATTCACAAGTAGTGGAGGTTGCTTATAAACAATCGCGTTAAACGAATTCTTGGCATAAATTTCATGCGTATTCCATAGTAACGAATGCCTCGTCAATGTTTATGATTTCCGTTGAACTTAATGATCTTTGTTGAATGTCTCTATCATGCGTATTCCATAGTTAGGGACTTTGATTAAGAATAAATTGGTTGTAATGCGTATTCCATTCAATCCAACGAATCTAGGGAAATCTGAAAGTTAATGTAAGCGGACCTAATTAACTTGGAGCATTGAGTTTCATAATTTATCGAAAGACCAACCGAAAATCAATCTTGTATTGCAAGTGTAACATGTGTGGAGAAGAACCCCTTAGCTATTCCATCATCCATATTTTTATCACATTCATATTTACATTTTGCCTTTAATTATATTCTGTCTTTTTAATTTAATATCGTCCAACCACAATTTCCCCCCCCCCTATTTTGTTAAGTCTTAATCATTCGTATTTGTTTTATTTTTGTATCTTTAAGCTTTTTGGAGTCATAAACAATTGCAAATTCGTCTAAATCAAGTTCTAGCTTCTATTTGAGTCAATTTGATTGTTTTAGACAATTTGAGTTTTTCAAAGCCATTCTGAGTCATAGCAGTCTTGTTAAGAGTATTTTAATTTAGTTTTTATGTTTTTAAGTCAATTTAGAAGGTTTTAGCAAGCCCTCCTAATCCCCGGTCTAGAACGATCCCTCACTTATCCATTCTACTACAATTGTCAAACGAGGGTTTAATTTGAGTGTCAAGTAAATCCGGCACCAACATGCATTCATTATTTATTTACTTTGCATCCTTTAATTTAATCACATGCACATTCAAACAAACACAATCATTCCAGCCATACCTTGCATTTTCAGATTGTTCCTCCATCATTGCACCACAATGCAGCCACATGCACTTGTTCCTCTAACATTTCAGCCACTTGCACTCCCATTCTCTCCCAAAACCGTGCACATGCCTTCTCCTTGCATTTCCAGCCATTCCACATGCTATTTCAGCCACATGCACTCATAATCATTCAACCAACATGTGCACATGCAACCTAGCTGTCATGTTCCCCCCATTTCACCTATAAATACTCATTCATTCACACTCATTCATACACAATTCATTTCACAACAGAAATTGGTCCCTTGGGGCCATGCCCTTCACAAGTCCATCCATTCCATTCATAAGCACTCATCCATTGCAGAAATGTAGACCATAAAACTCCCTTGTGCCGTGCTCTCCCTTACAATCCAAACACCATCCTTCCATATTCCACCACTCCTCTTCCATTCCTCCACCACTCCCCAAACCATTCACACCATCAAACTATCCCTAGACCTTGTGCTACAACGAAGAGGAAGAGAAGAGTGCCTAAACGTTCATACAATTCAAGTTTGAGTTGTTGGAATGTTTAGGTGTTTCTTTGATTTCAATGTTTAATTTCAATGCTCTTTGTTTTGTACGAATGAGGAATGGAAGATAAGAGGGCCTAAACGTTCATACAATTCAAGTTTGAGTTGTTGGAATGTTTAGGTGTTTCTTTGATTCTCTTTGTTTTGTACCATGAGGAACTAAACCCCCCTTGGTTAGGGGGTGATTCGAATATATGTTTATGCTTGCATTTTGATTTGAATACTTCTAATTGCGTTTCATAAGTTGTGGATTCAATTTGTTTAACCGTTTGATTGATAACTTATTTATGTATGTTTATTGAGAATGCGCGCTTAATTTTCATGCATGAATATGACGCTAGAATATAAGTAAGTTTCACCTAATCGTTATGAACTTATATTCACAAGTAGTGGAGGTTGCTTATAAACAATCGCGTTAAACAAATTCTTGGCATAAGTTTCATGCAATCCATAGTAACGAATGCCTCGTCAACACTTATAATTTTCATAGAGCGTAATGATTCTTGTGGGGAATGTTTTGAATTGTTGTATGCGCTAACCCATCCAATTCAATAACGTTAGGAAGATTTGAAGGTTAATTAGTGCATCACGGTTAACCCGGGGTGTTGAGTTTCATGGTTTATTGAAATGCAATTGGAAATCATTTTATTATGCAAGTATAACATGTATGGAGATGAACCCCTTAGCCATTCTATCATCCATTCATTCCCTTCCATCAAATTCGTTTTACAAGCTGTTTAGTTTATTAACTTCTTTCGTTATTTCAATTTTCGTATAAATCTAAATCCCCCTTTACTTTAATGTCCAATTTAGTTAGAAATCAATTTAGTTTGTGCTTTTAAGTGTTTTGATTCATTTTATTTTCCAATTTCGTCCAAATTCACCAAAGTGCTCAAAACTGCCCAGAAAGTGATTTTAAGGCAGTTTTGAGTGTTTTGGGTGATGTTTGAGTCTTTTGGTTTGTTTTAATGTTTTAAGTGTTTAGTTTTACATTCTTTGAGTTAGTTTAGTGTTTTATATTGTGTTTTTACGTTCTTGAGTCAAGTTATTACTTAATTTCGTCCAAATTTGTGGTTTTGCTCAAATCTGCCCAGAAAGTGGTTTTTAGGCAGATTTGAGTGTGTTTGTGTTGTTTTGAGTCTTTTGGTTTGTCTTAGTGTTTTAAAGTTTAGTTTTGCATTCTTTGAGTCTAGTATAGTGTTTCATATTGTTATTTTACGTTTTTGAGTCAAATCCAAGTGGTTAACAATCCCTCCTAATCCCCGGTCCAGAACGATCCCTACTTATACATATACTACAATTTGATAAAAAGAGGGTTTAATTTGTGGTTTAGGGTTTAGGGCAAAGGGTGAACAAGCTTCCACATGTGATTTAGGGCAAAGGGTGAACAAGCTTCCACATGTGATCTACTATGCAAGCAGGACTCTGCATGATGCCCAACTTAACTATTCCACAACTGAAAAGGAGTTGCTTGCTGTTGTTTTTGCCTTAGAAAAGTTTAGGTCATATCTTGTAGGATCTAAAGTTATTGTGTTTTCTGATCATGCAGCCATTAGGTATTTGATGACAAAGAAAGATGCTAAACCACGCTTGATTAGATGGATACTCTTACTACAAGAGTTTGACTTGGAAATTCGAGATAAGAAGGGCAGTGATAATGTTGTGGCTGACCATTTGTCCAGGCTTAATGAAAACCATGGAGTGGGACAACCCTTGCCCCTAAATGAATCATTTCCAGATGAACAACTCTTTGTTGTTCAAGAAAAAGAACCATGGTATGCAGATTTTGTTAATTATCTTGCTTGTGGTATAATGAGAAATGACCTTTCTTTTCAGGAAAGAAAGAAGTTCCTTGCCATGGTAAAGCACTACGTTTGGGACGAACCAT
This sequence comes from Pyrus communis, assembly GCF_963583255.1. Lineage (NCBI taxonomy): Eukaryota > Viridiplantae > Streptophyta > Magnoliopsida > Rosales > Rosaceae > Pyrus > Pyrus communis. The sequence continues at coordinate 18,211,348 of NC_084812.1, forward strand.
ATTTGTTTAAATATTGCCCTGATCAAATCATTAGGAGGTGTGTCCCAGAGAGTGAGCAACAAAGCATCCTAACATTTAGCCACACATTGGCATGTGGAGGCCATTTTGGTGCCAAAAAGACATCTCTAAAGGTTTTACAATCTGGTTTCTTTTGGCCTACTTTATTCAAAGATGCTTTTGATTTTTGCTCTAAGTGTGATAGGTGCCAGAAAATGGGGAACATTAGCCGAAGAAATGAGATGCCATTGAACAACATTTTGGTGGTGGAACTCTTTGATGTTTGGGGAATCGATTTCATGGGACCATTTCCATCCTCTTTTGGCTACTTATACATATTAGTGGCAGTGGATTACGTATCCAAATGGGTTGAAGCCATTGCTACAAGAACTAATGATCATAAGGTTGTGTTGAGTTTTATTAAAGATGTGATTTTTTGTAGGTTTGGAACCCCAAGAGCTATTATTAGTGATGGTGGCTGCCATTTCTGCAACAAACCTTTTGAATCCTTGATGAAGAAGTACAACATCAATCACAAAGTGGCAACCCCGTACCATCCTCAGACCTCAGGACAAGTGGAGATTAGCAATAGGGAGATCAAGAATATTTTGATGAAGACTGTGAGCCCTACAAGGAAGGATTGGTCATTGAGGTTAAATGATGCACTATGGGCATATAGAACAGCATACAAGACCTCCATTGGCATGAGTCCTTATCGCCTGGTGTTTGGGAAAGCTTGTCACTTGCCAATGGAGCTTGAACACCGTGCATATTGGGCCATCAAGAAGTTCAACTTTGATTACAAGGATGCTGGAATAGCAAGGAAGCTCCAACTTAATGAGTTGGAAGAGCTTAGAAATGAAGCATATGAGAATGCCAAAATCTACAAGGAACGGACTAAGCTCTATCATGACAAGGCCATCCTACGGAAGGAGTTTCACCAAGGTATGAAAGTACTTTTGTTTGACTCACGTTTGAGACTTTTTCCAGGAAAATTGAAGTCTAGGTGGGTGGGACCATTCAAAGTATTACAAACATTTCCCCACGGAGCTGTGGAGATAGAGAACATTAAGAATGGCACCTCTTTTAAAGTCAATGGGCAGCGTTTGAAACCATACTTGGATAAAGGGGAGGAAGAGCAAGTGTATCAAGTGGTGGATGTTCTTGAATTTACAACACCATGAGCAAGCTACCATGTCTTGCCTAGACTTTAAATAAAGCGCTTACTAGGAGGCAACCTAGTGTGGTCTGTGTTCTTTCTTTATGTTGTGTTTTTGTTGTTACCATTCCATATTCTTTGCCTACTTACATTGCATACAATTTTAAAACATCGAGGACAATGTTTAGGATAGGTTTGGGGGTGTGGGATGGAAGTTTTGTTTTGTGTTTGTGTTTGTTTGAGGTGTTAGTTTTGGTTAAGAGTGTTTTTGCATGCTAATATGAATGTATATGAGGACTATGTTTGAAAACAAACGATTGGGTTGCTATGGAAAAGAGTTGCATCTTATTGTCATTTATAAAGTTATAACTCTTGAAATTATGATCATGGAGGTACCATACTCAAATTCTGGAAGAAGAATGTGGAGACTACCCTAGTGAGTTATTTTGAGCCTAATTGCTTCTTTGAGAGGGTTTAAAGTGTTTCTACTCCTATCTTTTTCTTTCATTTTCACTTTAAATGATCTCATTACTTCTATTTCGTTTGGATGCTAAGAATCATTCTCCTTTGCAGATACCAGGTGTTTAGTATCATTCGTGAATGAACTCAATGAGATGATGTTAGGCTATGCATGTTTAACTACTAAAAGGCTTAAATCCTACCCATTTGTGTGCTCCATTCACCCTTGTTGTAGCCAAACACTTTAGCCTAATTCTTTCATCACCTACACCATAATCTACCCATTCTAGCCCATTACAAGCCATACCTTATAGTTTGGGGAATACCAATGTGATGAAGACTAAGGGCAGATTGAGTTATAAAGCAAGATTGTGGCGTGTAACGAAGGCACCTATGTTGAAAATGTTTCTAAAAAAAAAAAAAAAAAGAGAGGATCAAAGTGGATACAAACTCCAAATAGCCTAATTATAAAGCATAGGGCCTGGACGCCAAAAACAAAAGAAGACAAATGCCAGTGAAGAGCCTCAAAGACACCTTGGTAGGCCCCAAGCTCTAGTTTTTCATATCACTTCTTTCGTAACCTATACCCTAAGCCTTGCATTACGACCTTGAGAAAGACCTAGCTGATCATTGGGGATGTATTCATGAGTGATAGTAAGTGTGTGTGTTATCTATATTCTTAGCATTTGATTCATTTCATGAGATCTACTCAGAAACTGTGCTTCCATTTCAGATTTCATATGTGAGAATTTTGATTTCCGTTACATAATTTCACTCATATATGTTGTTGAGAGACTAAACCTTAAGATCTGAGTGAAAATTTGAGTGAAATCTGTGAGGAGTAGAGTTGAGGCGAATTCTATCTGAAGCATTTGGGTATGGTGACCTTGAAGTTGTAAGACATGGAGAAATATCTTTATACGTTACAATCGATACGATTCTTTGAAGTAGAAATCTTTTGAGTTGAATGAATGACAAAAGCTTCATTGGTTCTTATTAGTTTGTTTAAAGCATGTTTTAACCATGTTGTTTGCAGATTTTGTAGATGTTTGTGGGTGTCATCACTGTAAACCCTCAGGAGACACAACTCCTCCAACTAGGGACACCTAGGGGTTCAAAGGCTTGTTGCACATGCTCAGTGCAATCGTTTGGCCAGCGAAAGTGGTTTAGTTAGATGTTTGTATTTTGTGTGTTTAGTTTTAAGTTTGCTCGAGGACTAGCAAAAACCAGGTTTGGGGGTATTTGATAAGTCACATTTTGCATGCATTTATATCTTCCTTATTTGGTGTCTTTGTGATTGTTTTGGATTAAACTAGTCGCGTTTTACATTGTTTTGTGTTAGTGTGCAGCCAAGGTGTAATAAGATCAATTGGAAGGCAAATGAAGGAATGTGGTGCAATTCGACCACATTGGGTGGTTCTAAACAAGGCAAAAACATGCAGATTTCTTATTATTCCACATGGCTTGTGCCGTGTACCTCCTTGCCTAAAACATTCAGCCATATTTCCACCAACAAACACAATCATGTCATGCAAATTCCATGTGGTTCCAAGTCAGATTATGCACTTCTAAAACATCAAAACATGCATTCACATGCATGTCCACAACCTGACCCGTGCATTCCATTTCCCTTCTTCACTCATCTTTACAGAAATTCACATGCATGGTGATTAAACAAGTAACTCCTTGCAGCCACCATTTCAGAAATCAAACCCATCCCTTTGTCCATGCCGTGTGTTCTTCTCATTTTCAGATTTGTATAAACATTTTCTGGTGCTCCAATTCACTTTTGGCAGATTCCACTCACTTGTTGCAGCAAGGACACATGCATTTTGATTAAACAAAAACACATACTTGCAGATCTTGTCCATGCCATGCGCCCACTACCTCAGAAACCCATCATTCCATCACTTATGCACTGCCATCTGAGTTAAACAAATGGTAGATCCAATCTGATTGTCTCTCCATCATTAGACTCATTGAGAAATTCACCAAGACTGAGAGATTGCACACTCGGATCAGATTGGATCACACACAGCCTATTTGGCTCCATTTTTCTGTCCATTGTTACTTACACATTCTCGGATTCCATTGCATTTTTCACATTCTCCCCCTTTCCCATCCGCAAGTTTTCCTCTTCAAATCAGTCCATTTACACACCCATAACCTCTCCCATTTTCAGTCCATTCTCTGTCCATTTTCTGTCCAAGGGCAGAAACCATTCAACCAAGCCATTCTACCTTCATCCGCACCACATTTGGAGAAGCAACACCAAGGAACTCTTCAAGGACTTCAACATCAGTTTTGCTTCAAGGGTTTTTCCTTCTTAATCTTATGTTCACTCATGTTATTCATTTTTATGTTAAACCTTTGTAAACATGAAGTGTAACTAATCTTCCTCTAGGGATTCGATGTAACCTTGCAAAGTTTGCCATGTAATTAAGTTAGAATGCTCAGTTTGTCCATCTATTTCTTGTTTCATTTTCTGTTTTAATGGTGACTTAATGTATTGATTTTAATGTTTGATCATCATTTGAATTAATCACTAAGTTGTGTAGCCAAGATTAAAGCACACATCATGCATAATCTTGGTAGATATGTGAATGAATGAAGGGAGTGTTTAGCACACATCCTGCCGAGTTACTCCCTTTGGTTTTATGAAAGTTTCTTGTACATTACATAATCTTGATTATGAACCAAAGTTGCACATCACAATTAGGTTCATGATTAGAGACATTTGATCAAATCCACACATCATATGGTTGATCATATCCAAGTGAAACAAACTCAAGAAATAGGTAGATGAATGAGTATAAACTAACTTGACAAACATGAACTTAGTTGAGCAATGGTGAAACCGAATCCCTAGCTTCATTTCCATTGATACTATCTCATTCTATTAGTTGTTGATTCATTTAGTTGTGTTTACTTCTTTTATTTATGCTTTTAAGAAACAACAACAAATTTGCTCAATTTGATTAGTTTGGTTCATTTCATAGAAGTTCTTGCAAACAAGTAATTACATAGGTCCAATTAGTCCCTGTGGATTCGACACCCTTACTTATGCCATTATACTAAATATATTCTAGCATTAGGAAGGAATTATACATCAACAATAAACAAAAGAAACAAAACATAACTCTAAACCTTCCAGCGTTGCCTCAGGGATTTCCAATGAAACATAACATGTTAAAGATTACTACTCACATAGATTTACGCAATCCTTACCCTCGAGCATACTTAATCATAGTCACCATTCACTAGCTCGCATTTAATCAATTAAAACAACATTTTGAATGTAGTAACATGCCTTAGAGAATTCCCTCAATTCCTTACTAGATGTACTCTCAATTTTCACACAGATTTTCTAACTACACTCCCTACACTAGGTATATGTGAGAAGATTGATGTAAACATGTAGACGAACACTCACATATGTTATAACAAGGAAAGCACTTTCTGGAATTATTAACATGTATATATATGATCTCATGAATGGAATGCTACCACTTAGATGCGAGAACCAGGGATACCATATGATCAAACCCACTTTAAACTCCACATATTGAAACACATAACAATCAAGATAGAAGTCAAAGGGTTGTAACGAGGCTAGGGTATTGGCTAACAACGAAAGGTAAAGGATAACAAACATTCTTAAAGCAATAGTGAGCAAAGTATTGAATTAGGCACTTAGAATTCCCATTAGAACGCGGAAGTCAACTTTGATCACCCAAGGGGGAAGTCACACAAAAATTAGGGCCATATTCAACTTTTTGGACCCTTTCTTCAACAATCTCACTTGTGAGTTCATTCTCACTTATTTTCATTCCTTTTCTTCCTTTTCTTCTTCTTTTTCTTCTTTTTCACAAAATTTTTTTTTTTTTTCTTTTCGTTTTTTTTTTCTGTTTTTTTTTTCTTTTTCTTGTGCCCCTTTTAAGACTTTGGCACACCCACACTCACAAAATCCCTTCCCCCACACTTGTTTTCTGCACGAATGTCACTCAAAAGGAATTCCTTCTAAGTTATGCTCCACTATACTTCAAGAACAAGGGTATGGAAAGTCCTATTCTAGGCTAGGTAAGGATGATGTGGTTAACAAGAAAATAGGCTATATAAGGCTCAAAGGGGTTTAGACCTACAATACAAATGACAAGGGTGGATTCGGCTATTTGGCTATGGTGGTGACTACTACACAACTTCATCTTGTTATTTGTTATGCTAATCAATTTCATGCTTTGAATGAAACGGGTATGAGTTCTAGTATTTGGAACTATAGTGATGAAACGCATTCTAAGTAGCAACCAAGCAAGGAATAATGAGATCATGCAACGACTTTAGAAAACAAGAGTGCACAGATTAATAACTCTCCAAATAAACGTTTAGGCTCAAATCTCTCAGGGATGTAGCGTTTGTTTGAGTTCCTTCCTTCAAGCATGTTACAAAAACTGATTTTATCCTTTATGATTACATGTGAATTTGTAAACTATAACTACAACCAAGCATAAACCAAAGAGCAATTCACACGTCCATCATTGTTTGTAACTTTCTTTAACAGTCATGCATTAAAAACCAAATCCTCATCATTGTGTTGGAAGGTACCCTAAGACACACAAACACACAAAAACAACTCTTTTTGGCGTTTTCAAAACACTTTTTTCGATGTTTTTTCAAATTTTCGGATTTTTACTTCAACACACACCAAAACAGCTTAAAACGCACTAAAAACACTTAAAAACAGTGAGAACAACATTGGAAGTGATAGGTGATAGAATCCCACGAATTTGTGCATAAAAATACATGTTTACCCCCCCACACTTAAATCAAACATTGTCCTCAATGTTTCACACAAAGACTCACATAAAAGCAAACAAATAACAAGCAACTACGCATGATAAAATACATAGCAAGGAGAAGGGTTTAGAAACGCAAATCTGTTTTTGGAGTGGAAGTTCCATCTTCTCCTTGTCGAACACATGGGTTGCCTCCCAAGAAGCGCTTGCTTTAACGTCTTCCAGCCGGACGATGCTTCCCTTCAAACTTCCCTAGGTCCCACGACATGGAATTGATCCTTGAATGGAAGGTGATACTTGAAGTGAACCGGCATTGGTTTGAATTCTAGTGTAGGTGCCTGATTCTCTTGAATCATTCTTCTTGGTGTACAAAGTCCTTTGAAGAATTCAACACCATCTAAAACCTGCTGTGTTGCACCAAGAATTGGAATAGCATTTTGCACCTTTGGGAAGGCTTCCACGATGTCCTTTTTACTCTCTTCTTGGTTGGGAATCAAAAACCTGCTAGGAAAAGGGACATTGGGTGGAATAACATCAGAATCACATGGAATTGGGACGTCCTTACTTGTGGTGGGTGATTTAGAGGGCTTAGGGGGCTGCGGCAAGGGTTGTTCTACCCTTGCCGTGTGCATGTCTTCTTCCTCCTCCTCAATTAGCAGCTCCTCATCCACTTCTAGGCTATGTTTGGACATTTTTAGGTTAGCTCCAACCTCCATAGCACTTCCCAAAGTGATAGCATTATGGATTTCAAAATCTTCCTTCGAGTTTTCAATAGTTGAGTTGGAGAGTTCACTTTGCTCTTGAATTTGTTTCATGAACTCCATAATCTGCCCAATTTGCTCCTCCAATTTACCCAACTTCTTGTCTTGATTTTGTCCGTCCTGCGTCAAAGAGGTTAGTAATTGAAAATTTTTATCATTATCCATGGACATACTTGAACTTGATTGGAATTGTTGTGGGGGAGGTTGTGGTGGCTGCATAGGTGTTGTATAGAACTCCTCATATGGTTGCCAATATGCTTCTTGTTGAGCCTCCTTGGCTTGATTTTGTGACCCCTGCACCAAAGAATTTAATTCATTAAGAATTTGATTATAATCTATTGACGAACTTGAATTTAATTGAGCATATTGCATATGAAGTTGTGGTGGCTGCATAGGTCTTGAATAGAACTCCTCATATGGCTGCCAATATGCTTCACGTTGAACTTGTTGAGCTATCCACCACATAGAGTTTGAATGATCCCTCCAATCTCTTTGTGGACATTGATTGGCTTGAAATCCTTGCCTATATGAAGCACCAAATGTAGGGACACTCTGCATTGTGGTCCTTTCGGCATACGGCGACAATTGAGAAGTAAGATTTGCCAATTGAGCTTGAATGCTAGCAAAATCCATATCTTACTTCTCTAGTACCTAAAATCAAAGAAAGAGAACTAAATCAAATATCAAAAGTAACAACAAACAAAGAAAACAACACTAAGTTAGAAACTAAAACGAAAACAACTAAACCAAAAAGAAAAGAACCAAGGGATTAGCAAAGTTGCTAATCCCCGGCAACGGCGCCAAAATTTGATGCGAAAATTAACTTAACACACAAATTCACCCTCTTTTGACAATTGTAGCATATAAATAAGTAGGGATCGTTCTAAACCGGGGATTAGGAGGGATTGCTAAATCACTTGGAAACTGACTCAAAAACGTAAAACAAAGGTTAAAACACTAAACTAGACTCAAAGAATGCAAAACTAAACAATAAAAACACTAAAACAAACCAAAAGACTCAAAACAGCCCCAAAACACTCAAAACTGCCTTAAAAACACTTTCTGGGCAGTTTTGAGCACTTTCACTAATTTGGACGAATTTGGGTAACAACTTGAATCAAAACACTCAAAAACACAATCTAAAACATATTCTAACTAATTAGACACTCTAAGACACTTGGGGATTTGGTTTTTGACGAAAATCAAACAAACAAAACAAATATGTAAAATAGGCAGATTCTGACGAAATTGGTGGAATTAAATGGATGGTGAGATGGCTAGGAGGTTTTTCTCCACACATGGCATACTTGCATACAAATTGATTTCCAGTTGCTTTTCGATAAACCATGAACCTCAACACCCCAGATTAACCGTGACATCACTAATTAACCCTCAGATTTTCCTTAAGTTATTGGATTGGATGACATCATACGACAACCCAAAACATTCTTCAAAAGTCCCCTACATGACATCATAATAGAGATACAATCAAAGATCATTACGTTCTATGAAAATCATAAGTATTGACAAAGCACTTGTAACTATGACATCATGATACTCATGCTAGGAATTTACTTAACATGATTGTGAAAACAACCTTAACTACTTGTGAATATAAGTTTGTAACGATTATGTGAAACTCCCTTATATTCTAGCCCCAAATTCATGCATGCAAACTAAGTGTGCACCCTTAGTCAACAAACAAGAATAAGTTATCCATCAAACGGTTAAGTAAATTGCATTCACAATTTATGAAATCACAACTGGAATTAATCAAATCATCATGCAAATACAACCATGGTTTCGAATTTCCCCCCCTAGCCAAAGGGGGGATTAGTTCCTCATGCTTGCACAACAAAAAGTATTGAATTTAAACATTGAAATCATAAGAAAGAATACACCTATACGTTCAGCAATTCCAAGATGGATTTGATGCACAGATTGGCTCCTCTTCCTCCTCCTTGTTGCGGCACAAAGTGTGGGTGATGGAATTGGTAGTTTTGGATGGTGTTTTCTAGTTTGGAGGGATGGAGGATGGTTGATTATGGTGGGGAAGGGTGCGGCAGAGGTGTATGGATGTGGAGGGAGGTCTATGGAGGTCAAGAATGGGGAATGGAGGTGCGGCACAAGGGTTTTCTGTCTAGCATAAGGGGTCTACGAATTTGTGGCTGAAAATATGTTTATATAGTCCTAGGGTTTATTAGATTAGGGTTAACTTAGCAGATTTATTGGATTAGGGCCCTAGAATTCGGCCATGGTGATTCAAATCCACTTAGGAGAAGGTTTTGGCCCACATATTTTTATAAACTGATTTGTATACCCAAATCCACAAGGATTAGGCCTTGGAATTCAGAATCCCAAAGGGATTAGGCCTAGGAAGGTGCGGCTAATTTAGGGGAGAGGGTAGCTTGGCTTGCAAGGCAAGGTAAAGCCTTCTAGAAAGGTTTGGGCACCACTTTTCTAGGGTTTCTAGAAAGAATAGGTTTTGTGGCAGATTTGGGCCTTCTAGACTAGGATGCTTCTAGAAATAGGATCTAGAATGATCCATTTAAGTCCCCATGTAATTAGGAGTAAGACATGATAAGGTTTGGATAGGATAAGATGAGATAAGGTTTGGATAATGTTTTGGATAATTGGATAATGTTTCCTCTTTTCTTGCACTTTCCTTATCCACTTTGTCCTTAGCTTAGTTCCTTCCTCTTCTTATCACATTTCCAACTTCTTGAAGTCCAAATTCGTTCATCCATGTTAGCCCACATGCAAGCTCACCAACTAGTGTCCAAAATAGCTCCAAAATGCACCAAAATGCACTTTCTTGATACTTTGACCCATAGGACCTACAAACACACGAAATTGAGTTGTAATACGACATTAACTAAGAAATAATAGCACAAATGCACAAGAATAAGCTAGTTAAGTCGCCTAAATATGCTCCTATCACATTCCCCGCAAGTTCCCTACATGAATTGCATAATAGAGATACAAGCAAGAATCATTAAGTTCTTTGAAAACCATAAGCATTGACGAAGCACTCGTTACTATGAATTGCATGAAACTTATGCCAAGAATTTACTTAACGCAATTGAGATCATCAACTTTTACTACTTGTGAATATAAGTTTGTAACGATTAGGTGAAACTTCCTTATATCCTAGCATTAGATTTATGCATGATAATTAAGCGTGCACTCTCAACCAACACACACAAATCAGTGTAATTCAAATAGATAAGTGAATTGAATTCACAACTTATGAAACGCAATTAGAGGTAATCAAATCATATAGCAAGCATGATCATGGTTTCGAATCCCCCCCTAGCCAAGGGGGGGTTTAGTTCCTCATACGTACAAGACAAAGAGAAGTAAATTTAACCATTGAAATCAAAGGAAAGGAAACACCTAAAAATTCCAGCAACTCGAACTTGAATTACATGAACGTCCAAGCCCTCTTCTCCTCCTCTTTGTTGCGGCACAAGGTGTGGGTGAATGGAATTGGGGGTTTTGAATGGGTTTTCCTGGTTTAGAGGGATGGAAGATGGTTGATTATGGTGGGGAAGGGTGCGGCAGAAGTGTATGGATGTGTAGGGAGGTTTATGGAGGCTTAGAATGGAGAATGGAGATGCGGCACAAGGGTTTCTGAATAGCATAAGGGGGTGGTACGAATTTTTGGCTGCAATTATGTTTATATAGTCCTAGGGTTAAGTAGATTAGGGTTAGACTTAACAGATTTGGTGGAATAGGGCCCTAGAATTCGGCTATGGTTAACCAAATCCACTTAGGAGGAGGTTTTGGCCCACATAGTTTTATAAACTGATTTGTATACCCAAATCCACAAGGATTAGGCCTTGGAAATCAGAATCCCAAAGGAATTGGGCCTAGGAAGGTGCGGCTGATTTAGGGGAGAGGGTTACTTGGCTTGCAAGGCAAGGCAAAGCCTTCTAGAAAGGTTTGGGGCGCCACTTTTCTAGGGTTTCTAGAAAGAATAGGTTTTGTGGCAGATTTAGGCCTTCTAGAATAGGATGCTTCTAGAAATAGGCTCTAGAATGATCCATTTAGGTCCCCATGCAATTAGGATTAAGACATGATAAGGTTTGGATAGGATAAGATGAGATAAGGTTTGGATAATGTTTTGGATAATGTTGGATAAGGTTGGATAAGGTTTTGGATAATGTTTCCTCTTTTGAGCTCCCTCCTTATCCACTTTGACCTTAGCTTAGTTCCTTCCTCTTCTTATCACATTTCCAACTTCTTGAAGTCCAAATTCGTCCATCCATGCTAGCCCATATGTAAGCTATCCACATAGTGTCCAAAATAGCTCCAAAATGCACCAAAATGCCCTTTCTTGATACTTTACCCCATAGGACCTACAAACACACGAAATTGAGTTGTAATACGACATTAACTAAGAAATAATAACACAAATGCACAAGAATAAGCTAGTTAAGTCGCCTAAATATGCTCCTATCAACTTGAACTTTCCTAAACGTTTCAAGAATGTCCTTCTCATGCTCCTCCTTCTTTGTTTGCAAAATCTGTGAGGAAAAGGAACATTGGGTGGAACGGGGTTAGAATTAATCGAATTTGAACCCAACTTACCTTCGGTGGCCGAATTGGATGAGTTGGATGCATTAGGGTCCCTAGGTAGTTGCGGCAAGGGTGTTTGTACCCTTGCCGTGGGCTTGCTTGCATCCTCCTCTTCATGTTGCAGCTTCCCTTCTTCATTAAGACCTGTTTTGGAGGGTTTGGATGTAACATTGTCCTCGATGTTTAAAATTGTATGCAATGCAAGTAGGCAAAGAGTATGGAATGGTAACAAACTAAAACACACAAAACACAAACATCTAACTAAACAACTTTCGCTGGCTAAACGATTGCACTGAGCATGTGCAACAAGCCTGATAGGAGCATATTTAGGTGACTTAACTAGCTTATTCTTGTGCATTTGTGCTATTATTTCTTAGTTAATGTCGTATTACAACTCAATTTCGTGTGTTTGTAGGTCCTATGGGTTAAAGTATCAAGAAAGTGCATTTTGGTGCATTTTGGAGCTATTTTGGACACTAGGTGGTGAGCTTGCATGTGGGCTAACATGGATGGACGAATTTGGACTTCAAGAAGGTGGAAATGTGATAAGAAGAGGAAGGAACTAAGCTAAGGACAAAGTGGATAAGGAAAGTGCAAGAAAAGAGGAAACATTATCCAAAACCTTATCCAACCTTATCCAACATTATCCAAAACCTTATCTAACATTATCCAATTATCCAAAACATTATCCAAACCTTATCTCATCTTATCCTATCCAAACCTTATCATGTCTTACTCCTAATTACATGGGGACCTAAATGGATCATTCTAGAACCTATTTCTAGAAGCATCCTAGTCTAGAAGGCCCAAATCTGCCACAAAACCTATTCTTTCTAGAAACCCTAGAAAAGTGGCTCACAAACCTTTCTAGAAGGCTTTACCTTGCCTTGCAAGGCAAGCTACCCTCTCCCCTAAATCAGCCGCACCTTCCTAGGCCCAATCCCTTTGGGATTCTAAATTCCAAGGCCTAATCCTTGTGGATTTGGGTATACAAATCAGTTTATAGAACTATGTGGGCCAAAACCTTCTCCTAAGTGGATTTGAATCACCATGGCCGAATTCTAGGGCCCTAATCCACCAAACCTGCTAAGTAAACCCTAATCTAATAAACCCTAGGACTATATAAACATATTTTCAGCCACAAATTCGTACCACCCCCTTATGCTATTCAGAAACCCTTGTGCCGCACCTCCATTCTCCATTCTAAGCCTCCATAGACCTCCCTACACATCCATACATCTCTGCCGCACCCTTCCCACCATAATCAACCATCCTCCATCCCTCCAAACTAGAAAACACCATCCAAAACCACCAATTCCATCACCCTAACTTTGTGCCGCAGCAAGGAGGAGGAAGAGGAGCCAATCTGTGCATCGAATCCATCTTGGAATTGCTGAGCATTTAGGTGTATTCTTTCTTATGATTTCCATGTTTAAATTCAATACTTTTTGTTGTGCAAGCATGAGGAACTAATCCCCCCTTTGGCTAGGGGGGAATTTCGAAACCATGGTTATATTTGCATGATGATTTGATTACTTTCAGTTGTGATTTCATGAATGATGAATTCAATTTACTTATCTATTTTAATTAAAACTTGCTTATGTATATGAATTGAGAGTGCACGCTTGATTTGCATGCATAAACATGATGCTAGGATATGAGGGAACTTCACCTAATCGTTGGGAACTCACATCCATGAGTAGTTAAGATTGTTGGTCGCAATTATGTTAAGTAAATTCTTGGTATAAGTATCATGCGCTTTCATAGTTACGAATGCCTCGTCAACACCTATGATTTCCATAGAACCTAATGATCTTTGATTGTCTTTCTATCATGCGCTTTCATATAGAAAACTTTTAAGGAATAATTTGATTGCAATGCGCTAATTCCATTCAATTCAATGACCTAAGGGAAATCTGAGAGTTAATTTAAGCGTACCTAATTAACTTGGGGTGTTGAGGTTCATAAATTCATCGAATAAGCAACTGGAGATTATTTTGTATGCAAGTATGCCATGTGTGGAGAAAAACCTCCTAGCCATCTCACCATCCACTTAATTTCATCAATTTCGTCAGAATCTGCCTATTTTACATATTTGTTTTGTTTGTTTGATTTTCGTCAAAAACCAAATCCCCAAGTGTCTTAGAGTGTCTAATTAGTTAGAATATGTTTTAGATTGTGTTTTTGAGTGTTTTGATTCAAGTTGTTACCCAAATTCGTCCAAATTAGTGAAAGTGCTCAAAACTGCCCAGAAAGTGTTTTTAAGGCAGTTTTGAGTGTTTTGGGGCTGTTTTGAGTCTTTGGGTTTGTTTTAGTGTTTTTATTGTTTAGCTTTGCATTCTTTGAGTCTAGTTTAGTGTTTTAACCTTTGTTTTACATTTTTGAGTCAGTTTCCAAGTGATTTAGCAATCCCTCCTAATCCCCGGTTTAGAACGATCCCTACTTATTTATATGCTACAATTGTCAAAAGAGGGTTAATTTGTGTGTTAAGTTAATTTTCGCATCAAAGCCTTTGAACCCCTAGGTGTCCCTAGATGGAGGAGTTGTGTCTCCTGAGGGTTTACAGTGATGACACCCACAAACATCTACAAACACTGCAAACAATTTGGCTAAAACATGCTTTGAACAAACTAATAATAACCAATGAAGATTTTGTCATATATTCAAACTCAAAAGTTTGCCACTTCAAAGAATCGTATCAATTGCAACGTATAAAGATATTTCTCCATGTCTTACAACTTCAAGGTCACCATACCCAAATGCTTAAGATAGAATTCGCCTCAACTCTACTCCTCACAGATTTCACTCAAATTTTCACTCAGATCCTAAGGTTTTAATCTCTCCACAACCATATATGAGTGAAATTATGCAAAGGGAATCAAAATTCTCACATATGAAATCTGAAATGAAAGCACAATTTCTGAGTAGATCTCATGAAATGAATCAAATGCTAAGAATATAGATAACACACACACTTACCATCACATCATGAATACATCCTCAATGATCAGCTAGGTCTTTTCTCAAGATTGTAATGTAAGGCTTAGGTTATAGGTTACGAAAGAAGTGATATGAAATACTAGAGCTTGGGGCATACCAAAGTGTCCTTGAGGATCATGCTCTTCACTTGCATTTGTCTTCTTTTTCTTTGTTTTTGGCGTCCAGGTCCTATGCATTAAAATGAGGGGATTTGGAACTTGTATCCACTTTGACTCTTTTTTTTTTTTTTTTTCTTTTTTAGAAACATCTTCAACATAGGTGCCCTTGGTACACGCCACAATTTTGTTCTAAGCTCAATTTACCTTTAGCCTTCATCACATTGGTATTCCCCAAACTATAAGGTATGGCTTGTAATGGGCTAGAATGGGTAGAGTATGGTGTGGGTGATGAATGAATTGGGCTAAAGTGTTTGGCTGCAACAAGGGTGAATGGAGCACACAAAGGGATAGGATTTAAGCCTTTTAGTAGTTAAACATGCATAGCCTAACATCATCTCATTGAGTTCATTCATGAATGATACTAAACACATGGTATCTGCAAAGAGAGTAATTCTTAGTATCCAATCAAAATAGACGTAATGAGATCATTTAAAGTGAAATTGAAAGAAAAAGATAGGAGTAGAAACACTTTAAACCCTCTCAAAGAAGCATTTAGGCTCAAAATAACTCACTAGGGTAGTCTCCACTATTCTTCTTCCAGAATTTGAGTATGGTACCTCTATCATCATAATTTAAAGAGTTATAGCTTTATAAATGACAATAAGATCAACTTTTTTCCATAGCAACCCAATCGTTTGTTTTCAAACATAGTCCTCATATACATTCGTATTAGCATGCAAAAACACTCTTAACCAAAACTAACACCTCAAACACACACAAACACAAAACAAGCCTTCCAATCCACCCCCAAACCTAATCTAAACATTGTCCTCGATGTTTAAAATTGTATGCAATGCAAGTAGGCAAAGAGTATGGAATGGTAACAAAATAAACACAACATAAAGAAAGAACACAAACCACACTAGGTTGCCTCCTAGTAAGCGCTTTATTTAATGTCTAGGCAAGACATGGTAGCTTGTTCATGGTGTTGTAAATTCAAGAACATCCACGACTTGATACACTTGCTCTTCCTCCACTTTATCCAAGTATGGTTTCAATCGCTGCCCGTTGACTTTAAAAGATGTGCCATTCTTCATGTTCTCTATTTCCACAGCTCCGTGGGGAAATGTTTGCAGCACCTTAAATGGTCCCACCCACCTAGACTTCAATTTTCCTGGAAAAAGTCTCAAACGTGAGTCAAACAAAAGTACTTTCATACCTTGGTGAAACTCCTTCCTTAGGATGGCCTTGTCATGATAGAGCTTAGTCCGTTCTTTGTAGATTTTGGCATTCTCATATGCCTCATTTCTAAGCTCTTCCAACTCATTAAGTTGGAGCTTCCTTGCTATTCCAGCATCCTTGTAGTCAAAGTTGAACTTCTTGATGGCCCAATATGAACGGTGTTCAAGCTCCATTGGCAAATGACAAGCTTTCCCAAACACAAGGCGATAAGGACTCATGCCAAAGGGGGTCTTGTATGCTGTTCTATATGCCCATTGTGCATCATTTAACCTCAATGACCAATCCTTTCTTGTAGGGCTCACAGTCTTCATCAAAATGTTCTTGATCTCCCTATTGCTAATCTCCACTTGTCCTGAGGTTTGAGGATGGTACGGGGTTGCCACTTTGTGGTTGATGTTGTACTTCTTCATCAAGGATTCAAAAGGTTTGTTGCAGAAATGGCTGCCACCATCACTAATAATAGCTCTTGGGGTTCCAAACCTACAAAAAATCACATCTTTAAGAAAATTCAACACAACCTTATGATCATTAGTTCTTGTAGCAATGGCTTCCACCCATTTGCATACGTAATCCACTGCCACTAATATGTATAAGTGGCCAAAAGAGGATGGAAATGGTCCCATGAAATCGATTCCCCAAACATCAAAGAGTTCCACCACCACAATGTTGTTCAATGGCATCTCATTTCTTCGGCTAATGTTCCCCATTTTCTGGCACCTATCACACTTAGAACAAAAATCAAAAGCATCTTTGAATAAAGTAGGCCAAAAGAAACCAGATTGTAAAACCTTTGATAGGAGCATATTTAGGCGACTTAACTAGCTTATTCTTGTGCATTCGTGCTATTATTTCTTAGTTAATGTCGTATTACAACTCAATTTCGTGTGTTTGTAGGTCCTATGGGTCAAAGTATCAAGAAAGTGCATTTTGGTGCATTTTGGAGCTATTTTGGACACTAGTTGGTGAGCTTGCATGTGGGCTAACATGGATGGACGAATTTGGACTTCAAGAAGTTGGAAATGTGATAAGAAGAGGAAGGAACTAAGCTAAGGACAAAGTGGATAAGGAAGGAGCTCAAAAGAGGAAACCTTATCCAAAACATTATCTAAACATTATCCAACCTTATCCAACATTATCCAATTATCCAAAACATTATCCAAACCTTATCTCATCTTATCCTATCCAAGCCTTATCATGTCTTACTCCTAATTACATGGGGACTTAAATGGATCATTCTAGAACCTATTTCTAGAAGCATCCTAGTCTAGAAGGCCCAAATCTGCCACAAAACCTATTCTTTCTAGAAACCCTAGAAAAGTGGCGCCCAAACCTTTCTAGAAGGCTTTACCTTGCCTTGCAAGCCAAGCTACCCTCTCCCCTAAATCAGCCGCACCTTCCTAGGCCCAATCCCTTTGGGATTCTGAATTCCAAGGCCTAATCCTTGTGGATTTGGGTATACAAATCAGTTTATAAAAATATGTGGGCCAAAAACTTCTCCTAAGTGGATTTGAATCACCATGGCCGAATTCTAGGGCCCTAATCCAATAAATCTGCTAAGTTAACCCTAATCTAATAAACCCTAGGACTATATAAACATATTTTCAGCCACAAATTCGTAGACCCCCTTATGCTAGACAGAAAACCCTTGTGCCGCACCTCCATTCTCCATTCTTGACCTCCATAGACCTCCCTCCACATCCATACATCTCTGCCGCACCCTTCCCCACCATAATCAACCATCCTCCATCCCTCCAAACTAGAAAACACCATCCAAAACCCCCAATTCCATCACCCTAACTTTGTGCCGCAACAAGGAGGAGGAAGAGGAGCCAATCTGTGCATCGAATTCATCTTGGATTGCTGAGCATTTAGGTGTATTCTTTCTTATGATTTCAATGTTTAAATTCAATACTTTTTGTTGTGCAAGCATGAGGAACTAATCCCCCCTTTGGCTAGGGGGGAATTTCGAAACCATGGTTATATTTGCATGATGATTTGATTACTTTCAGTTGTGATTTCATGAATGATGAATTCAATTTACTTATCTATTTTAATTAAAACTTGCTTATGTATATGAATTGAGAGTGCACGCTTGATTTGCATGCATAAACATGATGCTAGGATATGAGGGAACTTCACCTAATCGTTGGGAACTCACATCCATGAGTAGTTAAGATTGTTGGTCGCAATTATGTTAAGTAAATTCTTGGTATAAGTATCATGCGCTTTCATAGTTACGAATGCCTCGTCAACACCTATGATTTCCATAGAACCTAATGATCTTTGATTGTCTTTCTATCATGCGCTTTCATATAGAAAACTTTTAAGGAATAATTTGATTGCAATGCGCTAATTCCATTCAATTCAATGACCTAAGGGAAATCTGAGAGTTAATTTAAGCGTACCTAATTAACTTGGGGTGTTGAGGTTCATAAATTCATCGAATAAGCAACTGGAGATTATTTTGTATGCAAGTATGCCATGTGTGGAGAAAAACCTCCTAGCCATCTCACCATCCATTTAATTTCACCAATTTCGTCAGAATCTGCCTATTTTACATATTTGTTTTGTTTGTTTGATTTTCGTCCAAAACCAAATCCCCAATTGTCTTAGAGTGTCTAATTGGTCCAAATATGTTTTAGATTGTGTTTTTAAGAGTTTTGAGTCAAGTTAGAACCAATTTTCGTCCAAGTTTGTGTTTAGGCTCAAAACTGCCCAGATTGTGTTTTTAAGGCAGTTTTGAGTGTTTTTAGCCTATTTTGAGTTTTGTGAACGTGTTTGAGTCTTTTTAAGTGAGTTTAAGTGTTTTAAAGGTTAGTTTTATTTATTTGAGTCAGTTTAGAGTGTTTAGCAAGCCCTCCTAATCCCCGGTGTAAGAACGATCCCTACTTATTTATATGCTACAATTGTCAAAAGAGGGTTAATTTGTGTGTTAAGCTAATTTTCACATCAAATTTTGGCGCCGTTGCCGGGGATTAGCAACTTTGCTAATCCCTTGGATTGTTATTTTCGTTTTTCTTATTAGATCAGATTCTTATGTTATTTTGTTTCTTGTTTTAGGTACTTGTTTATGACTCGGAGTTCTAATCCGGTTCACGAACATATTTTAAACTTTGACGACGATTTTGAGCGTGAGTTGAGACTTAAGAGGAAGAACCCGGAACCTAGTGAATCAAGTGCAAGTTCCGAGTCCGTTTCTGAATTTGAAGAGGAAGTGGAAGACATGGCAGCGGACAACCGAACAATCAAGGAGCTTTCCGCTTCGGGATTGGCCAATGCCGCACCCTTGTGCATCCAATACCCAAGGGCGGCTCAAGACAAGACTGCCGAGTTCGAATTGAAGTCAAGCCTGTTACATCACATTCCGAAGTACCATGGGCTGTCCATGGAAGATCCGAACAAGCACTTGAAGGAGTTTGAAGTTGTTTGCTCAAGCATGACTCCGGTAAACGTGGATGAGAGCATCTTGAAGATGAAGGCCTTTCCCTTTTCTCTCCAAGAGAAAGCGAAAGATTGGTTGTACGAGTTGGCTCCCGGAACGGTCACATCATGGGAGAGCATGAAACGAGCTTACTTGGAGAAGTTTTTCCCAACTTCTCGAGTCATCCTCCTACGAAAAAGGATAAGTGGAATTCAACAAGATGAAGGTGAATCCTTTCCTACTTATTATGAACGTTTTAAATCTCTTGTTGCTTCATGTCCACAGCATCAAATGAAGGAGGAACTACTTCTACAATACTTTTACGAGGGACTTCTACCTATTGAACGTCAAATGCTAAATGCCTCAGCGGGAGGAGCATTGGTGGACAAGACCCCCATGGCTGCAAAGTCCTTGATTGCTAATCGAGCATTGAACGCTCAACAATACGAAGGCGTTGGACAGAGGAGTACCCCACGGCAACACCAAGTCAATGAGGTAAGTGCCATAACCGAACTTCAAAATCAAATGGCTAACCTTACTACGTTGCTTTCTCAGGTGGTGGAAGGTCCAAAAGTCAAAACCGTAGCTTCTTGTGGCGTATGCTCCATGCAAGAACACCCTACAGACAAGTGCCCACAATTAATCGAGAATGGAGGGTGGGAGACACTCAATGCCGTGGGATATGGCAACCAATACCAATCACGTGGTGATCCGTTCTCTAATACTTACAATCCCGGTTGGCGTGATCATCCGAATTTCAAATGGCGAGACCCCCAACAAGGTCAACAACAAAGCGGATTTAGGCAACAACCCCCGGGTTTCTATCAAAAGCCGTTGGCACCACCACAAGCCCAAGCACAACCTGCCCAAAGCAATGTAGGTAATTCAAGTGAAAATGATAAGATTTTTCAATTACTTACTACTTTGACGCAGGAAGTCCAAACTCAAAACAAAGAGAGGCAAATCCAAGACAAGAGGGTGGACAACTTGGAGAAGCAAGTGGGACAGATTGCCGAATTCATGGGGCAATTTCGTGAGCAAGGAAGGTTGCCTAGCTCAACAGTGGTCAACCCGAAAGGAGGATTCGAATCTGCGAAAGCAATCATGTTGCGAAGTGGAAAACAAGTTGGAACGGCTTCACAACCCTCTAATTCAGCCCCAATGGAGGACGAAAAGTTGCAATTTGAAGAGGGGGAGCATGAGCAAGCCACGGCAAGGGTGGGAGACACCATGCCGCAACCACCCAAAGTACACCACTCGGCTTCTAAAGGTAAGGATGTTCCAAATTCGGTTATTTCTAATGTTATTCCTCCAAATGCACCCTTTCCTCGTAGATTCATGCAAACAAAGAAGGAGGAAGCTGAAAAGGACATCTTGGAGACATTTAGGAAAGTACAAGTCAATATACCACTTTTGGATGCAATTAAGCAAGTTCCAAGGTATGCTAAGTTTTTAAAAGAACTTTGCACTACTAGGAAGAAAATTTCGAACAAAGAGGTTGTAAAGGTAAGTGAAAATGTCTCAGCCATCTTGCAACGTAAATTGCCCCCTAAATGCAAAGATCCGGGTAGTTTTACAATTCCTTGTGTTATTGGCAATAATCGTTTTGAACATGCCATGCTAGACTTAGGTGCACCTATTAATGTTATGCCTTACTCAATTTATGCATCTATGAACCTAGGTGAGTTAAAAAATGATGGTGTGGTTATTCAATTGGCCGATAGATCTAATGCCTATCCAAAGGGTGTTTTGGAAGATGTTTTAGTGCAGGTTAATGATTTAATCTTTCCGGCTGATTTTTATGTACTTGAAATGGAAGACTCAGTTCATTCTCCACCCTTGCCACTCCTACTTGGAAGACCATTCATGAAAACAGCTCAAACGAAGATTGATGTGGCCAAGGGAGTATTAACAATGGAGTTTGGTGGTGATATAATTAAATTCAATGTTTATGACTCTATTAAGAAGCCTAATGATGTTCGTTCTTGTTTTGCCATTGATGTGCATAAGGATATTGGGCAGGAACAATCCACACCTATCAAGAAGGATGCATCAAGAACCACCATTGAAGAGGGAATTGGAGTGGTTGCCCTAAAACCATCCAATCTGGCCGAGAGTAGCCATAGTGACTTTGTTGATATGGCTGCCACTTTTGAGCCTCCATCACAATATGTTTGTAAGTCTCCAACCCCAATTCCAATTCTCATGTCAACTAATACGATGTTACCTTCTTTGGTGCAGGTACCCAATCGATTTCAAGGTGGTGGGAGCATTTACATGGACTTTAGGAACCAAAACACCACAATCCGGGAGGATCACTATCCCCTCCCTTTCATTGAGCCATGCTACGAACACTTTGGGAAGCATGCCGTGGAGGACAGATCCCTCCATGCCGTGGGTACTACTAGTGAAGCTTAACACGGCGTATTCGTCCGGCTGGAAGACGTTAAAGCAAGCGCTTCTTGGGAGGCAACCCATGTATTCGACAAGGAGAAGATGGAACTTCCATTCCAAACCCAGATTTGCGTTTCTAAACCCTTCTCCTTGCTGTTTATTTTCTCATGCTTAGTTGCTTATTATTTGTTTGCTTTTATGTGAGTCTTTGTGTGAAACATTGAGGACAATGTTTGATTTAAGTGTGGGGGGGGTAAACAAGTGTTTTTTATGCAAAATTCGTGGGATTCTATCACCTATCACTTCTAATGTTGTTTCTCACTGTTTTTAGGTGTTTTTAATGCATTTTGAGCTATTTTGGTGTGTGTTGAAGTAAAAATCCGAAAATTTGAAAAAAATTGAAAAAAGTGTTGTGAAAAAGCCAAAAAGAGTTGTTTTTGTGTGTTTGTTTGTGTCTTAGGGTACCTTCCAACACAATGATGAGGATTTGGTTTTAATGCATGACTGTTAAAGAGAGTTACAAACAATGATGGAAGTTTGATTTGCTCTTTGGTTTATGTTTGGTTGTAGTTATAGTTTACGAATTCACATGTAATCACAAAGGATAAAATCAGTTTTTGTAACATGCTTGAAGGAAGGAACTCAAACAAACGCTACATCACTGAGAGACTTGAGCCTAAACGTTTATTTGGAGAGTTATTAATCTGTGCATTCTTGTTTTCTAAAAGTCGTTGCATGATCTCATTATTCTTTGCTTGGTTGCTACTTAGAATGCGTTTCATCACTATAGTTCCAAATACTAGAACTCATACCCGTTTCATTCAAAGCATGAAATTGATTAGCATAACAAATAACAAGATGAAGTGGTGTAGTAGTCACCACCATAGCCAAATAGCCGAATCCACCCTTGTCACTTGTATTGTAGGTTTAAACCCCTTTGAGCCTTATTTAGCCTATTTTCTTGTTAACCACATCATCCTTACCTAGCCTAGAATAGGACTTCCCATACCTTTGTTCTTAAAGTATAGTGGAGCATAATGTAGAAGGAATTCCTTTTGAGTGACATTTGTGCAGAAAACGAGTGTGGGGGAAGGGATTTTGTTAGTGTGTGTGTGCCAAAGTCTTAAAAGGGGCACGAGAAAAGAAAGAAAAAAAAAACGAAAAGAAAAAAAAAATTGTGAAAAAGAAGAAAAAAGGAGAAGAAAAGAAAGAAAAAGAGTGAAAATAAGTGAGAATGAACTCACAAGTGTTGATTGTTGAAGAAAGGGTCCAAAAAGTTTGAATATGGCCCTAAGTTTTGTGTGATTCCCCCTTTGGGTGATCAAAGTTGACTTCCGCGTTCTAAAGGGAATTCTAAGTGCCTAATTCAATACTTTGCTCACTATTGCTTTAAGAATGTTTGTTTCCTCTACCTTTCCTTGTTAACCAATACCTTAGCCCCGTTACAACCCTTCGACTTCTATCTTGATTGTTATGTGTTTCAATATGTGGAGTTTAAAATTGGTTTGAGCATATGGTATCCCTGGTTCTCGCGTCTAAGTAGTAGCGTTCCATTCATGAGATCATATACATGTCATTGTTAATAATTCTAGAAAGTGCTTTCCTTGTTATAACATATGTGAGTGTTCGTCTACATGTTTACATCAATCTTCTCACATATACCTAGTGTAGGGAGTGTAGTTAGAAAATCTGTGTGAAAATTGAGAGTACATCTAGTAAGGAATTGAGGGAATTCTCTAAGGCATGTTACTACATTCAAAATGTTGTTTTAATTGATTAAATGCGAGCTAGTGAATGGTGACTATGATTAAGTATGCTCGAGGGTAAGGATTGCTTAAATCTATGTGAGTAGTGATCTTTAACATGTTATGTTTCATTGGAAATCCCTGAGGCAACGTTGGGAAGGTTTAGAGTTATGTTTTGTTTCTTTTGTTTATTTGTTTTGCTCGAGGACAAGCAAAAGATAAGTGTGGGGGAATTTGATAGGAGCATATTTAGGCGACTTAACTAGCTTATTCTTGTGCATTCGTGCTATTATTTCTTAGTTAATGTCGTATTACAACTCAATTTCGTGTGTTTGTAGGTCCTATGGGTCAAAGTATCAAGAAAGTGCATTTTGGTGCATTTTGGAGCTATTTTGGACACTAGTTGGTGAGCTTGCATGTGGGCTAACATGGATGGACGAATTTGGACTTCAAGAAGTTGGAAATGTGATAAGAAGAGGAAGGAACTAAGCTAAGGACAAAGTGGATAAGGAAGGAGCTCAAAAGAGGAAACCTTATCCAAAACATTATCTAAACATTATCCAACCTTATCCAACATTATCCAATTATCCAAAACATTATCCAAACCTTATCTCATCTTATCCTATCCAAACCTTATCATGTCTTACTCCTAATTACATGGGGACTTAAATGGATCATTCTAGAACCTATTTCTAGAAGCATCCTAGTCTAGAAGGCCCAAATCTGCCACAAAACCTATTCTTTCTAGAAACCCTAGAAAAGTGGCGCCCAAACCTTTCTAGAAGGCTTTACCTTGCCTTGCAAGCCAAGCTACCCTCTCCCCTAAATCAGCCGCACCTTCCTAGGCCCAATCCCTTTGGGATTCTGAATTCCAAGGCCTAATCCTTGTGGATTTGGGTATACAAATCAGTTTATAAAAATATGTGGGCCAAAAACTTCTCCTAAGTGGATTTGAATCACCATGGCCGAATTCTAGGGCCCTAATCCAATAAATCTGCTAAGTTAACCCTAATCTAATAAACCCTAGGACTATATAAACATATTTTCAGCCACAAATTCGTAGACCCCCTTATGCTAGACAGAAAACCCTTGTGCCGCACCTCCATTCTCCATTCTTGACCTCCATAGACCTCCCTCCACATCCATACATCTCTGCCGCACCCTTCCCCACCATAATCAACCATCCTCCATCCCTCCAAACTAGAAAACACCATCCAAAACCCCCAATTCCATCACCCTAACTTTGTGCCGCAACAAGGAGGAGGAAGAGGAGCCAATCTGTGCATCGAATTCATCTTGGATTGCTGAGCATTTAGGTGTATTCTTTCTTATGATTTCAATGTTTAAATTCAATACTTTTTGTTGTGCAAGCATGAGGAACTAATCCCCCCTTTGGCTAGGGGGGAATTTCGAAACCATGGTTATATTTGCATGATGATTTGATTACTTTCAGTTGTGATTTCATGAATGATGAATTCAATTTACTTATCTATTTTAATTAAAACTTGCTTATGTATATGAATTGAGAGTGCACGCTTGATTTGCATGCATAAACATGATGCTAGGATATGAGGGAACTTCACCTAATCGTTGGGAACTCACATCCATGAGTAGTTAAGATTGTTGGTCGCAATTATGTTAAGTAAATTCTTGGTATAAGTATCATGCGCTTTCATAGTTACGAATGCCTCGTCAACACCTATGATTTCCATAGAACCTAATGATCTTTGATTGTCTTTCTATCATGCGCTTTCATATAGAAAACTTTTAAGGAATAATTTGATTGCAATGCGCTAATTCCATTCAATTCAATGACCTAAGGGAAATCTGAGAGTTAATTTAAGCGTACCTAATTAACTTGGGGTGTTGAGGTTCATAAATTCATCGAATAAGCAACTGGAGATTATTTTGTATGCAAGTATGCCATGTGTGGAGAAAAACCTCCTAGCCATCTCACCATCCATTTAATTTCACCAATTTCGTCAGAATCTGCCTATTTTACATATTTGTTTTGTTTGTTTGATTTTCGTCCAAAACCAAATCCCCAATTGTCTTAGAGTGTCTAATTGGTCCAAATATGTTTTAGATTGTGTTTTTAAGAGTTTTGAGTCAAGTTAGAACCAATTTTCGTCCAAGTTTGTGTTTAGGCTCAAAACTGCCCAGATTGTGTTTTTAAGGCAGTTTTGAGTGTTTTTAGCCTATTTTGAGTTTTGTGAACGTGATTGAGTCTTTTTAAGTGAGTTTAAGTGTTTTAAAGGTTAGTTTTATTTATTTGAGTCAGTTTAGAGTGTTTAGCAAGCCCTCCTAATCCCCGGTGTAAGAACGATCCCTACTTATTTATATGCTACAATTGTCAAAAGAGGGTTAATTTGTGTGTTAAGCTAATTTTCACATCAACCTTTAGCGATGTCTTTTTGGCACCAAAATGGCCTCCACATGCCAATGTGTGGCTAAATGTTAGGATGCTTTGTTGCTCACTCTTTGGGACACATCTCCTAATGATTTGATCAGGGCAATATTTAAACAAATATGGTTCGTCCCAAACGTAGTGCTTTACCATGGCAAGGAACTTCTTTCTTTCCTGAAACGAAAGATCATTTCTCATTATACCACAAGCAAGATAATTAACAAAATCCGCATACCATGGTTCTTGTTCTTGAACAACAAGGAGTTGTTCATCTGGAAATGATTCATTTAGGGGCAAAGGTTTTCCAACTCCATGGTTTTCATTAAGCCTGGACAAATGGTCAACCACAACATTATCACTGCCCTTCTTATCTCGAATTTCCAAGTCAAACTCTTGTAGTAAGAGTATCCATCTAATCAAGCGTGGTTTAGCATCCTTCTTTGTCATCAAGTACCTAAGGGCTGCATGATCAGAAAACACAATAACTTTAGATCCCACAAGATATGACCTAAACTTTTCTAAGGCAAAAACAACAGCAAGCAACTCCTTCTCAGTTGTGGAATAGTTAAGTTGGGCATCATGCAGAGTCCTGCTTGCATAGTAAATCACATGTGGACGCTTGTTCACCCTTTGCCCTAAAACTGCACCAATAGTAATCATGCAGAGTCAGAGGCATCACACATTAATTCAAAAGGTAATGACAAATCTGGTGCCATAATAATAGGGGCCGAGGTTAGTTCATATTTCAAGGTATGGAATGCATCCATACAAGCCTTATCAAAATGAAATACAACATCTTTAGCTAACAGATTGCATAATGATAGGAGCATATTCATGCGACTTAAATGGCTTGTTCTCGTGCATTTACGTTATGTTTCTTTAGTTATTTTAGTCCTTTATGCTTCTTTTGTGTGTTTTCAGGTTCTAAGGGCAAAGTATGCAAAAGGATGCCTTTTGGAGCCTTTTGGAGCAAATTAGAGATTGGAATGGATATCATATGCTTGGAGCCAAGAGGATGGACGAAATTGAAGGATTCCTCCTCCATTGCAGCCACATGCACATTCAATCATTCACACCAAAACCTTGCACATGCTTTCCCATTTCATTATTCATTCACCTTGCAGCCACTCCACATGCATTTCTAGCTTTTCCTTTGCATTCCCCCTTTAATCAACACATGCATCCACTCACCAAGAAATCATTCATTCCACATGCACCCAAAACACCACCAGAAATCATCATTGCCGTGGGTACCTATCCCATTTCAGATTGTCATTCCACTTCATTGCACATGCATTCATTATTTATTTACTTTGCATCCTTTAATTTAATCACATGCACATTCAAACAAACACAATCATTCTAGCCATACCTTGCATTTTCAGATTGTTCCTCCATCATTGCACCACAATGCAGCCACATGCACTTGTTCCTCTAACATTTCAGCCACTTGCACTCCCATTCTCTCCCAAAACCGTGCACATGCCTTCTCCTTGCATTTCCAGCCATTCCACATGCTATTTCAGCCACATGCACTCATAATCATTCAACCAACATGTGCACATGCAACCTAGCTGTCATGTTCCCCCCATTTCACCTATAAATACTCATTCATTCACACTCATTCATACACAATTCATTTCACAACAGAAATTGGTCCCTTGGGGCCGTGCCCTTCACAAGTCCATCCATTCCATTCATAAACACTCATCCATTGCAGAAATGTAGACCATAAAACTCCCTTGTGCCGTGCTCTCCCTTACAATCCAAACACCATCCTTCCATATTCCACCACTCCTCTTCCATTCCTCCACCACTCCCCAAACCATTCACACCATCAAACTATCCCTAGACCTTGTGCTACAACGAGGAGGAAGAGAAGAGTGCCTAAACGTTCATACAATTCAAGTTTGAGTTGTTGGAATGTTTAGGTGTTTCTTTGATTTCAATGTTTAATTTCAATGCTCTTTGTTTTGTACGAATGAGGAATGGAAGATAAGAGGGCCTAAACGTTCATACAATTCAAGTTTGAGTTGTTGGAATGTTTAGGTGTTTCTTTGATTCTCTTTGTTTTGTACCATGAGGAACTAAACCCCCCTTTGGTTAGGGGGTGATTCCAATATATGTTTATGCTTGCATTTTGATTTGAATACTTCTAATTGCGTTTCATAAGTTGTGGATTCAATTTGTTTAACCGTTTGATTGATAACTTATTTATGTATGTTTATTGAGAATGCGCGCTTAATTTTCATGCATGAATATGACGCTAGAATATAAGTAAGTTTCACCTAATCGTTATGAACTTATATTCACAAGTAGTGGAGGTTGCTTATAAACAATCGCGTTAAACAAATTCTTGGCATAAGTTTCATGCAATCCATAGTAACGAATGCCTCGTCAACACTTATAATTTTCATAGAGCGTAATGATTCTTGCTTGTATCTCTTCGATGCATTCATGTTGAGGACTTGTGGGGAATGTTTTGAATTGTTGTATGCGCTAACCCATCCAATTCAATAACGTTAGGAAGATTTGAAGGTTAATTAGTGCATCACGGTTAACCCGGGGTGTTGAGTTTCATGGTTTATTGAAATGCAATTGGAAATCATTTTATTATGCAAGTATAACATGTATGGAGATGAACCCCTTAGCCATTCTATCATCCATTCATTCCATTCCATCAAATTCGTTTTACAATCTGTTTAGTTTATTAACTTGTTTTGTTATTTCAATTCTCGTCAATTTAAAACCCCCCTTTACTTTCTTGTTCTTTAGTGTTTAGAATTTGTTTAGTTTATGTTTTAAAGTGTTTTGATTCAATTTTATTTCCCAATTTCGTCCAAATTCACCAAAGTGCTCAAAACTGCCCAGAAAGTGATTTTAAGGCAGATTTGAGTGTTTTGGGTGATGTTTGAGTCTTTTGGTTTGTTTTAATGTTTTAAGTGTTTAGTTTTACATTCTTTGAGTTAGTTTAGTGTTTTATATTGTGTTTTTACGTTCTTGAGTCAAGTTATTACTTAATTTCGTCCAAATTTGTGTTTGTGCTCAAATCTGCCCAGAAAGTGGTTTTTAGGCAGATTTGAGTGTGTTTGTGTTGTTTTGAGTCTTTTGGTTTGTCTTAGTGTTTTAAAGTTTAGTTTTGCATTCTTTGAGTCTTCACCTGTAAGAAGGCCATTAGAAGATAAGAAAGAAGGGCGCCATACGTTACCTTGACGCGGCGCGCCCGTATCACTGCTAAGGCTCAATTCCAAGCTAAGGTTCGATGAGTTTGCCATTTTTCAAAGGTGTTCAAAGATAAGGGTTGATGGAGTAAATTTTCAAAGGGTCGGAGTCGATTTTCAAGAATGGGAATTCTTCAGAGTGTGTTTGTTGTGGTGATCGATAGCTCTATAAGAAGCCAAAGCGACGCGTCCACCAATTCAAAAAAACCGGAATTTTCGGCGTAATTTAGGCGACGCGTTCTCGGCTTTTCAGAAAACGCGTTCAACTTTGTCAAAAGATTTCTGACAAAGCTGAAAACACGTGGAGGCCATCATCGCAACTACACGTCTTTAGCCGACAAGCGCAAAGTTCGGCGACGCTTTCTTTGCTTTTCAGAAAACGCGTGCAGCTTTGTCAAAAGGAGCCGCATCTGCACTACCACGTGTCGTTCAGAAAGAGAAGGGGCGTCGCTCAGAAATCGAAGAGGCGTCGTTCTGATATCGAAGAGACATTTGTCGACAAGGGTAAAAGAACAGTACCACCACTTGATATTATCTCTATATATGTCGACCTTCGTCTTTTATGGCAAGGCAAACCTGAAGAAAATGCCCAACTCTCCCTCACCTCTGAGGGCGCATGATGCGAAAATAGTTAAACACACAAATTAACCCTATGGATAACAATTGTAGTAAATGAGCAAATAGGGATCGTTCTAGACCGGGGATTAACTAGGGATGCTAATCAATGTGAAATTGACTCAAAAGACTCAAAACAACACAAACACACTCAAATCTGCCTAAAAACCACTTTCTGGGCAGATTTGAGCACAAACACAAATTTGGACGAAATTAAGTAATAATTTGACTCAAGAACGTAAAAACACAATATAAAACACTAAACTAACTCAAAGAATGTAAAACTAAACACTTAAAACATTAAAACAAACCAAAAGACTCAAACATCACCCAAAACACTCAAAACTGCCTTAAAATCACTTTCTGGGCAGTTTTGAGCACTTTGGTGAATCTGGACGAAATTGGGAAATAAAATGAATCAAAACACTTAAAAGCACAAACTAAGTTGATTTCTAACTAAATTGGACATTAAAGTAAAGGGGGATTAAGGTTTTGACGAAATTAAATTAAATAAAACAAGTTAATAAACTAGGCAGATTGTATAAACGGATTTGAGAAACAAGATGATGGATGGATTAGTTAGAGGTCCATTCTCCACACATGACACATTTATATATGAATCGATTCTCCAATTGCTTTTCATTATCTATGATGCTCAACACCCCAAGTTAACCGTGATGCACTAATTAACTCTCAAATTTTCCTTATGTTATTGAATTGGATGATGCATGCGACAATTCAAATCATTCTCCAATGGTTCTCAACATGAATGCATAGAAGAGATACAATGAGAGATCATTATGCTCTATGAGAATTATAAGTGTTGACGAGGCAATTGTAACTATGAATGCATGATACTTTTGCCAAGAATTCAATTAACGCGGTTGTGACTAGCAACCTTCACTACTCATGTTTATAAACTTGTGACGATTAGGTGAAACTCGTTTATAAACTAGCATCGAGTTTATGCATGAAGACTAAGTATGCATCCCTAATCAACATACAAAAACAAGTTTTTAATAAACATGATAATTGAATTACAATCACAACTTAACAAATCACAATTGGAAGAAATCAATTCATATTTCAAACATGTTCATGGCTTCAAACTTTCCCCTAACTAATTAGGGGTTTAGCCACTCATGATTACAACAAACTTAGAGAGTAATAACAAAGTAAACATTGAAAACAAGAATCGAAGTACACCTAAAAATTCCAACAACTCAATCTTGAATTGTATGAACGTTTAGGCCTCTTCTCCTCTAGTTGCTGCGGCACAAGGGGTTTTGGTGAGTTTTGGGGGTTATGGATGATGTAGAATGATGTGTTTAGGGTAGGGATGGATGTAGGGGAAGGCAAGGAGTGTTTTTGGGCAGAAAATATGAAGAATGGTGAAGTATGGTAGTGCTAGAGAGAGAGGAGGAATTTCTGGCGTGAATGAATGTGTATGAGAGATGGTTTTCTGAAATGGAAGAGTGTCTTGTTTGTGGCTGCAATGCATGCTTATTTATAGGTGAAATGGGGGGAACATGATGACTAGGAATTAGGTGGAAAGCTGAAATGGTGATGGGAGATGCATGTGGCTGTTTGTGCATGTGATTAAAGGGTGGAAATGCATGTGCTTTGACAGAAATGAAAGGGAATGCACGGTTTTGGTTGATTTCTGGTGGTTGTGAGGTGGAAATCTAGGTGGAAATGCATGTGGATTAAAGCTATGTGAATGATTAAGGTGAATGTGCATGAGTGCATGTGAAATCTGCCAAGATGCATGTGTTATGAAGTGGATTTTCTGCAAAGGCAAGGTGAATGTGCATGTGATTAAATTAAAAGATGGAATGCATGTGAAAGGTTGGAGATTGAATGTGTGTTGGTGTGATTGAATGATTAAAGTGCATGTGGCTGATTTATGAAGGGGAAATGCAAAGGGGAAATCTGGAAATGGGATAGGAGCCACGGCATTGTGTGGTGTTTGTTTGAATGTTTGCAATGATGAAATGGATGGGAGTGGTTTGATGAATGAGTGGATGGAATGATGAAAGAATAAAGGGAATGATGAAAGGGGAACAAGTGCATGTTAGCCACGGCAAGGAATGCATTTTCTGAATGAATGAAGGCAGGTTATGTGGAAGGGCTTGAACAAAGGTAGAAGCATGGCACAAAGGTGAATGGGTGATGTGTGAATGTGGTTGAATGATTAAAGTGTAAATGATTAATGAATGGTTCTTTGTTGATGGTGGAAATCTGAAATGATGAAGTGGAATGTGCATGTGGCTGCAATGATGGTGTTTTGCACGGCAATGATGGAGAAAGAATGTTGGTGATGAATGTGAACTCTTTGTTCTTCATTTTCATTCCTTTGGTCTTCAATTTCGTCCATCTACTTGGCTTTAAGCATATGCAATCCATTCCAATCTCTAATTTGCTCCAAAAGGCTCCGAAAGGCATCCTTTTGCATCCTTAGCCATATGAACCTATAAACACACGAAAATGACTTTAAACACTAAATTAAGTAAGAAAACACAACATAAATGCATAAGAACTAGCTAACTAAGGCGCATAAATATGCTTCTATCAAATTCCCCCACACTTAGCTTTTGCTAGTCCTCGAGCAAAACAAAGAAACAAAACATAACCTAAACCTTCCAACGTTCACCTCAGGGATTTCCAATGGTACATGACATGTTAAAAATCATCATCCCCACAGATTTGAGTCATCTTTACAATTGAGAACATACTTAATCATAGTCACCACTTACTAGTTCACAATTAATCGATTAAAAGAATGTTTTGAATGTAGTAACATGCCTTAGAGAATTTGCTCAATCCTTACAAGATATGCACTCAATTTTCACTCAGATTTTCTAACTACACACCCTATACTAGTTATATGTGAGAAGATTGATGTAAATATGAAAACGAATGCTCACATATACGTATAACAAAGAACGCAATTTATGGAGTTAATAAGCATGTTTAGAAATGATCTCATGAATGGAATGCTACTACTTAGATGCGAGAACCAATGACCATATGCTCATACCAAATTCAAACTCCACAAATTGAAACACATAACACTCAAGAATGAAGTCAAGGGTTGTAACGGGGCTTGGGGTAGTGGTTAACAAAGAAAAGATAAGGAGAACAAGCGTTCTTCAAGTAATAGTAAGCAAAGTAGTGTACTTAAGACTTAGAATTCATTTAGATTGCAGAAATTAACTTTAAAACACAAGGGGAAGACTTAGACAACTCCTTAGGGCCGAATTCATTGTTTTGGACCCTTACTTCAACAAACAATACTTTGGAATTCTTTTTCACAACTTTTCAACTCTTTTTCATACTTTTCACGCCTTTTTTTTTTTTTTTTTCTTTTTCTTTTCTTTCATGCCGTGCCTATGGCACACAAATTCTCACACAAGAACACTTCCCCCACACTTGTTTTCTGCCAACATAAATCGAAAGAAATTCAATTTGAATCATGCTTTACTAAGCTTTAAGAACAAGGGTGTGGATGGTCCTAATCTAGGCTAGGTGAGGATAATGTGGGTTAACTTAAACATAAAATGACATGGGATACACGGCAATATGGTTAAGGTGGTGGTCACTACACAACTTCATCTTGAATCTGTGTTATGCAAATCAATAACATGCTTTGAATGAAATGGGCATGAGTTCTAGCATTTGGAACTAAATGATGAAACGCCTCTAAGTAGTAACCAAGCAAAGAATAATGAGATCATGCAACGACTTAGAAAACAAAAATGCACAGATTCTAACTCTCCAAATAAACGTTTAGGCTCAAGTCTCACAAGGTTGTAGCGTTAATTTGAGTTCCTTCCTTCAAGCATGTTACAAAAACTGATTTTTTATTTATTTTATTTTATTTTTTTTTTTTTTTTATGATTGCATGTGAAGTCATAAGTTATAACCACAACCAAGCATACACAAAGAGTAAATCAAACTTTCATCCATGTTAATCACTCTCTTTAACAGCCATGTAATTACAAACCGAATCCTCATCATTGTGTTGGAAGGTACCCTAAAACAAAAACAAACACCCAAAAACACTTTGAAAACAACTCTTTTTGGGTTTTTAAAACAAATTTTTCAAATTTTTATGTGATTTTCGGATTTTTACTTCAAAACACACTAAAACACACCAAAACTGCTCACTTAAAAACAGCAAGGAACAAGTCTATAAGTAAAGGGTGATAAAATCCCATGAATTTGCATAAAAAACACTTAGTTACCCCCCCACACTTAAATCAAACATTGTCCTCAATGTTTCAAGCATAAAATCACACAAAACACAAAGAAACACACAAACAGCAAGTAAAACAACTAAATAGGCAGATTCGAAATAAACAACAAAGTGAAGGGTTTAGGAACGCAAATCTGGAATTGGAGTGATTCCTTGAGCTTCCTTTGTTGAATTGCATGGGTTGCCTCCCAAGTAGCGCTTTCTTTAACGTCTTGCAGCCGGACGAAGACACGTTCATGCTCCATTGGAGCCCACGGCATGGAGTGGGATCTCCTCCACGACATGCTCCACAAAGTTCTCATAGTATGGCTTCAATCTATGTCCGTTCACCTTGAACTCGTGGCCACTTTTTAAGCTTTGGACTTGGACTGCACCATGAGGAAAAACATTAGTAACAACAAGAGGTCCAATCCATTTAGAACGTAACTTACCAGGGAATAACCGAAGTCTTGAATCAAAAAGCAACACTTTCTGCCCCTTGGAGAACGTTTTGGTACGAAGCATCTTATCATGATAAGCCTTCGTCTTGTCCTTGTAGATGCGAGCATTCTCGTAAGCCTCGTTCCTAATCTCCTGAAGTTCATCTAATTGGAGCTTCCTATGAACTCCAGCAGCGTCTATGTCCAAATTGAAGGTTTTCACAGCCCAATGTGCCTTGTGCTCTAACTCAACGGGCAAATGACATGGCTTACCATATATAAGCCGAAAAGGTGACATGCCAAGGGGAGTTTTGTAAGCCGTACGATAGGCCCACAATGCATCGTCCAAGCGCAAACTCCAATCTCTTCTTGAGGGTCCCACGGTTTTCTCTAGGACTTGTTTGATCTCCCTATTTGAAACCTCCGCTTGCCCATTAGTTTGAGGGTGATAAGGTGTGGAAACCTTATGAGTAACGTTGTACTTCTTGAGCAAAGCTTCAATGGTGCGGTTACGAAAGTGAGAACCCCCATCACTAATTAAAACTCGTGGCATCCCAAACCTAGCAAAAATATTAGATTTCACAAAATCTGCAACAACCTTAGAATCGTTAGTACGGGTGGCTTTGGCTTCCACCCATTTGGAAACATAATCGACAGCTAGCAAGATATAAGTGAAACCAAAAGATGGAGGGAAGGGGCCCATGAAATCAATACCCCACACATCAAAAATTTCCACAAATGAGAGAGATTGTTGTGGCATTTGGTCCTTAGGCCCTATGTTACCTGTTCTTTGACACTTATCGCATGTTAAACAAAACATTTTAGCATCTTTAAAGAGATTAGGCCAATAAAATCCAGATTGTAACACCTTTAGGGCTGTCCTTTGGGTGCCAAAATGTCCCCCACATGCATAAGTATGGCAGAATGTAAGAATGGAATTAAATTCAGATTCGGGCACACATCTACGCACAATCTGATCTGGGCAGAATTTCTATAAATATGGATCATCCCAAACATAAAAACGTGCATCATGAACAAGTTTATCACGTTGGAACTTGTTTAGGGTACTAGGAACTTGCTTAGACACCAAGAAATTGACCAAATCGGCATACCAAGGGGTTCTTACCTCAATGGACAGAAGTTGCTCATCCGGAAACGTTTCCAAAATGGGGGTGGACTCTTCCTCACGCACCATTCTACTTAGGTGGTCAGCCACCACGTTTTCACACCCTTTCTTGTCTCGGATTTCAAGATCGAACTCTTGAAGTAGGAGCATCCAACGAATGAGTCTTGGCTTAGCCTCCTTTTTGGTGAGAAGATACTTCAAGGCTGCATGGTCAGTGAAAACAATTACTTTAGTACCAAGAAGATATGATCTAAACTTATCTAAAGCAAATACAACCGCCAAGAGTTCTTTTTCGGTTGTAGAATAATTCAATTGAGCATCATTTAAAGTGCGGGAAGCATAATAAATAACATGTGACTGTTTATTTTTCCTTTGACCCAAAACAGCCCCAAGTGCATAATCCGAGGCATCACACATCAATTCAAATGGAATGGACCAATCCGGGGGAGTTATGATGGGTGCCGTGGTTAGGAGCTCTTTGAGATGCTTGAATGACTTCTCGCATGCCTCGTTGAACTCAAAAGACACATCTTTTTGGAGGAGGCGGCATAGGGGTTGTGCAATCTTGGAAAAGTCCTTGATAAATCGTCTATAGAATCCTGCATGACCAAGAAAAGAACGAACCTCTCTAACCGAAGTAGGAGAGGGTAAGTAGCGTACAAGATCTACTTTAGACTTATCAACTTCAATTCCTTTTTCAGAGATTATATGACCCAAAACAATACCTTGTTTAACCATAAAGTGACATTTTTCCCAATTTAAAACAAGATTTGTTTCAACACAACGTTTCAAGATTAAAGTGAGATTATCCAAACAATGATCAAATGAATCACCAAAAACACTAAAGTCATCCATGAATATCTCAATAATCTTCTCAACATAATCAGAAAATATGCTTACCATACACCTTTGAAACGTGGCAGGAGCATTACACAAGCCAAATGGCATGCGTCGATATGCAAACGTTCCAAAGGGACAAGTAAAAGTGGTCTTTTCTTGATCATCCGGAGCAATGACAATTTGGTTATAACCGGAATAACCATCAAGAAAACAATAAAAGGAATGACCTGCTAACCTTTCCAACATTTGATCTAGGAACGGCAATGGGAAGTGGTCCTTCCTTGTGGTGGAATTTATCTTCCTATAATCAATGCATACCCGCCAACCGGTTTGAATTCTCATAGGCACAAGCTCATTCTCGGAATTCTCCACAACCGTTACCCCAGATTTCTTAGGCACACATTGGATAGGTGAAACCCAACGACTATCAGAGATAGGATAAATAACTCCACAATCTAGAAGTTTAATTATCTCCTTTTTCACAACTTCCATCATCGGAGGGTTAAGACGGCGTTGAGCCTCTCTAGTTGGTTTGGCCCCCTCCTCAAGAAATATGTGATGCATACAAGTTGTAGGGCTTATACCTTTAATATCGGCCAATGTCCAACCTAGGGCAGATTTGTACTCCTTCAATACACGAACTAATTTCTCCTCCTCTTGTGCCGTGAGGGAGGAAGAGATGATGGCAGGTAGTGTCTCGTTTTCCCCCAAGAAAATGTACTTCAAATGACTTGGTAAAGGTTTGAGTTCAAGAATAGGTCCCTGAATTATGGATGGAAGCAATTTGTTAGTCGAAATGGGAATGGACTCACGGTTAGGAAACTTTCCCTCATGTTTAGGTAATGACTCAAGGGCAGCAACTACTTCAAGGAATTCCTCACTAGGAGGCACGGCATAGGTTTGTTCAAGTGTGCCGTGGGTTTGCATATAGCTTGCCTCCTTGGTTTTGACTTCTAAACCTCTTGTAATGACCTTTTCAAGTGCATCGTCATTCAAATCTTCAAGATATCCCTGCGCCAAAGAGTCAACAATATCAATAGAGAAACATGAATGATCTTCACTAGGATACTTAATGGAATCAGAAAGATTGAAATTAACCACTTCCCCATCAAATTCCATGGACAAAGTTCCATTAAACACGTCAATCTTAGTCCGGGCCGTCTTCATGAATGGCCTTCCAAGTAGAATGGGCAGCGAGGGTGCATGATCCGATTCATCCATCTCAAGAACATAGAAATCCGCCGGAAAGATCAAATGATTAACCTGCACTAAAACATCTTCCAAAACTCCTTTTGGATAAGCATTAGATCTATCGGCCAATTGTATGATAACACCATCATTTTTCAACACTCCTAGGTTCATAGATGCATAAATGGAATATGGCATAACATTTATAGAAGCACCTAAATCAAGCATGGCAGATTCAAATCTAGTGTTACCAATGACACAAGGAATGGTAAAACTACCCGGATCTTTGCATTTGGGAGGTAGTTTGCGTTGCAAGATGGCGGACACATTCTCACCTACCTTCACCACTTCCTTGGTCGAAATCCTCTTCCTAGTGATGCAAAGCTCTTTTAAGAACTTGGCATACTTAGGGACTTGCTTGATTGCATCAAGGAGCGGAATGTTGACTTGAACTTTCCTAAAGGTTTCCAAAATGTCCTTTTCACTCTCCTCCTTCTTTGATTGCCTAAACCTGCTAGGAAAGGGCACGTTTAGTGGAATAGAACTTGACAAGGTCGAATTTGGACTTACCTTAGGCATGTTGGACGGTTTTGGCACAATAGGGGGCTGCGGCAAAGATTCTTTCACCCTTGCCGTGGCCTTTATTCCTTGTTCCTCCTCTTCTTGCAGCAACACGTCCTCTTCTTGACTTGTTTTGGACGTGCTTGGGGTGGTTTCGACCTCCTTACCACTTCTCAACATGATTGCCTTGGCAGATTCGAATCCTCCCCTTGGATTGACAATGGTTGAGCTAGGGAGCTTGCCTTTGTCTCGGAATTGTCCTACAAATTCCGCAATCTGCCCAATTTGTTTCTCCAAGTGATCCACCCTTTTGTCTTGGTTTTGCATGGCTTTGGTTTGATCCTCTTGCCCCTGAGACAAATTGGTAAGTAATTTAAGAAGTGTTTCATTTCCCAACGACGTACCTTGATTGTTTTGGGCAGGTTGTGCTTGGTTTGGATTGGGGCCGAATGGCTTGGTGTAGAACCCCGGGGGTTGTTGTCTAAAGCCTCCTTGTTGTTGAGGTTGTTGAGGTTCCCTCCACTTGAAGTTTGGATGGTCTCTCCAACCCGGATTGTATGTGTTGGAATATGGATCATTCCTTGGTTGATTGTGGCTCGGAAATCCAATGGCATTTGCACTCTCCCATCCCCCATTCTCAATCAATTGTGGGCATTTTTCCGAAGGGTGTCCTTGGATAGAACATACACCACATACAATCGGTCCTTGTATCTTCATTCCTTCGGCCATCTGAGACACAATAGAAGTAAGATTAGCTAATTGAGTTTGAAGGTCGGATTGAGAACTTACCTCATTCACTTGTTGCCGTGGGGGGTCCCTTTGCCCAAGTCCTTCATATTGTTGTGCATTTAGAGCACGGTTTGCAATTAGGGTCTTGGCCGACATAGGAGTTTTGTCCACCAATGCACCTCCCGCCGAAGCATCGAGCATTTGCCTTTCAATGGGAAGAAGGCCCTCATAGAAATATTGAAGGAGAAGCTCCTCCTTCATTTGATGTTGAGGACATGATGCAACAAGGGCTTTAAAACGCTCGTAGTATGCCGGAAAAGATTCTCCTTGACTTTGTTGGATTCCGCTAATTTTCTTCCTCAAGAGAATGACTCTTGAAGTAGGGAAGAACTTCTCCAAGAACGCTCTCTTCATGCTCTCCCAAGAAGTAACGGTCTCGGGTGCCAATTCATAAAGCCAATCCTTAGCCTTTTCCACAAGAGAGAATGGAAAAGCTTTCATCATTAGAATGTTCCCATCGACATTTATGGGTGTCATGCTCGAACAAACAACCTCGAACTCCTTGAGATGCTTGTTGGGATCTTCCATGGAAAGCCCATGGTATTTCGGAATGTGGTGCAACAAGCTTGACTTCAATTCGAATTCATCGGTCTTGCCTTGGGCAGCCGCGGGGTATTGAATGCATAATGGTGCGGCATTGGCCAACCCCGAGGCCGAAAGCTCTTTAATGGTCCGATTGTCTGCTGCCATAACTTCTTCTTCCACACTTTCAAACTCAGATTCGGCCTCTGAACTTGAACTAGGTTCACTAGGTTCGGGATGCCTCCTCTTTCTTCTCAAATCACGTTCAAAATCGTCGTTAAAGTCCAAGATATGTGCATGCACAGTTTGAGAACTCCGCGTCATGCACTAGTACCTAAACCAAGAAAACAAAACAAAATGAGAAAACTAGGTAAATTACACTAAAAACATACGGCAAAAACACAAGGGATTAGCAATTTTGCTAATCCCCGGCAACGGCGCCAAAATTTGATGCGAAAATAGTTAAACACACAAATTAACCCTATGGATAACAATTGTAGTAAATGAGCAAATAGGGATCGTTCTAGACCGGGGATTAACTAGGGATGCTAATCAATGTGAAATTGACTCAAAAGACTCAAAACAACACAAACACACTCAAATCTGCCTAAAAACCACTTTCTGGGCAGATTTGAGCACTTTGGTGAATCTGGACGAAATTGGGAAATAAAATGAATCAAAACACTTAAAAGCACAAACTAAGTTGATTTCTAACTAAATTGGACATTAAAGTAAAGGGGGGATTAAGGTTTTGACGAAATTAAATTAAATAAAACAAGTTAATAAACTAGGCAGATTGTATAAACGGATTTGAGAAACAAGATGATGGATGGATTAGTTAGAGGTCCATTCTCCACACATGACACATTTATATATGAATCGATTCTCCAATTGCTTTTCATTATCTATGAT
The DNA here is from genome assembly GCF_963583255.1 of Pyrus communis. Taxonomy (NCBI): domain Eukaryota; kingdom Viridiplantae; phylum Streptophyta; class Magnoliopsida; order Rosales; family Rosaceae; genus Pyrus; species Pyrus communis. The sequence continues at coordinate 18,251,856 of NC_084812.1, forward strand.
GCTCAACACCCCAAGTTAACCGTGATGCACTAATTAACTCTCAAATTTTCCTTATGTTATTGAATTGGATGATGCATGCGACAATTCAAATCATTCTCCAATGGTTCTCAACATGAATGCATAGAAGAGATACAATGAGAGATCATTATGCTCTATGAGAATTATAAGTGTTGACGAGGCAATTGTAACTATGAATGCATGATACTTTTGCCAAGAATTCAATTAACGCGGTTGTGACTAGCAACCTTCACTACTCATGTTTATAAACTTGTGACGATTAGGTGAAACTCGTTTATAAACTAGCATCGAGTTTATGCATGAAGACTAAGTATGCATCCCTAATCAACATACAAAAACAAGTTTTTAATAAACATGATAATTGAATTACAATCACAACTTAACAAATCACAATTGGAAGAAATCAATTCATATTTCAAACATGTTCATGGCTTCAAACTTTCCCCTAACTAATTAGGGGTTTAGCCACTCATGATTACAACAAACTTAGAGAGTAATAACAAAGTAAACATTGAAAACAAGAATCGAAGTACACCTAAAAATTCCAACAACTCAATCTTGAATTGTATGAACGTTTAGGCCTCTTCTCCTCTAGTTGCTGCGGCACAAGGGGTTTTGGTGAGTTTTGGGGGTTATGGATGATGTAGAATGATGTGTTTAGGGTAGGGATGGATGTAGGGGAAGGCAAGGAGTGTTTTTGGGCAGAAAATATGAAGAATGGTGAAGTATGGTAGTGCTAGAGAGAGAGGAGGAATTTCTGGCGTGAATGAATGTGTATGAGAGATGGTTTTCTGAAATGGAAGAGTGTCTTGTTTGTGGCTGCAATGCATGCTTATTTATAGGTGAAATGGGGGGAACATGATGACTAGGAATTAGGTGGAAAGCTGAAATGGTGATGGGAGATGCATGTGGCTGTTTGTGCATGTGATTAAAGGGTGGAAATGCATGTGCTTTGACAGAAATGAAAGGGAATGCACGGTTTTGGTTGATTTCTGGTGGTTGTGAGGTGGAAATCTAGGTGGAAATGCATGTGGATTAAAGCTATGTGAATGATTAAGGTGAATGTGCATGAGTGCATGTGAAATCTGCCAAGATGCATGTGTTATGAAGTGGATTTTCTGCAAAGGCAAGGTGAATGTGCATGTGATTAAATTAAAAGATGGAATGCATGTGAAAGGTTGGAGATTGAATGTGTGTTGGTGTGATTGAATGATTAAAGTGCATGTGGCTGATTTATGAAGGGGAAATGCAAAGGGGAAATCTGGAAATGGGATAGGAGCCACGGCATTGTGTGGTGTTTGTTTGAATGTTTGCAATGATGAAATGGATGGGAGTGGTTTGATGAATGAGTGGATGGAATGATGAAAGAATAAAGGGAATGATGAAAGGGGAACAAGTGCATGTTAGCCACGGCAAGGAATGCATTTTCTGAATGAATGAAGGCAGGTTATGTGGAAGGGCTTGAACAAAGGTAGAAGCATGGCACAAAGGTGAATGGGTGATGTGTGAATGTGGTTGAATGATTAAAGTGTAAATGATTAATGAATGGTTCTTTGTTGATGGTGGAAATCTGAAATGATGAAGTGGAATGTGCATGTGGCTGCAATGATGGTGTTTTGCACGGCAATGATGGAGAAAGAATGTTGGTGATGAATGTGAACTCTTTGTTCTTCATTTTCATTCCTTTGGTCTTCAATTTCGTCCATCTACTTGGCTTTAAGCATATGCAATCCATTCCAATCTCTAATTTGCTCCAAAAGGCTCCGAAAGGCATCCTTTTGCATCCTTAGCCATATGAACCTATAAACACACGAAAATGACTTTAAACACTAAATTAAGTAAGAAAACACAACATAAATGCATAAGAACTAGCTAACTAAGGCGCATAAATATGCTTCTATCAGCGCACTCCCAGCAAAGCCTTTCGAAATACTCAATTCTTTCTTCTTCCCCAAAGATGATACCAGATGTCTGGAGTACAGATGACCCAGGAGGAAATGGCGGATTGAAGTGTGCTGATTCATTCACCGCTTCTTCAAAAGCAAAGGTATCTCATATCATCAAGGTCAAAAGCAAAAGTATCTCATATCATGCTCTTTCCCTGTATTTTTCTTTGTCCTTGTTCTTACTCGCATGGCAAAGTGAAAGAAGCAATCAGCCGGCACTTGGAGTCAGTCTTTCGATCTGGAGCCAACTGCCTGGAATCTATTCCTGGTTGCTTACCTAGCGTTGCTCTCGAGTAGTCATCTTCAACGGTTGATACACTTCCGGAGAAGGGACCACTTCTGCAAAGGGGAGCGAGTAAGGCAAGTGAAAATGATACATTGAAGCATGTGGAGACAAACATAGGCTGAGTTATCCTCCAACCCTTTTCAATACGAATTGGAAAGATTGAACAAAGAAACAGACCAAAGGGGTAAGCTCAGACCTTCGGGGAAGACCAAAAGAATCCTCCAGCCCAGTAGCACAAAGGAAAATCAACAAGTGGAGGAGACCAAAAGAATCATGCAGCCCAGTTCAAGAGTATGCCTGTGGAGTCACTATGATCAAAGCCTCAATGCAATTACCAAGGAGAAGAGGGAATTTACACTCCATAACCAGATTTGCGTCCCTAAACTCTTCTCTTTGTTAATTACATTCTGCCATGTTTAGTATGTTTAAATTGTTTTTTTTTGTGTGTTTACTTATGTTTTGTGTGAATCTATGCTTAAAACATTGAGGACAATGTTTGATTTAAGTGTGGGGGGGTAACTAAGTATATTTAATGCAAATTCGTGGGATTTTATCACCCATTACTTCAAATGTTGTTCCTTGCTGTTTTAAGGTGTTTTTAAGTTGTTTTAGAGTGTTTTTAGTGTGTTTTGTTTTATAACTCCGAAAATCACATAAAAATTTGAAAAACATGTTTTAAAAAGCCTAAAAAGAGTGTTTTGAGTCATTTTTGTGTGTTTGTGTCTTAGGGTACCTTCCAACAAAATGATAAGGATTTGGTTTGTAATTGCATCACTGTTAAAAAGAGTTATGAACATAGAGAAAAGTTTGAATTACTCTTGGTATATGCTTGGTTATGGTTATAATGTATGACTTCACATGCAATCATAAAAGAAAAATTCGTTTTTGTAACATGCTTGAAGGAAGGAACTCAAACAAACGCTACAACCCTGTGAGACTCGAGCCATTACCTTCTTTGGAGAGTTATTTTCTGTGATTCTTTGTTTTCTAAAGTTGTTGCATGATCTCATTATTCCTTGCTTGGTTGCTACTTAGAATGCAATTGTATCATGATAGAACTAAATGCTAGAACTTATATCCGTTTCATTCAAAGCATGACATTGAATTGCATAATATATATCAAGATGAAGTTGTGTTGTTGCCACCATAGCCAAATAGCCTTACTTCCCATATTTCGTATATATTAGTTTTAACCCCGTTGAGCCTCGTTTAGCCTATTTTCTTTGCTAACCACATCACCCTTTACCTAGCCTAGAGTAGGACTTTCCTATACCCTTGTTCTTGAAGTATAGTGAGCATGACTTAAATGAATTCCTTTTGATTAATATGTTGCAGAAAATAAGTGTGGGGGAAGAGATTTTTGTGTGTATGTATGTGCCTAAGTCTTAAAGGAGGCACGGAAAAAAAAAAGAAAAAAAAAATGTGAGAAAAAGAAGAAGAAAAGAAAGAAAAAGAGTGAAAATAAGTGAGAATGGACTCACAAGTGTGATTGTTGAAGAAAGGGCCCGAAAAGTTTGAATATGGCCCTAAGTTTTGTGTGACTTCCCTTTGGGTGTTCAAAGTTGACTTCTGCGTTCTAAAGGGAATTCTAAGTGCCTAATTCAATACTTTGCTCACTATTGCTTAAAGAACATTTGTTTTCCCTATCCTTTCTTTGTTAGCCAAACACCTTTAGCCCCGTTTCAACCCTTATGCTTCTATCTTGATCGTTATGTGTTCAATAATGTGGAGTTTGGAATTGATATGAGCTTATGGAATCACTGGTTCTCGTTCTAAGTAGTAGCATTCCATTCATGAGATCATATATATACATGTTAATAATTCCAGAAAATGCTTTCCTTGTTATAACATATGTGAGTGTTCGTCTACATGTTTACATCAATCTTCTCACATATACCTAGTGTAGGGTGTGTAGTCAGAAAATCTGTGTGAAAAACGAGTGCATATCTTGTAAGGATTTGAGCAAATTCTCTAAGGCATGTTACTACATTCAAAACATAGTTTTAAATGCTTAATTGTGAAATAATATGTGGTGACTATCAGTAAGAATGTACTTAAGTGTGAAGATGACAAAAATCTATGGGACTAATGATTTTTAACTTGTCATGTGCATTGGAAATCCGTGAGACGATTGTTGGAAGGTGTAGGTTGTGTTTTGTTCGTTTTGTCTAGTTTCGTGTTCTTTTGTTGTTTTGTTTTGCTCGAGGACTAGCAAAAGATAAGTGTGGGGGTATTTGATAGGAGCATATTCATGCGACTTAAATGGCTTGTTCTCGTGCATTTACGTTATGTTTCTTTAGTTATTTTAGTCCTTTATGCTTCTTTTGTGTGTTTTCAGGTTCTAAGGGCAAAGTATGCAAAAGGATGCCTTTTGGAGCCTTTTGGAGCAAATTAGAGATTGGAATGGATATCATATGCTTGGAGCCAAGAGGATGGACGAAATTGAAGGATTCCTCCTCCATTGCAACCAACCTTCACATTCAATCATTCACACCAAAACCTTGCACATGCTTTCCCATTTCATTATTCATTCACCTTGCAGCCACTCCACATGCATTTCTAGCTTTTCCTTTGCATTCCCCCTTTAATCAACACATGCATCCACTCACCAAGAAATCATTCATTCCACATGCACCCAAAACACCACCAGAAATCATCATTGCCGTGGGTACCTATCCCATTTCAGATTGTCATTCCACTTCATTGCACATGCATCTTCATAATTCAACACATGCATTCATTATTTATTTACTTTGCATCCTTTAATTTAATCACATGCACATTCAAACAAACACAATCATTCCAGCCATACCTTGCATTTTCAGATTGTTCCTCCATCATTGCACCACAATGCAGCCACATGCACTTGTTCCTCTAACATTTCAGCCACTTGCACTCCCATTCTCTCCCAAAACCGTGCACATGCCTTCTCCTTGCATTTCCAGCCATTCCACATGCTATTTCAGCCACATGCACTCATAATCATTCAACCAACATGTGCACATGCAACCTAGCTGTCATGCTCCCCCCATTTCACCTATAAATACTCATTCATTCACACTCATTCATACACAATTCATTTCACAACAGAAATTGGTCCCTTGGGGCCGTGCCCTTCACAAGTCCATCCATTCCATTCATAAACACTCATCCATTGCAGAAATGTAGACCATAAAACTCCCTTGTGCCGTGCTCTCCCTTACAATCCAAACACCATCCTTCCATATTCCACCACTCCTCTTCCATTCCTCCACCACTCCCCAAACCATTCACACCATCAAACTATCCCTAGACCTTGTGCTACAACGAAGAGGAAGAGAAGAGTGCCTAAACGTTCATACAATTCAAGTTTGAGTTGTTGGAATGTTTAGGTGTTTCTTTGATTTCAATGTTTAATTTCAATGCTCTTTGTTTTGTACGAATGAGGAATGGAAGATAAGAGGGCCTAAACGTTCATACAATTCAAGTTTGAGTTGTTGGACTGTTTAGGTGTTTCTTTGATTCTCTTTGTTTTGTACCATGAGGAACTAAACCCCCCTTTGGTTAGGGGGTGATTCCAATATATGTTTATGCTTGCATTTTGATTTGAATACTTCTAATTGCGTTTCATAAGTTGTGGATTCAATTTGTTGAACCGTTTGATTGATAACTTATTTATGCATGTTTATTGAGAATGCGCGCTTAATTTTCATGCATGAATATGACGCTAGAATATAAGTAAGTTTCACCTAATCGTTATGAACTTATATTCACAAGTAGTGGAGGTTGCTTATAAACAATCGCGTTAAACAAATTCTTGGCATAAGTTTCATGCAATCCATAGTAACGAATGCCTCGTCAACACTTATAATTTTCATAGAGCGTAATGATTCTTGCTTGTATCTCTTCTATGCATTCATGTTGAGGACTTGTGGGGAATGTTTTGAATTGTTGTATGCGCTAACCCATCCAATTCAATAACGTTAGGAAGATTTGAAGGTTAATTAGTGCATCACGGTTAACCCGGGGTGTTGAGTTTCATGGTTTATTGAAATGCAATTGGAAATCATTTTATTATGCAAGTATAACATGTATGGAGATGAACCCCTTAGCCATTCTATCATCCATTCATTCCATTCCATCAAATTCGTTTTACAATCTGTTTAGTTTATTAACTTGTTTTGTTATTTCAATTCTCGTCAATTTAAAACCCCCCTTTACTTTCTTGTTCTTTAGTGTTTAGAATTTGTTTAGTTTATGTTTTAAAGTGTTTTGATTCAATTTTATTTCCCAATTTCGTCCAAATTCACCAAAGTGCTCAAAACTGCCCAGAAAGTGATTTTAAGGCAGATTTGAGTGTTTTGGGTGATGTTTGAGTCTTTTGGTTTGTTTTAATGTTTTAAGTGTTTAGTTTTACATTCTTTGAGTTAGTTTAGTGTTTTATATTGTGTTTTTACGTTCTTGAGTCAAGTTATTACTTAATTTCGTCCAAATTTGTGTTTGTGCTCAAATCTGCCCAGAAAGTGGTTTTTAGGCAGATTTGAGTGTGTTTGTGTTGTTTTGAGTCTTTTGGTTTGTCTTAGTGTTTTAAAGTTTAGTTTTGCATTCTTTGAGTCTAGTATAGTGTTTCATATTGTTATTTTACGTTTTTGAGTCAAATCCAAGTGGTTAACAATCCCTCCTAATCCCCGGTCTAGAACGATCCCTACTTATACATATACTACAATTTGACGAAAAGAGGGTTTAATTTGTGTGCTTAACTATTTTCGCATCACATAATGGACGAGTGATCGTTGAAAAGTTCTTAATGAAACGACGATAAAAAACCCGCATGGCCCAAAAAACTTCTTACTCCCTTCACAGTGGTGGGGGCTACCATATTGGTGATGACGTCAATTTTGGCTTTGTCCACCTCCATTCCTTTGCTAGAGATTACATGTCCTAACACAATTCCTTGTTTCACCATAAATTGGCACTTTTCCCAATTGAGAACCAAATTTGTTTCCTGACATCTTTGAAGTACTAAAGAGAGATGGTTAAGACATTCATCAAAAGAGGAACCAAACACTGAGAAATCATCCATAAATACCTCAATGAATCTTTCTACCATGTCAGAAAAGATAGCCAACATGTATCTTTGGAATGTTGCTGGAGCATTGCAAAGTCCAAAAGGCATTCTCCTGTATGCAAATGTGCCAAAGGGGCAAGTAAAGGTTGTTTTCTCTTGATCCTCCGGAGCGATTGCAATTTGATTGTAACCTGAGTATCCATCCAGAAAACAATAATGTGAGTAACCTGCCAATCTCTCAAGCATTTGATCTATGAAAGGCATAGGAAAGTAATCTTTTCTAGTGCTAGAATTCAACTTCCTATAATCGGTGCAAACACGCCAACTGCCCGTGGGCTTTGTGGGCACAAGCTCATTGTTTTCATTCCTCATTACTGTGATTCCCACCTTCTTAGGTACCACTTGAATAGCACTCACCCATTTGCTATCAGAAATGGGATATATGATCCCCACATCTAACAATTTCAACACCTCATTCCTAACAACCTCCTTCATGTGTGGATTGAGTCTTCTTTGTGGCTCACGGGTTGACTTTGCCCCTTCCTCCAAAAGAATCCTATGCATGCACATGGTAGGGCTTATTCCCTTGATATCTGCAATAGACCAACCAAAAACTGATTTGAACTCTTTTAACACCCTAATTAGTTTATCTTCTTCATTTGGGGTGAGATCAGAAGCTATGATAATTGGAAGAGTTTCAAATTCAGCTAGATATGCATATTTTAGATGTGGTGGAAGTGGTTTAAGTTCAAGTTTTGGTGCTTTAACAGTAGAAGGAGTTAGATGTGACATTGATGATTCTAAAGGCTCAAAAAGAGGTGAAACATTCAAAGGATACAATGCTAATGCTTCCAAAGCAGCTACTTCTTCCATGAGTGCATCTTCTTCATCAAACTCATCTTGAGATTGACTCAAAACAGTTTGCAATGGTTCATTCGATTGTGCCTGTAAGAATTTGGAGAATACAAGTGAATCAAGCACATCAATGGCATAACAATCAAGAGATGAAGAAGGATGAGAAAGAGATTCAAACACTTTGAATTGAACTGTCTCTCCTAACACTGTCATAGTGAGGAGTCCATTTTGCACATCAATGATGGTCTTGGCCGTGGATGAAAGGTCTCCCAAGCAATATTGGCAACTCACGATCATGTATAGGAGCTTTTTCCATGTCCAACACTACAAAATCTGCAGGCAAGATTAGTTTATCAACTTGAACTAGAATATCTTCTACTATACCTCTTGGATATTTCACGGATCTGTCTGCAAGTTGTAATGAAATGGTGGTGGCTTTCAAATCTCCCAAACCTAGTTGAAGGTACACTGAATAAGGCATTAAGTTGATGCTAGCACCCAAATCAAGCATTGCCTTCTCTTCTTTCTTGTCCCCTATGGTGATGTTGATAGAGAAACTGCCTGGATCCTTGAGCTTTGGTGGAAGTTTTCTTTGCAAAACTGCACTCACATTCTCAGACACCACTACCTTCTCATGTGGTCCATACTTCCTTTTGTAGCTGTTTAACTCCTTGAAGAACTTCCCATATGCCGGCATGTTCCTAATGACATTAAGCAAAGGTAAGTTAACATTCACTTTGCTTAGTATATCAAAAATTTCTTTGAATGACTTATCCTGCTTGCTCTTGGCAAGTCTTCCAGGGAATGGTATTGGTGGAGTGTATGGTTTCTCGGCCTTGTGAAGATTTGGTGCTTCTAGTGAGGAAGTGGCATGGCTTGGTTCCTCAATTGATTTCTCATTGTCTCCTTGAGTGACACCTGCATTCACATGATCATATTCATTAGTAACTTCATTGCCAACTCTATTATCAATAACCTTACCACTTCTAAGTGTAGTGATTGCTTTGGCTTGCTCTTGGTTCCTTTGGAGTATCACGGGTTGGCTTGGAAACTTCCCAACCTCTCTTTGGTTCAAGGCATCTGCAATCTGCCCCAATTGTGTCTCCATTTTGGTTAGGGCGGCTGAATGTTGTTGGAGTGTGCTATTTGTGGAATGTTGGAATTGCAAAGTGTTTTGGGCTAACAACTTAACCGTATCCTCAAGGGTAGTGGCAGGTTTTGGTTGGAAAGTTTGGAATTGATTGTTGTTCTTCCATGAAAGGTTGGGATGGTCTCTCCAACTCGGGTTATATGTATTGGAATACATATCATTCCTTGGTCTTTGATTGTAAGAATTCATTAGGTTCACTTGCTCTTGAACATACTCGGGATAAGCCTCCCTAGATGGACATTGATGAGTAGGGTGGTTTGGTAAGTTGCAAATGGCACACACTTCATTTGCTTTTGGCACCATGTTGAGCACGGATTCAAGCTTCCTTTCTAGGTTAGCTACCTGCAACAAAAGCTCATGATTAGAACTTGTTTCATAGACTCCAACTTTCTTACCCCTTAAATCTTTGTGTTGAGCATTAGACCCCAACATCTGATAAATGTTATATGACTCTTGAGCATTCTTTTTCTTCAATGCTCCACCTGCTGCATTATCAACAGTTGATTGACAAGTTTGGGTTAGTCCATCATAAAAAATTTGCATTTGTAAGTGAAAAGGTAACCCATGGTGTGGACATTGTATCAAGAGGCCTTTAAAACGCTCCCAACACTCATTGAAAGGTTCTCCATCATCTTGTTTGAAGTTGAAGATTTGTCCCCTTAATGTGGCTGTCTTTTGAGTGGAAAAGAACTTCTCCAAGAACTTCTTAGCCACGGCATCCCATGTAGTGAGGGAACCTGGTGTTAGAGTCATCAACCAACTCTTGGCCCTATCTTTCAAGGTGTAAGGAAACACTCTCATCCTCAAATTTGCTTCACTTACTCCCTGCAAAGGTAAACCGCTCACAACATTGTAAAACTCTTTAATATGAGCTAAAGGGTCTTCATTAGGTAAGCCATAAAATGAAGGAAACATATGGAAATGTGAAGATTTGAGATCATAGTTTCTAGCTTCTGTGGGCAGCAAGATGCATGAAGGTGAATTTGGTATGATTGGTTGAGCAAAGTCCTCCAAAGCTCGAAGCTCATCTTCATTGCCTGCCATCTCCTCTTCTCCTTCCCAATTAAATTGCTCAGATTCTTTACTTGTTGAACTAGGTGAATTCCCTTCCTCTTCCTCACGGATAATGGATGAACTTGATGGCACAAAGTTGTCCAAAGTGTGGCCCTTCAATCGTTCAATTCTTTGGCCTAACTCAACAAGTCTATTTGACATATACTACCTGAAATAAAATAACACAAGTGTGAATGAAAATATACTAGCAAACAACAATGAAATGAACAAAAATAAACTTAAAAACGTTTGAAAGGACTCAAAGGACTCAAAACAGATTCACAAGACTCAAAACAAGCTAAAAACTCTCAAAACTGCCTAAAAACACAAACTGGGCAGTTTTGACACTAAACTCAATTTTGGACGAAAATTAGATTTGAGCTTGACTCAAAATGCTTCAAAACACAAGATAAGACAGATTCTAAGCCTAAAACTTAACAAAATATGGGGAGAAATTGTATTTGGACGAAATGCAATTAAATGGACAGATTATAACGAAAGCAGATTGTAAAGCAAATTGATGTAAACCAATGGATAATGGAATGGCTAAGGGATTCTTTTCCACAGATGAAATGTATGCAACTTAAATCAACTTCCAGTTATCAATTTGACAAGTTATGAACCTTGACACTAATCAAAATAGCAAACAAGCAAACAAGCAATTACAAGGGACTGAAATCAGTCCCCGGCAACGGCGCCATTTTTGTTGATGTATTATTCCTTACTAATGCTAGAATATATTTAGTATAATGGCACAAGCAAGGGTGTCGAATCCGCAGGGACTAATTGGACCTATGTAACTACTTGTTTTGCAAGAACTCTAAGAAATGAATCAAACTAAACAAACTAGGCAGATTTGGAAATGAATCAAACTAGTCTAAATAGACAGATTTGTTGTTGTAACTTGAAAGCATGAGAAAATGAAGTAAACACAAATAAATGAATCAACAACAAATGTAATGGGATAGTATCAATGGAAATGAAGCTAGGGATTCATTTATTTGTGTTTACTTCATTTTCTCATGCTTTCAAGTTACAACAACAAATCTGTCTATTTAGACTAGTTTGATTCATTTCCAAATCTGCCTAGTTTGTTTAGTTTGATTCATTTCTTAGAGTTCTTGCAAAACAAGTAGTTACATAGGTCCAATTAGTCCCTGCGGATTCGACACCCTTGCTTGTGCCATTATACTAAATATATTCTAGCATTAGGAAGGAATAATACATCAACAGTCTCTCCAACCCGGATTGTATGTATTGGAATATGGATCATTCCTTGACTGATTTTGGCTTGGAAATCCAATGGCGTTTGCACTCTCCCATCCCCCATTCTCAATCAATTGAGGGCACTTTTCCGAAGGATGACCTTGAATAGAACATACGCCACATACAATTGGACCTTGGATCTTCATTCCTTCGGCCATCTGAGACACAAGAGAAGTAAGATTAGCTAATTGAGTTTGAATGTCAGATTGAGAACTTACCTCATGTACTTGTTGCCGTGGGGGGTCCCTTTGCCCAATTCCTTCGTATTGTTGTGCATTGAGAGCCCGGTTTTCAATGAGATTCTTGGCTGCCATGGGAGTTTTATCCACCAACGCACCTCCCGCCAAAGCATCAAGCATTTGCCTTTCAATAGGAAGAAGACCTTCATAGAAGTATTGAAGTAGAAGCTCCTCCTTCATTTGATGTTGAGGACATGATGCAACAAGGGCTTTACGACAACCCAAAGCATTCTTCAAAAGTCCCCTACATGACATCATAATAGAGATGCAATCAAAGATCATTACGTTTAATGGAAATCATAAGTATTGACAAAGCACTTGTAACTATGACATCATGATACGCATGCTAGGAATTTACTTAACATGATTGTGAAAACAACCGTAACTACTTGTGAATATAAGTTTGTAACGATTATGTGAAACACCCTTATATTCTAGCACCAAATTCAAGCATGCGAATTAAGTAGGCTTCCCTAATCAACATACAAGAATAAGTTATCCATCAAACGGTTAAGTAAATTGCATTCACAATTTATGAAATCACAACTGGAATTTATCAACTCATATTATAAATATAATCATGGCTTTAAAGCATCCCTAGGCTAAAACGAGTTTAGCCTCTCATGTTCATAACGAAACAAAGGAAATTAGAATTAAACATTGAAAACAAAAGATAGATTACACCTAGAAGCGTTCCAACACTCCAACTCGAATGCATAAATGTCCAAGGCTTCGTCTTCTTTCTCCTCTTCCTTGCTAGGTCACGGCACAAGTGCTAAGGTGAGTTTTTGGATGAGTTTCTGGGTTTAAGGTCGGTTTATGGAGGTATGTGATAGGAGCATATTTATGCGACTTAATTGGCTTGTTCTCGTGCATTTACGTTGTGTTTCTTTAGTTATTTTAGTTCTTTATGCCATTTTCGTGTGTTTCTAGGTTCATATGGCTAAGGAAGCAAATAGGTGCATTTTGGAGCATTTTGGAGCAAAATTGGGCTTGGAATGGATAGCTTATGTTTGGAGCCAAGGTGTTGGACGAAATTGAGGCACTTTAGGACACAAAACAATGGCCCTAGCCCAATTACATAACCTTGCCATGGCTTATTCCTTCTCCCCTTCCCTTGCCATGCAAACCACCCTATTTTAGGCCCATTCTATGTACTTAAACCTTAGCCCTTTAACCTTGCAGCCATATCCCCTCTTTTATCCACATGCATTCATAATCATTCATAATCATTCACCACCAATTCAGCCACATGCACTCCCATCCTTTACCATTGCAGCCACATGCACTCCCACTCCAGATTTTCAGCCATCCCAATTCATCATTGCACATCAACACATTCTATCATTTCCACATGCATTCCCCTTACAATTTCAGCCACTCCACATGCATTTCCAGCTTTCCACCAAGTTCCTAGCTGTCATGTTCCCTCTTTTTCACCTATAAATAAGCATCCATTGCAGCCACAAATCACACACTCTTCCATATTCAGAAAACCATCTCATATACACATTCATTCACGCCAGAAATTCATTCCCTCTCTCTAACACTGCCATACTTCACCATTCTTCATATTTTCTGCCCAAAAACACTCCTTGCCTTCCCCTACATCCATCCCTACCCTAAACACATCATTCTACATCATCCATAACCCCCAAAACTCACCAAAACCCCTTGTGCTGCAGCAACTAGAGGAGAAGAGGCCTAAACGTTCATACAATTCAAGATTGAGTTGTTGGGATTTTTAGGTGTTCTTCGTTCTTGTTTTCAATGTTTACTTTGTTATTACTCTCTAAGTTTGTTGTAATCATGAGTGGCTAAACCCCTAATTAGTTAGGGGAAAGTTTGAAGCCATGGACATATGTTGGTTATGATTTGATTTACTCCAGTTATGAATTCATGAACTTTAGATGTGGTTTACTTTTCTGTTTTGATTAAGAACTTGTTTATGTATGTGGGTTGAGGGTCGACACTTAATTTGCATGCCTAAACTTGATTCTAGGATATAAGGGAATTTCACCTAATCGTTATGAACTTATATTCATGAGTAGTAAAAATGGCTAGTCACGATTGTGTTTAGTAAGCCCTAGGCTGGATTAACATGCGTATTCCATAGTTATGAATGCCTATTCGATGTTTATGATTTCCGTTGAACTTAATGATCTTTGTTGAATGTCTCTATCATGCGTATTCCATAGTTAGGGACTTTGATTAGGAATAATTCGGTTGTAATGCGTATCCCATTCAATCCAATGAATCTAGGGAAATCTGAAAGTTAATTTAAGCGGACCTAATTAACTTGGAGCATTGTCATTCATCGTTTGTTGAAGTCATAACTGGGAATCAAATTATATGCATATGTTCATGTGTGGATAAGGAACCCTCTAACTAGTTTCTCATCATTCTATTTCATCAATTTCGCTTTTACAATCTGTTTTAATTAGAATCTGTGCATTTAATTTAATTTCGTCAAAACCTTAATCCCCCTTTACTTTAGTGTCCAACTTAGTTAGAAAGTGTCTTAGTTTGTGTTTTTAAGTGTTTTGATTCAATTTGTTACACAAATTCGTCCAAATTCAACAAAGTGTTCAAAACTGCCCAGAAAGTGTTTTTAAGGCAGTTTTGAGTGTTTTGGGTGATGTTTGAGTCTTTTGGTTTGTTTTAGTGTTTTAAAGTTTAGTTTTGCATTCTTTGAGTCTAGTATAGTGTTTTATATTGTGTTCTTACGTTTTTGAGTCAATTTCACATTGATTAGCATCCCTAGTTAATCCCCGGTCTAGAACGATCCCTATTTGCTCATATACTACAATTGTCATCCATAGGGTTTAATTTGTGTGTCAAGTTAATTTACGCATCAAATTTTGGCGCCGTTGCCGGGGATTAGCAAAATTGCTAATCCCTTGTGTTTTTGCCGTATGTTTTTAGTGTGATTTACCTAGTTTTCTTATTTTGTTTTGTTTTCTTGGTTTAGGTACTAGTGCATGACGCGGAGTTCTCAAACTGTGCATGCACATATCTTGGACTTTAACGACGATTTTGAACGTGATTTGAAAAGAAAGAGGAGGCATCCCGAACCTAGTGAACCTAGTGAACCTAGTTCAAGTTCAGAGGCCGAATCTGAGTTTGAAAGTGTGGAAGAAGAAGTTATGGCAGCGGACAATCGGACCATTAAAGAGCTTTCGGCCTCGGGGTTGGCAAATGCCGCACCATTATGCATTCAATACCCCGCGGCTGCCCAAGGCAAGACCGATGAATTCGAGTTGAAGTCAAGCTTGTTGCACCACATTCCGAAATACCATGGGCTTTCCATGGAAGATCCCAACAAGCATCTCAAGGAGTTCGAGGTTGTTTGTTCGAGCATGACACCCATAAATGTCGATGGGAACATTCTAATGATGAAAGCTTTTCCATTCTCTCTTGTGGAAAAGGCTAAGGATTGGCTTTATGAATTGGCACCCGGGACCGTTACTTCTTGGGAGAGTATGAAGAGAGCGTTCTTGGAGAAGTTCTTCCCTACTTCAAGAGTCATTCTCTTGAGGAAGAAAATTAGCGGAATCCAACAAAGTCAAGGAGAATCTTTTCCGGCATACTACGAGCGTTTTAAAGCCCTTGTTGCATCATGTCCTCAACATCAAATGAAGGAGGAGCTTCTCCTTCAATATTTCTATGAGGGCCTTCTTCCCATTGAAAGGCAAATGCTTGATGCTTCGGCGGGAGGTGCATTGGTGGACAAAACTCCTATGTCAGCCAAGACCCTAATTGCAAACCGTGCTCTAAATGCACAACAATATGAAGGACTTGGGCAAAGGGACCCCCCACGGCAACACTTGAATGAGGTAAGTTCTCAATCCGATATTCAATCTCAGATAGCTAATCTTACTTCTATTGTGTCTCAGATGGCCGAAGGAATGAAGATACAAGGACCGATTGTATGTGGTGTATGTTCTAGCCAAGGACACCCTTCGGAAAGATGCCCTCAATTGATTGAGAATGGGGGATGGGAGAGTGCAAATGCCATTGGATTTCCAAGCCACAATCAACCAAGGAATGATCCATATTCCAACACATACAATCCGGGTTGGAGAGACCATCCAAACTTCAAGTGGAGGGAGCCTCAACAACCTCAACAACAAGGAGGCTTTAGACAACAACCCCCGGGGTTCTACACCAAGCCATTCGGCCCCAATCCAAAGCAAGCACAACCTGCCCAAAACAATCAAGGTACGTCATTGGAAAATGAAACACTTCTTAAATTACTTACCAATTTGTCTCAGGGGCAAGAGAATCAAACCAAAGCCATGCAAAACCAAGACAAAAGGGTGGATCACTTGGAGAAACAAATTGGGCAGATTGCGGAGTTTGTAGGACAATTCCGAGACAAAGGCAAGCTCCCTAGCTCAACCATTGTCAATCCAAGGGGAGGGTGCGAATCTGCCAAGGCAATCATGTTGAGAAGTGGTAAGGAGGTCGGAACCACCTCAAGGCTATCCAAAACAAGTCAAGAAGAGGACATGTTGCTGCAAGAAGAGGAGGAACAAGCAAAGAAGGCCACGGCAAGGGTGAAAGAAATTTTGCCGCAGCCCCCTATTGTGCCAAAACCGTCCAACACGCCTAAGGTAAGTCCAAATTCGACTTTGTCAAGTTCTATTCCACTAAACGTGCCCTTTCCTGGCAGGTTTAGGCAAACAAAGAAGGAGGAGCATGAGAAGGACATTCTTGAGACGTTTAGGAAAGTTCAAGTCAATATCCCGCTCCTAGATGCCATAAAGCAAGTGCCCAAATACGCTAAGTTCTTGAAGGAATTGTGCACTACAAGGAAGAGGGCGTCACATAAAGAGGTAGTAAGGGTAAGTGAGAACGTTTCCGCTGTTCTACAAAGAAAGTTACCACCAAAGTGCAAAGATCCAGGTAGCTTTACAATCCCTTGTATTATTGGTCAAACTAAGTTCGAACATGCTATGTTAGACTTAGGAGCTTCAATTAACGTCATGCCATACTCTATTTATGCTTCAATGAACCTTGGTGAATTAAAAAATGATGGTGTGATTATTCAGTTGGCCGATAGATCTAATGCCTATCCAAAGGGCGTATTGGAAGATGTCTTAGTGCAGGTGAATGATTTGATTTTCCCGGCGGATTTCTATGTCCTTGAAATGGAGGAAACCACCCATGCTCCATCCTTGCCGATTCTTCTTGGGAGGCCATTCATGAAGACGGCCCGAACTAAGATAGACGTGTTTAAAGGCTCTTTAACAATGGAATTTGATGGGGAAGTCATTGATTTCAATCTTTCTGAAAGTATTAAATTTCCTAAGGACGATCATTCTTGCTTTTCTATTGATATAATTGATGATTTGGCGCAGGAATTTCTCGATTCTTTGGAGAGGGATACACTTGAAACAACAATTGCACAAGGAATTGGGCAAAAATCTGGTTTTGCCGTGCCTAGAAGTGAAGATGAGGCCGAGATGGTCGCTGCACTTGAGTCATTGCCACAACACTTTGGTAAGCCTTCTAACCCAATTTCAATTTCAGTTTCCACTAATAAGTTGTTACCCTCAGTGATTCAGGCACCCGTACTTGAGCTTAAACCATTGCCCGATCATTTAAAGTACGTCTTCTTGGGAGACAACGAGACATTGCCCGTCATTGTCTCCTCATCACTCACGGCCATAGAGGAGGAGAAGTTGATCCAAGTGTTGAAAGAGCACAAGACGGCCATTGGATGGACTTTGGCCGATATTAGGGGAATTAGCCTGACTACGTGCATGCATCGCATACTTCTAGAGGAGGGGGCTAAACCAACTCGAGAGGCTCAGCGCCGTCTCAACCCTCCAATGATGGAAGTTGTGAAAAAGGAGATTATCAAACTTCTTGATTGTGGAGTGATTTATCCGATCTCTGATAGTCGTTGGGTGTCACCGGTGCAATGTGTTCCAAAGAAGTCCGGAGTGACAGTGATGAAGAATGCTGAGAATGAGCTTGTGCCAACCCGTATCCAAACAGGTTGGCGAGTGTGCATTGATTATAGGAAGCTCAACGCAACCACAAGGAAGGACCACTTCCCTTTGCCGTTCATTGATCAAATGCTTGAAAGGTTAGCCGGTCATTCTTTTTATTGTTTCCTTGATGGTTATTCTGGATATAATCAGATTGTCATAGCGCCGGATGACCAAGAAAAGACAACTTTCACATGCCCCTTTGGTACTTTTGCTTATCGTTGCATGCCTTTTGGTTTATGCAATGCTCCGGCCACGTTTCAAAGGTGTATGGTAAGTATCTTTTCAGATTTTGTGGAAAAGATTATTGAGGTATTTATGGATGATTTCAGTGTGTTTGGTGATTCATTTGATGGTTGTTTGGAAAATCTCACAATGATTTTGAAACGATGTGTAGAAACTAACCTTGTGCTTAATTGAGAAAAATGTCACTTTATGGTTAGACAAGGCATAGTTCTAGGGCATATTGTTTCAGAAAGAGGAATTGAAGTGGATAAATCGAAAATAGATCTTATACGCTACTTACCCTCTCCTACTTCGGTTCGAGAGGTTCGTTCGTTTCTTGGTCATGCAGGATTTTATAGGCAATTTATCAGGGACTTCTCCAAGATCTCAAACCCTCTTTGCCGTCTCCTCCAGAAAGATGTGGCGTTTGACTTCAACAAGGAGTGTGAGAAGGCGTTCAATCACCTCAAAGAAACACTAACTTCGGCCCCTATCATAGTTCCACCGGATTGGAGCCTACATTTCGAGCTTATGTGCGATGCTTCCGATTATGCATTAGGAGCTGTTTTGGGGCAAAGGAAGGAAAAGAGGCCGCATGTTATCTATTATGCCTCTCGGACTTTAAATGATGCACAATTGAATTATTCTACCACTGAAAAAGAACTTCTTGCTGTTGTGTTTGCTTTAGATAAATTCCGTTCTTATTTGCTTGGTACTAAAGTTATCATTTATACTTACCATGCAGCATTGAAGTATTTGTTCACCAAGAAGGAGGCCAAACCACGACTCATTCGTTGGATGCTTCTTCTCCAAGAGTTCGATATCGAAATCCGGGACAAGAAAGGAAGTGAAAACGTGGTGGCTGACCACTTGAGCCGTATGGTGCATGAGGAGGATGCCGTGCCTATCATAGAGACATTCCCAGATGAGCAACTGATGTCCGTCAAGGTAAGTGAACCGTGGTATGCTGATTTGGTGAATTATTTGGTGTCTAAACATGTTCCTAGTGAATTACTTAAACACCAATGTGATAAATTGAAGAAAGAGGCACGGTTTTATGTGTGGGATGACCCGTATTTATGGAAATATTGCCCTGACCAAGTTATACGTAGGTGTGTGCACGATTCTGAGTTTAATGCTATTCTAACCTTTTGTCACACTTATGCTTGTGGGGGACACTTTGGCACTCAAAGAACAGCACTTAAGGTGTTAGAATGTGGTTTCTTTTGGCCTACCATCTTTAGGGATGCTAGAACATTTTGCATGTCTTGTGATAGATGCCAAAGAACGGGCAATATTGGTCCTAAACAACAAATGCCGCAAACCCCCATTTTTAGTGTTGAAATCTTTGATGTTTGGGGTATTGATTTTATGGGTCCCTTTCCTTCGTCACATGGGTTTCTTTATATATTGCTTGCTGTGGACTATGTGTCGAAATGGGTGGAAGCAAAAAAGCCACCCGAACTAATGATTCTCGAGTGGTTGCAGATTTTGTGAAAACTAACATTTTTGCAAGGTTTGGAATGCCACGAGTGCTAATCAGTGATGGAGGTTCCCATTTTTGTAATCGAACCATCGAGGCGTTGCTCAAGAAATACAATGTCAAGCATAAGGTGGCCACACCTTATCATCCTCAAACGAGCGGGCAAGCCGAGGTTTCGAATAGGGAAATCAAGCAGATTCTTGAGAAGACCGTGGGGCCTACAAGGAAGGATTGGAGTTTGCGCTTAAACGATGCATTGTGGGCGTATCGCACTGCCTACAAAACCCCCATTGGGATGTCACCTTTTCGGCTCATCTATGGGAAGCCATGCCATCTTCCCGTCGAACTAGAGCATCGTGCACATTGGGCCGTCAAAACGTTCAATATGGACCTTGATGCCGCAGGTTTACATAGGAAGCTTCAATTGTGTGAGCTTGATGAAATCCGAAATGAAGCATATGAGAATGCCCGGATTTACAAGGAGAAAACGAAGGCATTCCATGACAAGATGATTCGTGCCAAGACGTTCTCTATTGGGCAGAAAGTGTTGTTGTTCAATTCTCGCCTTCGGTTGTTTCCGGGTAAGTTGCGTTCTAAATGGGTTGGTCCTTTTATTGTCACTAATGTTTTCCCTCATGGTGCAGTGCAAATCAAAAGTTCAAGGACGCAGCAAGAATTCAAAGTGAATGGGCATCGATTGAAGCCCTATTACGAGATGTTTAAGGAGCATGTCGTGGAGGAGGTACCCCTCCATGCCGTGGAACCTAGTCAAGCTTAAACGGAGGTACCGTCCAGCTGGAAGACGTTAAAGCAAGCGCTTCTTGGGAGGCAACCCATGTGTTGAAACACGAGAAGAAGGAACTTTCACTCCAAACCCAGATTTGCGTCCCTAACCTATCTCTTTATTGCTATTACTTTGCCAGTTGTGTTATGTTTGCTAGTTGTGTTAGTTGATTGTTTTTGTGTTAATCTAAGTTTGAAACATTGAGGACAATGTTTGGTTTAAGTGTGGGGGGGGGGGGGTAAACAAGCTGTTTTTGCATGAAATTCGTGGGATTTTATCACCTATCACTTCACATGTTGTTTCTCACCGTTTTAAAGTGTTTTTAGTGTGTTTTGATGTGTTTTAGTGTCATATAACAGAAAACCTTAGAAAAATTCGAAAAAGTTTGAAAAATACCAAAAAGAGTCGTTTTTGAGTCATTTTTTGTGTTTTAGGGTACCTTCCAACACAATGATGAGGATTTGGTTTTAAATTACATGACTATTATAGAATGTTGTAAACATGGCTGGAAGTTGATTTATGCTTTGGTTTATGCTTGGTTATGGTTATAGCTTATGAATTCACATGTAATTACAAAGAGAAAATATGTTTTTGTAACATGCTTGAACGAAGGAACTTAAACTAAAGCTACATCCTTGTGAGACTTGAGCCTATAACGTTCTTTGGAGAGTATAATTCTGTGATTTCTTGTTTTCTAAAGTCGTTGCATGATCTCATCATTCTTTGCTTGGTTGCTACTTGGAATGCATTTCATTATAGTTCCAAATACTAGAACTCATGACCAATTCATTCAAAGCATGATATTGATTGCATAACATACAATAAGATGAAGTTGTTAGTCAAACCAAAGCCAAAAAGCCTATCCCTTTTCACATGTATTGTAGGATTACCCCTTTTTAGCCTTTTCAAGCTTATTTTCTTTGTTAACCACATTATCCTCACCTAGCTTAGATTAGGACTTTCCATACCCTTGTTCTTAAAGGATAGTGAAGCATGACTTAGAATGAACTCCTTTTGATCAATATATTGCAGAAAATAAGTGTGGGGGAAGATAATAGGGCACGGCCAAAGAATGAAATAAAAAATAAAAAAAAATCCTGGAAAAATAAAATGAAATTAGAAAAGTGTAGAAAAGAAAGAAAAAGAGTTGAAAAATAAGTGAGAATGATCTCACAAGTATTGGTTATTGAAGGAAGGGTCCAAAATAGTGAATTTGACCCTAATTGTGCATGAATCTTCCCTTGTGTTTAAAAGTTGATTTCTGCCATTAAAAGTGAGTTTAGGTGTCAATTTCATTACTTTGCTTCCTATTGCTTTAAGAACCTTTGTTTTACTTTACCTTTCTTTGTTAAACCATTACCCTTAGCCCCGTTACAACCCTCAACTTCTATCTTGATGTTATGTGTTCAATTTGTGGAGTTTGAATTTGGTATGAGCATATGGAATCACTGGTTCTCATTCTAAGTAGTAGCATTCCATTCATGAGATCATATTCATGTCATTGTCGTAAATCCAGAAAATGCTTTCTTTGATATAACATATGTGAGTGTTAGAATTCATATTTACATCAATCTCCTCACATATACCTAGTGTAGGGTGTGGAGTTAGAAAATCTGTGTGAAAATTGAGTGCATTCTAGTAAGGAATTGAGGGAATTCTCTAAGGCATGTTACTACATTCAAAATGATGTTTTAATTGATAAAATGTGAAATAATAAGTGGTAACTATGATTAAGTGTTTGTTGAAGTGTAAAGTAAGCTAAATGTTGTGGGAATGATGTTCTATATTGTGCCATGTTCGTTTGAAATCCCTGAGATACATGTTGGAAGGTTTAGAATGTGTTTTGGTTTGTTTTTAGTTTCTTTCATTTTGTTTTGCTCGAGGACTAGCAAAAGCTAAGTGTGGGGGAATTCGATAGGAGCATATTTATGCGACTTAATTGGCTTGTTCTCGTGCATTTACGTTGTGTTTCTTTAGTTATTTTAGTTCTTTATGCCATTTTCGTGTGTTTCTAGGTTCATATGGCTAAGGAAGCAAATAGGTGCATTTTGGAGCATTTTGGAGCAAAATTGGGCTTGGAATGGATAGCTTATGTTTGGAGCCAAGGTGTTGGACGAAATTGAGGCACTTTAGGACACAAAACAATGGCCCTAGCCCAATTACATAACCTTGCCATGGCTTATTCCTTCTCCCCTTCCCTTGCCATGCAAACCACCCTATTTTAGGCCCATTCTATGTACTTAAACCTTAGCCCTTTAACCTTGCAGCCATATCCCCTCTTTTATCCACATGCATTCATAATCATTCATAATCATTCACCACCAATTCAGCCACATGCACTCCCATCCTTTACCATTGCAGCCACATGCACTCCCACTCCAGATTTTCAGCCATCCCAATTCATCATTGCACATCAACACATTCTATCATTTCCACATGCATTCCCCTTACAATTTCAGCCACTCCACATGCATTTCCAGCTTTCCACCAAGTTCCTAGCTGTCATGTTCCCTCTTTTTCACCTATAAATAAGCATCCATTGCAGCCACAAATCACACACTCTTCCATATTCAGAAAACCATCTCATATACACATTCATTCACGCCAGAAATTCATTCCCTCTCTCTAACACTGCCATACTTCACCATTCTTCATATTTTCTGCCCAAAAACACTCCTTGCCTTCCCCTACATCCATCCCTACCCTAAACACATCATTCTACATCATCCATAACCCCCAAAACTCACCAAAACCCCTTGTGCTGCAGCAACTAGAGGAGAAGAGGCCTAAACGTTCATACAATTCAAGATTGAGTTGTTGGGATTTTTAGGTGTTCTTCGTTCTTGTTTTCAATGTTTACTTTGTTATTACTCTCTAAGTTTGTTGTAATCATGAGTGGCTAAACCCCTAATTAGTTAGGGGAAAGTTTGAAGCCATGGACATATGTTGGTTATGATTTGATTTACTCCAGTTATGAATTCATGAACTTTAGATGTGGTTTACTTTTCTGTTTTGATTAAGAACTTGTTTATGTATGTGGGTTGAGGGTCGACACTTAATTTGCATGCCTAAACTTGATTCTAGGATATAAGGGAATTTCACCTAATCGTTATGAACTTATATTCATGAGTAGTAAAAATGGCTAGTCACGATTGTGTTTAGTAAGCCCTAGGCTGGATTAACATGCGTATTCCATAGTTATGAATGCCTAGTCGATGTTTATGATTTCCGTTGAACTTAATGATCTTTGTTGAATGTCTCTATCATGCGTATTCCATAGTTAGGGACTTTGATTAGGAATAATTCGGTTGTAATGCGTATCCCATTCAATCCAATGAATCTAGGGAAATCTGAAAGTTAATTTAAGCGGACCTAATTAACTTGGAGCATTGTCATTCATCGTTTGTTGAAGTCATAACTGGGAATCAAATTATATGCATATGTTCATGTGTGGATAAGGAACCCTCTAACTAGTTTCTCATCATTCTATTTCATCAATTTCGTTTTTACAATCTGTTTTAATTAGAATCTGTGCATTTAATTTAATTTCGTCAAAACCTTAATCCCCCTTTACTTTAGTGTCCAACTTAGTTAGAAAGTGTCTTAGTTTGTGTTTTTAAGTGTTTTGATTCAATTTGTTACACAATTTCGTCCAAATTCACCAAAGTGTTCAAAACTGCCCAGAAAGTGTTTTTAAGGCAGTTTTGAGTGTTTTGGGTGATGTTTGAGTCTTTTGGTTTGTTTTAGTGTTTTAAAGTTTAGTTTTGCATTCTTTGAGTCTAGTATAGTGTTTTATATTTTGTTCTTACGTTTTTGAGTCAATTTCACATTGATTAGCATCCCTAGTTAATCCCCAGTCTAGAACGATCCCTATTTGCTCATATACTACAATTGTCATCCATAGGGTTTAATTTGTGTGTCAAGTTAATTTACGCATCAGTATGGTGGTGCGGCAAGGCTTAGTGGTGGTGTAGGGTGGTTTGGACGAAGGTTTGGAAGTCGAGGGATGGTGGAAATTTGGATGGAAAGCTGCGACAAGGTTGGATGTGTTTGTGAATGAAGGCTGGTTGTCTAGAAGGAGGGATTAGCTTCCTAAGGGTGCGGCACAAGAATATATATAAGGAAGAAAAGACCTAAAGGCTTTATTACTTGGTTTAGGAAAGGAATTAATTCTAAATCTTTGAAGAATAGGAAATACAAAATCAGAAATTGAAAGAAATAGGAATGTGACTTGCGGCCAATGTTAGAGAGAAAGGGAATGTCTTTTATTTCTGAATTTAGGCAAGGATTTAGGAATATAAAAGGGTATGTGAGTTATGGCTGAAATAGGTATGAGAAAGGAAGGTATTTAAGTGTTTAAAATAGGGAACAAAGCCCTTCCTTGCACGGCAAGGAAGGGAGTCACAAGGAAACACACGGCATTGTCCTAAAGTTGCAAGGAATGTTGATTTTGTGACCTAGAATAGATAGGATCCTTTGATCTTGCTGAAATATGGAGTCTTTAAGGATTAGGAAAGATTAAACCAAAATAGGAAACCTTGGCTTAACTTTCCTACTTCAAGTAGGAAACCTTCTTTGACTAGGATTCCTCATTTGATTAGGTATCCTCTTGTGATTAGGAATCCTAACTTCATTAGGTCTTCAATTTCGTCCATTCCTTTTGCTCCAAACATAAGCTATCCATTCCAAGTCCAATTTTGCTCCAAAATGCATCTTTTTGCTTCCTTAGCCATATGAACCTAAAAGCACACGAAAATGGCTTAAACTACTAAAACAACTATGAATTAACAATATAAATGCACGAAAACAAGCTAAGTAAGTCGCCTAAATATGCTCCTATCACTCACTCATTCATTCATTCATACTTTCTTCCATTATACACCACCCTAGTGCCGCAAGCAAGGAAGCAAGGAAAGGAGGACTTGTGCAATCTGCCATCCAAGGGAGTGCCGTGCATGCCATTGGAGTGTGGAGCGTTTTTCTTGGTGCTTTCTATCCTTAGTCTTAGTTCAATGTTTAAATTTAATTATCTTTGTTTTGCGAACATGAGGAACTAACTTCTTTTTAGTTAGAGGAGAATTTGAAGCCATGATTATATGTTTTATATGAATTGATTACGTCCGGTTATTATTTCTTAAGGCATGAATGTGATTTGCATATCTAAGTTATTAAAACTGGTTTATGTGATTTGCATGCATAAACTTGATGCTAGAGTATAGGAGGGTTTCACGTAATTGTTATTCACTTATATTCACAAGTAGTGGAGGTTGCTAGTCACAATCGTGTTAAGTAAATCCTTGGTACAAATCTCATGCGTTTCATAGTGATGAGTGCCTTGTCAACGCTTATAGTTTTCACAAAGCTTAATGACTTTTGATATGTATCTTTGTTATGCATCTCATATAAAGAACTTGAAAAAGATAATTTGGTTGTAATGCGTTTTCATTCAATTCAATGAAATAAGCAAAACTTGAGGGTTAGTTGTGCGATGCAACTAATTTGGGGCGTTGTCATTCATAGTCTAAAGGAGTAATAACTGGACATTGGTTCGTATGCATATATCATGTGTGGAGAAGGACCCTCTAACTAGCCTTCCACCCATTTATTTTACCTAAATTCGTTTTTCAAAAGTGTTTTCTAAAAAGTTTTTGTTTTGAGTCTAAAATTCGTCAAAAACAATCCCCATGTTATTTAGTCTTCATATTTGAGTCAAAACTTGTTTTCCTTGAGTCTTTTGAGTCAAGTCAAGTCCTATTTTCGTCGAAAACCTTTATTGAGTCTAAAAGTGAGTCTTTTTGAGTATTGGTTGCTGTTTTAAGTGTCTAAAGTTAGTTTTGAGTCCATAGAGTCTAGTTTAGTGTTTTTGAGTCTTATTTACATAGATTAGCATCCCTAGTTAATCCCCGGTCTAGAACGATCCCTACTTACATATCTACTACAATTGTCACAAATAGGGTTTAATTTGTGTGTCAAGTTAATTTTCACATCAAATTTTGGTGCCGTTGCCGGGGATTAGCAAATTTGCTAATCCCTTTTGTTTGTGTAGTGTTTTTTTTTTTTTAGTGTCTTTTTAGTGTCTTTGTGTTTTTTCTTAAAGTGTGCTGTGCCTTTTAAATAGATTGCTGATTTGGTTGTGTTCTTTATTTTCAGGTACTAGTTTATGACTCGTCGTTCTCAACCTATTCGTGCAAACATATTGGATTTTGACGACGATTTTGAACGAACTTTGAGAAGAAAGAGGAAGCAACCGGAACCTTATCCACCAAGTTCAAGTTCTGATTCCGAATCTGAATTTGAAAAAGAAGAAAGCATGGCGGCGGACAATAGAACAATCAAAGAACTTTCGGCCTCGGGACTAGACAATGCCGTACCTTTGTGCATTCAATATCCTATGGCTGCCCAAGGCAAGACCGATGAGTTCGAATTGAAGTCTAGCTTGTTGCATCACATTCCCAAATACCATGGGTTGTCCATGGAAGATCCAAACAAGCATCTTAAGGAGTTTGAAGTGGTATGTTTGAGTATGACACCCATCAATGTCGATGGGAACATTTTAAAGATGAAGGCCTTTCCATTCTCTCTTCTAGAAAAGGCTAAAGATTGGCTATACGAATTGGCACTTGGAACCGTCACTTCTTGGGAAAGCATGAAGCGGGCATTCTTAGAGAAATTCTTCCCAACTTCACGAAGTGATTCTTTTGAGGAAGAAAATAAGTGGCATTCAACAAAACCAAGGGGAGTCTTTTCCGGCATATTATGAACGTTTCAAGACTCTAGTTGCATCATGCCCTCAACATCAAATGAAGGAAGAACTTTTAATTCAATATTTCTACGAGGGGCTTCTTCCAATAGAGAAACAAATGCTAGATGCCTCGGCGGGAGGCGCTTTGGTTGACAAAACACCCATGGCGGCCAAGGTTTTAATTGCAAATAGAGCGTTGAATGCACAACAATATGAAGGTGTTGGTCAAAGAGACACCCCACGGCAGCAAGTGAATGAGGTAAGTTCCCAATCCGACATTCAATCTCAATTAGCTAATCTTACTTCTATTGTGTCTCAGATGGCCGAAGGAATGAGGATACAAGGACTAAGTGTATGTGGCGTATGTTCTATCCAAGGACATCATTCGGACATGTGCCCTCAATTGATTGAGAATGGGGGATGGGAAAGTGCAAATGCCATTGGATTTCCAAGCCAAAATCAGCCAAGGAATGATCCATATTCCAACATATACAATTCGGGTTGGAGAGACCATCCAAATTTCAAGTGGAGGGAGCCTCAACAACCTTCACAACAAGGAGGCTTTAGACAACAACCCCTGGGGTTTTACACCAAAACCTACGGCAATGATACAACCCCACCCCAATTTGCCCAAAACAATCAAGGTACGTCTTTAGATAATGCTACACTTCTTAAGTTACTTACCAATTTGTCTCAGGGGCAAGAAAATCAAAACAAAGCATTGCAAAACCAAGAAAAGGCGATGCAAAACCAAGACAAAAGGATGGACCACTTAGAGAAGCAAATTGGGCAGATTGCGGAGTTTGTAGGACAATTCCGAGACCAAGGCAAGCTCCCTAGCTCAACCATTGTCAATCCAAAGGGAGGGTTCGAAATCGCCAAGGCCATTACGTTGAGAAGTGGTAAGGAGCTTGGAAATAATCCAAAACCATCCAAACAAAGCCTTAATGAGGGGGAAAAGCTGCTGCAAGAAGAAGAACATGGAGTAAAGGCCACGGCAAGGGAAGCCAAAACCTTGCTGCAACTCTCTAGTACACCAAAACCATCCTAAACCACCAAGGTGAGTCCAAATTCAAATTTGTCTAGTTCTATTCCACTAAATGTGCCCTTTCCTAGTAGGTTTATGCAATCTAAGACAGAGGAGGATGAAAAAGACATCCTGGAGACGTTTAGGAGGGTGCATGTCAATATCCCCCTCCTTGATGCAATAAAGCAAATTCCGAAGTACGCTAAGTTTTTGAGGAAGATTTGTACAACAAGGAAACGGATTCGGGAGAAAGAGGTGGTTGATGCGAAATATATTAAGCACACAAATTAAACCCTCTTCTGACAATTGTAGCAAAGTATGTAAGTAGGGATCGTTCAAAACCGGGGATTAGGAGGGATTGCTAAACTCTTGAAAACTGACCTAAGAACTCCAAAACAAAGTTAAAAACACTAATTTGGACTCAAAGAATGAAAAACCAAAGTTAAACCACTAAAACAAAACAAAAACTCAAAACAGCAACTAGAAGACTCAAAACTGCCTAAAAACCACTTTCTGGGCAGTTTTGAGCACCTACACTAATTTGGACGAAATTGGTTGAAAACTTGACTCAAAACACTTAAAAACATGAACCAAAACAATTTCTAACTAAATTGAGACTTCAAAGTAAAGGGGGATTTGATTTGGACGAAATTAAAGTTGAGAAAACAGATTGCAAAGTAAAACTGATTTTGAAACGTTTTTGGGGTTTTTAATGGTGATAGGATCATATTTAGGCGACTTACTTAGCTTGTTTTCGTGCATTCATATTGTTAATTCATAGTTGTTTTAGTAGTTTAAGCCATTTTCGTGTGTTTTTAGGTTCATATGGCTAAGGAAGCAAAAAGATGCATTTTGGAGCATTTTGGAGCAAAATTGGACTTGGAATGGATAGCTTATGTTTGGAGCAAAAGGAATGGACGAAATTGAAGGATTCCTAATCCATTGCAGCCACATGCACCCATAATCATTCACACCTTGCAGCCACATGCATTCACTCTTCATAAATCAGCCACATGCACATTCAATCATTCACACCAAAACCTTGCACATGCAATCCCTTTAATTAATTCAACCTAGCTGTCATTGCACATGCATTCACTCTTTAACCCACATGCATTTCCACCCACATGCACTCTCATTCTTTAATCCATTCAGCCACAAGACATTATCATTGCACCACATTCAGCCATTCCATCTCCCATTTCAGATTGCATCCCAATCATTCCAACCAAATCACATGCACTCCCACCCTTTAAATCACATGCATTCCCTTCATAAATCAGCCACATGCACTCATAATCATTCAACCAACCTAGCTGTCATGTTTCCCCTTTCATCATTCCCTCACATTCTTTAATTCAGCCAACACATGCTTACACATGCATTTCCAACCCACATGCATCCTTTAATCATTCAAACATGCAGCCACATTCCCTCCTAGCTGTCATGTTCCCCCCATTTCACCTATAAATAAGCATGCATTACACCTCAATTCATTGAATTCGTCCATATTCAGAAAATCATCCAAAACACCACCAGAAATCATCCCCTTGTGCCGTGAGTATCCCTACTAATCCAAACACCACTCCAACCACTCCCCATCCCTCCAAAACACTTCACACTATCCCAAAACACACCTTAGACCTTGTGATACAACAACGAGGAAGAGAAGAGTGCCTAAACGTTCATACAATTCAAGTTTGAGTTGTTGGAATGTTTAGGTGTTTCTTTGATCTCAATGTTTAAATTCAATTATCTTTGTTTTGTACGTATGAGGAATGGAAGAGAAGAGTGCCTAAACGTTCATACAATTCAAGTTTGAGTTGTTGGAATGTTTAGGTGTTTCTTTGATTTCAAAGTTATGAGGAACTAAACCCCCCTTGGCTAGGGGGGGATTCGAAATATATGTTTATGCTTGCATTTTGATTTGATTACTTCTAATTGCGTTTCATAAGTTGTGGATTCAATTTGTTTAACCGTTTGATTGATAACTTATTTATGTATGTTTATTGAGAATGCGCGCTTAATTTTCATGCATGAATATGACGCTAGAATATACGTGAGTTTCACCTAATCGTTATGAACTTATATTCACAAGTAGTGGAGGTTGCTTATAAACAATCGCGTTAAACGAATTCTTGGCATAAGTTTCATGCGTATTCCATAGTAACGAATGCCTCGTCAACACTTATAATTTTCATAGAGCGTAATGATTCTTGCTTGTATCTCTATTATGCAATCATGTAGGGGACTTGTAGGGAATGTTTTGGGTTGTCGTATGCAATCATCCAATTCAATAACGTTAGGAAGATTTGAAAGTTAATTTAAGCGGACCTAATTAACTTGGAGCGTTGAGAATTAATGGTTTATTGAAATGCAATTGGAAATCGTTTTATTATGCAAGTGTAACATGTATGGAGATGAACCCCTTAGCTATTCTATCATCCATTCATTCCATTTCATCAATTTCATATTTACATTCTGTTTTAATTGCAATTTGTTCATTTAGTTTACTTTCGTCAAAACCTAAACCCCCCTTTACTTTAATGTCAAATTAGTTAGAAATCAATTTAGTTTGTGTTTTTAAGAGTCTTGAGTCAAGTTACAACTTATTTTCGTCCAAATTCACCAAAGTGCTCAAAACTGCCCAGAAAGTGTTTTTAAGGCAGTTTTGAGTGTTTTGGGTGATGTTTGAGTCTTTTGGTTTGTTTTAGTGTTTTAAAGTTTAGTTTTACATTCTTTGAGTCTAGTTTAGTGTTTTATATTGCGTTTTTACGTTTTTGAGTCAAATCCAAGTGATTAACAATCCCTCCTAATCCCCGGTCCAGAACGATCCCTACTTACATACTTACTACAATTGATAAAAAGAGGGTTTAATTTATGCGCGTATAAATCTCACATCAAATGGATGATGAACTAGTTAGGGGTTCTTTCTCCACACATGACAAGTATGCAAATGACTCGATTTCCAGTTATTCCTTCATAGAATTATGAATGACAATGCCCCAAATTAACCGTGACATCACTAGTTAATTCTCAAGTTTTCCTTGTGTTATTGAATTGGATGACATCATACGACAACCCAAAGCATTCTTCAAAAGTTCCTTACATGACATCATAATAAAGATACAATCAAAGATCATTACGTTCAATGAAAACTATAAGCATTGACAAAGCACCTGTGACGATGACAACATGACACTTATGCTAGGAATTGAACTTAACGCGATTGTGACTAGCAACCTTCACTACTTGTGAATATAAGTGTGTGACAATTATGTGAAACAAACTTATATTCTAGCATCATATTCATGCAAGCCAATTAAGTGTCGACCCCTAATTAACAAACACAAATACGTTATTACTCGCATAGTTAAGCCAATTGCATTCACGATTCAAGAACTCATAACTGGAATTTATCAAATCAACTTGCACACATAGTTATGGCTTCGAAATCACCCCTAACCAATAGGGGTTTAGCCACTCATGTTCATAGCAAAATGAAAGGAAAATAAATTAAACATTGAAATCATAAAACGAATTACACCTAGAATGCACCAACGACGAAGCTTGAGCATCCAAGAGTCTTTCCTTCTTTCTCCTTGCTACGGCACAAAGGTGGATGGGATGGTTGGGATGTGTTTTAGGATCAGGGATTATGGAATTGGATGGAGGATAGGCACGGCAAGGTGTAGTGTTTGGCTGGAATTGTGTTTTTAGGATTTTAGGATGTGTAGAGTGGTGTGGCTAGATGAATGGACGAAAATTGGGTGAATGAGTGAACCGCCAAGTGCCTTGCTGCAAAGCCTTATTCATAGGGCTAGGAAAGGTTTTGAACTTAGTTGAAACCAAAAGGTTTTTTGTACCAGAAATTCTATACATGAAACACTTAAAGGATATATGTGTGTAGCTTGGACAAGGTAGGAGACAAGATAGGACGGCTAGTGACAAGCTAGGACGGCTAGGAGACAAGCTAGGACGGCTAGTGACAAGCTAGGACGGCTAGGAGACAAGGTAGGACGGCTAGTGACAAGGTAGGACGGCTAGTGACAAGCTAGGACGGCTAGGAGACAAGCTAGGACGGCTAGGAGACAAGCTAGGATGGCTAGTGACAAGCTAGGATGGCTTGTTCTTCCAATACAGAAATTAGGCACCATGTGTGAATAGATAAAGCCTTCTAGAAATAAGGTTTTTTTAGGCCCCCTTGCAGCTCCCTAACTGAATTCAAGCCTTCAAATTCGTCCATCCTCATGCCTCCATGCTTGCACTATCCAATCTTGGCCCAAAAATGCTCTAGAATGCTCCAAATTGCTTCGTTTTGCATACTTTGACACTAAAACCTGAAATTGCACGAAAATGACTTTAAACACTTAAACTAACTAAGGAAAAACAACATAAATGCATGAGAACAAGCCAATTAAGTCGCATAAAAATGCTCCTATCAGTGGTACATGTAAGTGAGAATGTCTCTGCAATGTTGCAAAGAAAGCTGCCGCCTAAATGCAAAGATCCAGGTAGTTTCACTATCCCTTGTGTAATTGGTAATACAAGGTTCGAACATGCTATGCTAGATTTAGGTGCATCAATTAATGTCATGCCATACTCTGTTTATGCATCTATGAATCTAGGAGAGCTTAAAAATGATGGTGTTATTATTCAATTAGCCGATCGATCTAATGCATACCCAAGAGGAGTTTTGGAAGATGTTTTGGTGCAGGTAGACCACTTGATTTTTCCTGCAGATTTCTATGTGCTTGACATGGAGGATTCAACCCACTCTCCACCATCGCCACTCTTACTTGGACGACCTTTCATGAAAACAGCCCACACCAAGATTGACGTGGCCAAGGGAGCCTTAACTATGGAGTTTGGTGGAGATACGATTTAACTTTAAAGTTTCTGAATCCATTGAGAATCCTAATGATGTTCGTTCTTGTTTTGCCATTAGTACAATTAAAAATATAGGGCAGGAATGTTCAACACCAATCAAGAAGGATGTGTCTAGAACCACCATCGAGGATGGAATTGAAGGAGAGCACAAGAAGCACGCCACTACCCTACAAACACCCAATCTGGCCGTACCTTAGGATAAAATTGGCGAGATGGTGGCTGCCCTAGGGGCATTGCCACAACGTCCTAGTAAGTCTCCAATCCCAATTCCAATTCCCATTGCAACTAATAGGTTGTTACCTTCTTTGGTGCAGGTTCCACATCGATTTCAAGGTGGTGGGGGCGTCTACATGGACTATAGGAACCAAAACACCACAATCAGGGAGGATCACTATCCCCTTCCATTCATTGAGCCATACTATAAGAACTTTGAAGTGCATGTCGTGGGCCCAGATGAAGCTTAAGAAGAAGGATTGTCCGGCTGGAAGACGTTAAAGCAAGCGCTTCTTGGGAGGCAACCCATGCAAATAAAGAAGAACTAGGAAGCTCCACCACTCCATAACCAGATTTGCGTTCCTAACCCTACTCTTTATTGCTTTTATTTTGCCATGTTTGTTAGTTAGGTTATGTGTTTGTTTGTTTGTGAGTCTATACTTAAAACATTGAGGACAATGTTTGGTTTAAATGTGGGGGGTAAACAAAGTGTTTTTCATGCAAATTCGTGGGATTTTATCACCTATCATTTCTAAAGTTGTTTTTCACTGTTTTTAAGTGTTTTTAGTGTGTTTTGAAGTGTTTTTATGTGTCTTAAACAGAAAATCCGAAAATTTGAAAAAAAAAATCAAAAAAGAGTGTTTTAAAAACCCAAAAAGAGTTGTTTTTAGAGTCATTTTTGTTTTTATGTTTGTTTGTGTCTTAGGATACCTTACAACACAATGATGATGTTGGTTTTTAATTGCATGACTACTAAAGAAAGTTACAAACATGGATGGAAGTTTGATATGCTTTTTGGTTTATGCTTGGTTATAGTTGACATGCACGAATTCACATGTAATCACAAATAAAAAATCAGTTTTTGTAACATGCTTGAAGGAAGAAACTCAAACTAACGCTACAACCCTGAGAGATTTGAGCCTAAACATTCTTTGGAGAGTTATTAATCTTGATTTCTTGTTTTCTAAAGTCTTTGCATGATCTCATCATTCTTTGCTTGGTTGCTACTTAGAATGCGTTTCATCACTATAGTTCCAAATACTAGAACTCACACCCATTTCATTCAAAGCATAAAATTGATTAGCATAACAAATAATAAGATGAAGTTGGTTAGTTTAAACCCAGAGCCAAAAAGCCTTACCCCTTTTTGAGCCTTATTTAGCCAATTTTCTTTGTTAACCACATAATCCTTACCTAGCCTAGATTAGGATTATCCAAACCCTTATTCTTAAAGGATAGTAAAACATGACTTAGAGGGAATTCCTTTCGATCTAAAAGTTGCAGAAAAATAAGTGTGGGGGAAGGGATTTTCATAGGAATTCATGAAGTAGTATGTTAGTGTGCCAAAAAAAAAATAGGGCAAGAAAGAAAAAAAAAAAAAAACAATCGTGAAAAAGAAGAAGAAAAAGAAGAAAAAGAGTTGAAAATAAGTGAGAATGAACTCACAAGTGTTGATTGTTGAAGAAAGGGTCCAAAAGTGTGAATTTGACCCTAAGTTTTGTGTGATTCTTCCCTTGGTGTTCAAAGTTGGTTTTTGCATTCAAAAGTGAATTCTAAAGTGTTTATTTCATTACTTTGCTTACTATTGCTTTAAGAACTTTTGTTTATCATTACCTTTCTTTGTTAGCCAATACCTTAGCCCCATTTCAAACCCTTTGACTTCAATCTTGGTTGTTATGTGTTTCAATATGTGGAGTTTAAAATTGGTTTGAGCATATGGTATCCCTAGTTCTCGCGTCTAAGTAGTGGCATTCCATTCATGAGATCATATACATGTTAATAATTCCGGAAATTGCCTTCTTTGTTATGACATATGTGAGTATTAGTTTACATGTTTACATCAATCTTCTCACATATACCTAGTGTAGGGAGTGTAGTCAGAAAATCTGTGTGGAAATAGAGTGTATCCAGTGAGGCATTGGGGGATTCTCTAAAGCATGTTACTACATTCACAATCATGTTTTAATTGACTAAATGGGAGCTAGTGTGTGGTAACTATGGTTAAGTATATGCTCAAGGGTAGGGATAACTAAAATCTATGAATGTGGTATTCTTTTAATGTGTCATGGTCATTGGAAATCCCTAAGGTACATGTTGGAAGGTCTAGAATGTGTTTTGTTTGTTTTGGTTATTTCGTTTTGCTCGAGGACTAGCAAAAGCTAAGTGTGGGGGAATTTGATAGGAGCATATTTATGCTACTTAGTTATGTTGTTTCCTTGCATTTATGGAGTTAATTACTATTTATTTCAGTCTTTTAAGTTATTTTCGTATGTTTTTAGGTCCTAATGGCAAAAGGAGCAAGAAAGTGCATTTTGAGGCTATTCGGAGCATTTTTAGGCATGGATTGGATAGCTTAACCATGGAGTAAAGAGGATGGACGAAATTGAAGTCAAGAAGGGCTAGGAAAGGCTACAAATCTGGTGGAAGAAGTCCTAATGCAATGAAGATAAGGAAGAAGCAAGAAACAAGGAACCTTATCCAACCTTATCTTATCCTATCCTAGAAACCTTATCCTATCCTAACTCTAACATTATCCTATTCTATCCTATCCAAATCTGGTTAGGACTTATACCTAGCTAATTAGAGGGAATTAATTACACATTTAAACACCTATTTCAGTTCTAGAAGCCTTATCCACTTAAATGCCGCATGAACACTATTCCTTGTAGGTTTAGGAATTGCAATCCTCCTTCTACACAAATATCATGTGTCCTAGGCCCTTTAGGTTTAGGAATCTGCCCTAAACCATCCCTTCTAGAAACCTTATCTCATCCCTAAGTCCTAGCCGCACTAACCATTCCATTTCCCATTTGATTTCTACCTTGAATTAACCCTTTTTCAATGGGATTGTGCAATCCTTCTCCTTCACTAAGTGTGCCTAATTAGCCTATATAAACAGCCCTATGCCGCACCATTCATTCATCCACTCACTCATTCATTCATTCATACTTTCTGATGCGAAAATTATACGCACACAAATTAAACCCTCTTTTTGACAATTGTAGTAAGTATGTAAGTAGGGATCGTTCTAGACCGGGGATTAGGAGGGATTGTTAACCACTTGGATTTGACTCAAAAACGTTAAAAACACAATATGAAACACTATACTAGACTCAAGGAATGCAAAACTAAACTTTAAAACACTAAAACAAACCAAAAAAACTCAAAACAGCACCAAAACACTCAAAACTGCCTTAAAATCACTTTCTGGGCAGTTTTGAGCACCTTGAGTACTTTGGACGAATTTGGGAAACAAAATGAATCAAAACACTTACAAACACAAACTAAATGTATTTCTAACTAATCTAACACTTTAAAAGAAATGGGGGATTGGTTTTGAATGAAACTTGAAATAAAAACAGAAACTCGGAAACAAACAGATTGTAAATTAAAGCATAAGGAAATGAAGTAAACACAAGATGAATGAATCAACAACTAATAAAATAAGATAGTACCAATGAAGATGAAGCTAGAGATTCGATTTCACCATTGCTAAGCCAAGTCCATGCTTGTTAAGTCAGATTATACTCATCCCTCTACTTATTTCTTGGGTTTGTTTCACTTAGATATGATCAGCCATATGATGTGTGGATTTGATCAAATGTCTCTAATCATGAGCCTAATTGTGATGTGCAACTTTGGTTCCTAATCAAGACTATGTAGTGCACAAGAAACTTTCACAAAACCAAAGGGAACACTCGGCAGGATGTTTGCAAAACATTCCCTTCATTCATTCACATTTCTACCAAGATTATGCATGATGTGTGCTTTAATCTTGGCTAAACAACCTGTGGTTAATTCAAATGATGATCAAGCATTAAAATCAACACACTAAGTCACAATTAAATCGGAGAATGAAGCAAGAAATAGATAGATTAAATGAGAATTCCGAATTAACTACATGGCAAACTTTGCAAGGCTACATCGAATCCCTAGAGGAGGATTAGTTACAATTCATGTTTGCAAAGGATTTAACATAAAAATATAAAACATGAATGAACATAGAATTAATAAGAAGAAAGAACCCTTGAAGCAAAACTGATGTAGAATCAAAGAAACACCTAAACATTCCAACAACTCAAACTTGAATTGTATGAACGTTTAGGCCCTCTTATCTTCCTCTTCGTCGTAGCACAAGGTCTAAGGGATGTTGTTGGTGTGTTGAATGGATTGGGGAATTATGGAAATGGAAGCATGATGTTTGGATTGTAAGGGAGAGTCACGGCACAAAGGGGGGTTTATGATAGGAGCATATTTAGGCGACTTACTTAGCTTGTTTTCGTGCATTCATATTGTTAATTCATAGTTGTTTTAGTAGTTTAAGCCATTTTCGTGTGTTTTTAGGTTCATATGGCTAAGGAAGCAAAAAGATGCATTTTGGAGCATTTTGGAGCAAAATTGGACTTGGAATGGATAGCTTATGTTTGGAGCAAAAGGAATGGACGAAATTGAAGGATTCCTAATCCATTGCAGCCACATGCACCCATAATCATTCACACCTTGCAGCCACATGCATTCACTCTTCATAAATCAGCCACATGCACATTCAATCATTCACACCAAAACCTTGCACATGCAATCCCTTTAATTAATTCAACCTAGCTGTCATTGCACATGCATTCACTCTTTAACCCACATGCATTTCCACCCACATGCACTCTCATTCTTTAATCCATTCAGCCACAAGACATTATCATTGCACCACATTCAGCCATTCCATCTCCCATTTCAGATTGCATTCCAATCATTCCAACCAAATCACATGCACTCCCACCCTTTAAATCACATGCATTCCCTTCATAAATCAGCCACATGCACTCATAATCATTCAACCAACCTAGCTGTCATGTTTCCCCTTTCATCATTCCCTCACATTCTTTAATTCAGCCAACACATGCTTACACATGCATTTCCAACCCACATGCATCCTTTAATCATTCAAACATGCAGCCACATTCCCTCCTAGCTGTCATGTTCCCCCCATTTCACCTATAAATAAGCATGCATTACACCTCAATTAATTCACTCTTCCATATTCCAGAAATTCGTCAAAACCTCTCCACACCCTTGCAGCAGCCACCAAAACACTTTTCTCCTCCATTGCAGCCACTCCAACCACTCCCCAAACCATTCACACCATCAAACTATCCTTAGACCTTGTGCTACAACGAAGAGGAAGATAAGAGGGCCTAAACGTTCATACAATTCAAGTTTGAGTTGTTGGAATGTTTAGGTGTTTCTTTGATTTCAATGTTTAATTTCAATACTCTCTGTTTTGTACGAATGAGGAATGGAAGAGAAGAGGGCCTAAACGTTCATACAATTCAAGTTTGAGTTGTTGGAATGTTTAGGTGTTTCTTTGATTCCAATGTTTAAATTCAACTAAACCCCTCTTGGCTAGGGGGGGGGGGATTCGAAATATATGTTTATGCTTGCATTTTGATTTGATTACTTCTAATTGCGTTTCATAAGTTGTTGATAGGAGCATATTTATGCGCCTTAGTTAGCTAGTTCTTATGCATTTTTGTTATGTTTTCTTTGTTAAAGTAGTCTTTTAAGCTACTTTCATGTGTTTTCAGGTTTAAAGGACATATTACATGAAATGATGCAATTTGGAGCTTTTGGAGCAAAACTGAGCTGGAATGTGGTGTATGCAAATGGAGCACGAGGAATGGACGAGGTTGAAGGTCAAAGGAGCTTAAGAAATGAAGAAATGAAGAAATGAAAGTGAAGAGCAAAGAAGTCGGAATTGGCAACCAAAGTTTCTAAAGTTGGAAGTTTCTATTCTTGGAGGTTTCCATTTTCGTGAGTTTCTATTCTTGGCTTTGGGCTTTTAGATGACCTAAACCCTAACTCCTTGTGGACCCTAAGCCCATGCCGCACCTAAACCCTAATCCTAACCCACTTAATCAGCCGCACCTAAACCCTAATCCATCTACCCTAAGTCCATGCCGCACCTAATGTTCTAGAAACCCTATTTTCTGGTGGATTTCCAACCCTTGCCGCACCCAAACCCTAGCCCATTTGTCTAACCTGATTTCTTTAGGGTTTGGCTGCCTATATATATATGTTTTACCACCTTGCCGCACACACAACCCTCACCACAACTCAGAAATTCGTCAAAATATATTCAGCCCCCTTGCCGCAGCCTTCCTCCACCAATCTGCCATATTTTCACACTTTGCCGCAACCCCCATGTCCCCTAAACACTACCATATCATTCCTTACCTACTCATCCATCTAAATAACCCCTAGAACCTGTCCTAGTTCTTGTGCCGCAGACAAGAGGAGGAGAAAAAGCTTGGGACGTTCATGCCATTCTATTGAGGATTGCTGGAACGTTTTAGGTGTTGTCTTTCCGTTGAATTCCATGTTTAATTTTGATATTCTTTGTGTTGTGAGTATGAGGAACTAAACCCCCCTTGGTTAGGGGGGAATTCGAAACCATGTGCATGCTTGCAATATGATTTGATTACATTCAGTTGTTATTTCATAAGTTATGGATTCAATTCGTTCATCTATTTGATTGATAACTTATTTGTGTATGTTGATTGAGAGTGCACGCTTAGTTTTCATGCATGAATATGATGCTAGATTATGAGGGAGTTTCACCTAATAGTTACAATCTTATAATCACAAGTAGTGAAGGTTGCTTGAAAACAATCGCGTTGAATGAATTCTTAGCATAAGTTTCATGCAATTCATAGTAACGAATGCTTCGTCAATGCTTATGTTTTTCATAGAACTTAATGATTCTTGCTTGTATCTCTATTATGCAATTCATATCGGGAACTTGTAGGGAATGTTTTGAGTTGTCGTATGCAATCATCCAACTTAATAACTTGTGGAAAAACTGAGGGTTAATTAGTGCAAATCACGGTTAATCTGGGGCGTTGAGTATTTATAATTTATTGGAAGAACAACTGAAAATCGTTTTGTTTGCAAGTGTGACATGTGTGGAGAAGAACCTCCTAACTAGCTTTTTATCCATCCTTTTTATCCAAAAACATTCTACAATCTGTTTAGTTTAAAGTTTCTGTTTTATGTTAAATTTTCGCCCAAAACAAATCCCCCTTTAATTTGAAGTCTTAGATTAGTTAGAAAGTGTTTTGATTTGTGTTTCTAAGTATTTTGATTCAAGTTTTCACCCAATTTCGTCCAAATTAGTGTAGGTGCTCAAAACTGCCCAGAAAGTGGTTTTTAGGCAGTTTTGAGTCTTCTAGTTGCTGTTTTGGGTTTTAGGTTTGTTTAAGTGTTTTAACTTTTAGTTTTGCATTCTTTGAGTCGAGTTTAGTGTTTTAAACTTTGTTTTTGAGTTTTTAAGTCAGTTTCCAAGTGTTTAGCAATCCCTCCTAATCCCCGGTCTAGAACGATCCCTACTTACATCTTTACTACAATTTGACAAAAAGAGGGTTTAATTTGTGTGCTTATTTATTTCGCATCAAATTTTTGGCGCCGTTGCCGGGGATTAGCAACTTTGCTAATCCCTTGGATTGTTATTTTCTGTTTACTTTATTTTTGTTAAGTCTCTGACCTAGTTTTGTTTTCCTTGTTTCAGGTACTTGTTTATGACTCGGAGTTCTAATCCGGTTCACGAACATCTTTTAGACTTTGACGACGATTTTGAGTGTGAGTTGAGACGGAAGAGGAAGAACCCGGAACCTAGTGAATCAAGTGCAAGTTCCGAGTCCGTCTCTGAATTTGAAGAAGAGGAGGAGGAAGCCACGGCAGGGATATTTGAAGAAGTCCAAGGCATGGCGGTGGACAACCGTACACTCAAGGAGCTTGCAGCTTCGGGATTGGGTAATGCCGCACCCTTGTGCATTCAATACCCCATGGCTGCCCAAGGTAAGACAGATGAGTTTGAATTAAAGTCAAGTTTGCTTCATCATATTCCTAAATACCATGGCTTGTCCATGGAAGATCCTAACAAACATTTGAAAGAATTTGAAGTAGTTTTCTCTAGTATGACTCCCGTCACTGTTGACGGAAATATCTTGAAGATGAAGGCTTTTCCATTCTCTTTGATGGATAAAGCCAAAGATTGGTTATATGAGTTAGCTCCCGGCACTGTCACTTCTTGGGAGAGTATGAAGAGAGCGTACTTGGAGAAGTTCTTTCCAACTTCTCGTATCATCCTCCTACGCAAAAAGATAAGCGGAATCCAGCAAGAAGAAGGTGAGTCTTTTCCTACGTATTATGAACGATTTAAATCACTTGTTGCTTCTTGTCCACAGCATCAGATGAAGGAGGAGTTGCTCTTGCAATATTTCTACGAGGGTCTCCTACCTCTAGAACGTCAAATGCTTGATGCTTCGGCGGGTGGAGCA
Organism: Pyrus communis; assembly: GCF_963583255.1. Taxonomy (NCBI): domain Eukaryota; kingdom Viridiplantae; phylum Streptophyta; class Magnoliopsida; order Rosales; family Rosaceae; genus Pyrus; species Pyrus communis. The sequence continues at coordinate 18,293,409 of NC_084812.1, forward strand.
TTGGTGGACAAGACGCCCAGGGATGCCAAGGTCTTGATCGCTAACCGAGCATTGAACGCTCAACAATACGAAGGCGTTGGACAGAGGAGTACCCCACGGCAACACCAAGTCAATGAGGTAAGTGCCATAACCGAACTTCAAAATCAAATGGCTAACCTTACTACGTTGATTTCTCAGGTGGTGGAAGGTCCAAAAGTTAAAACCGTAGCTTCTTGTGGCGTATGCTCCATGCAAGGACACCCTACGGACAAGTGCCCACAATTAATAGAGAATGGAGGGTGGGAGACACTCAATGCCGTGGGATATGGCAACCAATACCAATCACGTGGTGATCCGTTCTCTAATACTTACAATCCCGGTTGGCGTGATCATCCGAATTTCAAATGGCGAGACCCCCAACAAGGTCAACAACAAAGCGGATTTAGGCAACAACCCCCGGGTTTCTATCAAAAACCGTTGGCACCACCACAAGCCCAAGCACAACCTGCCCAAAGCAATGTAGGTAATTCAAGTGATAATGATAAGATTTTTCAATTACTTACTACTTTGACGCAGGAAGTCCAAACTCAAAACAAAGAGAGGCAAATCCAAGACAAGAGGGTGGACAACTTGGAGAAGCAAGTGGGACAGATTGCCGAGTTCATGGGGCAATTTCGTGAGCAAGGAAGGTTGCCTAGCTCAACGGTGGTCAATCCAAAAGGTGGATTCGAATCTGCAAAAGCTATGCATTTGCGAAGTGGAAAGCAAGTCGGATCTGACCTCATACCATCCAAATCACGTTCCAACGAGGAGGATGAGTTGAGAATTGAAGAGGAGGAGCAAAGGCCACTCACGGCCAAGGTGGAACCAAATGTGCCGCAAGTTCCAAGTGATCCTAAACCGTCCAATTCACCCAATAAAGGTAAAAACGTGTCAAGTTCAGTTCCTACTAATGCTTTTCCTTTGAATGTTCCTTTTCCTAGTAGATTTAAGCAAACAAAAAAAGAGGAAGCGGAAAAGGACATTCTCGAGACGTTTCGCAAAGTTCAAGTCAACATACCTTTGTTAGATGCAATCAAGCAAGTTCCGAGGTATGTGATGCGTGAATTATACGCGCATAAATTAAACCCTCTTTTCGTCAAATTGTAGTATATGTATAAGTAGGGATCGTTCTAGACCGGGGATTAGGAGGGATTGTTAACCACTTGGATTTGACTCAAAAACGTAAAATAACAATATGAAACACTATACTAGACTCAAAGAATGCAAAGCTAAACTTTAAAACACTAAGACAAACCAAAAGACTCAAAACAACACAAACACACTCAAATCTGCCTCAAAACCACTTTCTGGGCAGATTTGAGCACAAACACAAATTTGGACGAAATTAAGTAATAACTTGACTCAAGAACGTAAAAACACAATATAAAACACTAAACTAACTCAAAGAATGTAAAACTAAACACTTAAAACATTAAAACAAACCAAAAGACTCAAACATCACCCAAAACACTCAAAACTGCCTTAAAATCACTTTCTGGGCAGTTTTGAGCACTTTGGTGAATCTGGACGAAATTGGGAAATAAAATGAATCAAAACACTTAAAAGCACAAACTAAATTGATTTCTAACTAAATTGGACATTAAAGTAAAGGGGGATTTAGATTTATACGAAAATTGAATTAACAAAACAAGTTAATAAACTAAACAGATTGTAAAACGAATTTGATGGAATGGAATGAATGGATGATAGAATGGCTAAGGGGTTCATCTCCATACATGTTATACTTGCACAATAAAATGATTTCCTATTGCATTTCAATAAACTATGATACTCAACACCCCAAGTTAACCGTGATGCACTAATTAACCTTCAAATCTTCCTAACGTTATTGAATTGGATGATGCATGCGACAATTCAAAACATTCCCCACAAGTCCTCAACATGAATGCATAGAAGAGGTACAAGCAAGAATCATTACGCTCTATGAAAATTATAAGTGTTGACGAGGCATTGGTTACTATGGATTGCATGAAACTTATGCCAAGAATTCATTTAACGCGATTGTTTATAAGCAACCTCCACTACTTGTGAATATAAGTTCATAACGATTAGGTGAAACTCACTTATATTCTAGCGTCATATTCATGCATGAAAATTAAGTGTGCACTCTCAATGAACATACATAAATAAGTTATCAATCAAACAGTTAAACGAATTGAATCCACAACTTATGAAACGCAATTAGAAGTATTCAAATCAAAATGCAAGCATAAACATATATTCGAATCACCCCCTAACCAAGGGGGGGTTTAGTTCCTCATGGTACAAAACAAAGAGAATCAAAGAAACACCTAAACATTCCAACAACTCAAACTTGAATTGTATGAACGTTTAAGCCCTCTTATCATCCATTCCTCATTCGTACAAAACAAAGAGCATTGAAATTAAACATTGAAATCAAAGAAACACCTAAACATTCCAACAACTCAAACTTGAATTGTATGAACGTTTAGGCACTCTTCTCTTCCTCTTCGTTGTGGCACAAGGTCTAAGGTGAGTTTGATGGTGTGAATGGTTTGGGGAGTGGTTGAATGGATGAATTTCTGGTGGTGTTTGGATTATAGGGAACTCACGGCCAAAGGGCAGTTTTGATGTGGGAAATGGGTGAATTTCTCAAATGGAAGAATGAATCAATTATGAATGCAATGCATGCTTATTTATAGGTGAAATGGGGGAACATGACAGCTAGGAACTAGGTGGAAAGCTGAAATGGTGATGGAAGATGCATGTGGCTGATTTAATGGAGGAACAAGTGCATGTGCACGGTTTTGGTTGGAATGCAAGGGAATGCAATCTGAAAATGTATGTGAAAGCATGTGTTGATTGAATTGGTGGTGCATGTGCTGATTTGTGGTGCATTTGGATGGGAAAGTCACGGCAATGATGGTGTTTTCTGTGAATGATGGCAGATTGTGTTTGCATGTGAATTAGGTTGTGAAATGATGAAGGAAATGCATGTGCAATGAAGTGGATTTTCTGATGGTGAATGGGTGTATGTTTGAATGATTAAAGGGACATGTGGGGGTGGAAATGATGAATGAAATGCATGTGAATGACAGCTAGATATGTTGATGAATGCATGTGACTTGTTTGTGGTGAGTGAATGCATGTGCAAAGCTGGAAATGCAATGGGAACTCACGGCAATGAGTGTTTGGGGTTGGAAATGCATGTGTTTGCATGTGATTGCTGTTTGTGTGAAGTGTGTGTGAATGCATGTGGATTAAAGAGTGAATGGTGGCTGCAATGATGAAGACATGTGGCTGAAATGAAAGGTGGAAATGAGAAGGAATGTGCACGGCAATGATGGTGAATATGAATGCATGTGGTTGATTTAAAGAATAGGTATGCATGTGAATTAAAGGTGTTGTGTTAGGTGATGGGTGCATGTTAAGTGATAAGTGGTAAGTGGTGATGATAAGTGATAAGTGATAAGTGATGATGATAAGTGATAAGTGATAAGTGATATGATATGTGGTGATAAGTAATGAGAGCATGTGGGTTAACTAATGAAGGAAATGCATGTGCAACGACAATGTGTTAGAATGGATGTGTGTTATGCATGGCATGATTGGGATTAGGAAAGGTTTAAATGTCCTAAAACTAAAGAGAACAAGGTTCCAACACTTTGGTCTTCAATTACGTCTTCAATTTCGTCCAACACTTTGGCTCCAAGCATAAGCTATCCATCCTTAGCCCAAAAGTGCTCCAAAAGTCTCCAAAATGCATCTTTTTGCTCCTTTAGCCCTTTGGACCTACAAACACACGAAAATAGCTTAAAGTACTAAAATAACTAAAGAAACATAACGTAAATGCACGAGAACAAGCCATTTAAGTCGCATGAATATGCTCCTATCAAATACCCCCACACTTATCTTTTGCTAGTCCTCGAGCAAAACAAAACAACAAAAGAACACGAAACTAGACAAAACGAACAAAACACCACCTACACCTTCCAACAATCGTCTCACGGATTTCCAATGCACATGACAAGTTAAAAATCATTAGTCCCATAGATTTTAGTCATCTTCACACTTGAATACATTCTTAATCATAGTCACCACATACTATTTCACAATTAAGCATTTAAAACCATGTTTTGAATGTAGTAACATGCCTTAGAGAAATTGCTCAAATCCTTACAAGATATGCACTCGTTTTTTACACAGATTTTCTGACTACACACCCTACACTAGTTATATGTGAGAAGATTGATGTAAATATGAATTCTAACACTCACATATGTTATATCAAAGAAAGCATTTTCTGGATTTACGACAATGACATGAATATGATCTCATGAATGGAATGCTACTACTTAGAACGAGAACCAGTGATTCCATAAGCTCATATCAATTCCAAACTCCACATTATTGAACACATAACGATCAAGATAGAAGTCAAAGGTTGTAACGGGGCTTGGGGAGTTGGCTAACAATGAAAGGATAGGGAAAACAAACGTTCTTTAAGCAATAGTGAGCAAAGTATTGAATTAGGCACTTAGAATTCCCTTTAGAACGCAGAAGTCAACTTTGAACACCCAAGGGGAAGTCACACAAAACTTAGGGCCATATTCAAACTTTTTGGGCCCTTTCTTCAACAATCACACTTGTGAGTCCATTCTCACTTATTTTCATTCTTTTTCTTTCTTTTCTTCTTCTTTTTGGTTCTCATATGTTTTTCACAATTTTTTTTTTTTTTTTTTCTTTTCTTTTGACTCTCAAAACATACAAACTTAAGAGCAAACTTTCCCTCCCCCACACTCATTTTCTTGCAAAATGTAACTCAAAAGGAATTCAATTAAGTCATGCTCACTATACTTCAAGAACAAGGATACGGATGGTCCTACTCTAGGCTAGGTAAGGGGTGATGTGGTTAGCAAAGAAAATAAGCTAAACGAGGCTCAACAGCGTTAAAACTAATATATACGAAATATGGGAAGTAAGGCTATTTGGCTATGGTGGCAACTACACAACTTCATCTTGATATATGTTATGCAATTCAATGTCATGCTTTGAATGAAACGGATATAAGTTCTAGCATTTAGTTCTATCATGATACAATTGCATTCTAAGTACCAACCAAGCAAGGAATAATGAGATCATGCAACAACTTTAGAAAACAAAGAATCACAGAAAATAACTCTCCAAAGAAGGTAATGGCTCGAGTCTCACAGGGTTGTAGCGTTTGTTTGAGTTCCTTCCTTCAAGCATGTTACAAAAACGAATTTTCTTTTATGATTGCATGTGAAGTCATACATTATAACCATAACTAAGCATATACCAAGAGTAAATCAAACTTTTCTCTATGTTTATAACTCTTTTTAACAGTCATGCAATTACAAACCAAATCCATGCATTGTGTTGGAAGGTACCCTAAGACACAAACACACAAAAACGACTCAAAACACTCTTTTTAGGCTTTTCAAAACAATTTTTTCAAATTTTTATGGTATTTTCGGAGTTATAAAAACAAAACATACTAAAACACTCTAAAACAACTTAAAAACATCTTAAAACAGCAAGGAACAACATTTGAAGTAATGGGTGATAAAATCCCACGAATTTGCATTAACAACATTAGTTACCCCCCCCACACTTAAATCAAACATTGTCCTCAATGTTTTAAGCATAGATTTAAACAAAGCATAAGTAAACACACAAAAAGCATTTAAACATACTAAACATGGCAGAATGTAATTAACAAAGAGAAGAGTTTAGGGACGCCAATCTGGTTATGGAGTGTAAATTCCCTCTTCTCCTTGGTAATTGCATTGAGGCTTTGATCATAGTGACTCCACAGGCTTACTCTTGAACTGGTTTCCGCCCATCATTGATTTTCCTTTGTGCTACTGTTGAACTGGGCAGCAGGATTCTTTTGGTCTCCTCCACTTGTTGATTTTCCTTTGTGCTACTGGGCTGGAGGATTCTTTTGGTCTTCCCCGAAGGTCTGAGCTTACCCCTTTGGTCTGTTTCTTTGTTCAATCTTTCCAATTCGTATTGAAAAGGGTTGGAGGATAACTCAGCCTAAGTTTGTCTCCACATGCTTCAATGTATCATTTTCACTTGCCTTACTCGCTCCCCTTTGCAGAAGTGGTCCCTTCTCTGGAAGTGTATCAACCGTTGAAGATGACTACTCGAGAGCAACGCTAGGTAAGCAACCAGGAATAGATTCCAGGCAGTTGGCTCCAGATCGAAAGACTGACTCCAAGTGCCGGCTGATTGCTTCTTTCACTTTGCCATGCGAGTAAGAACAAGGACAAAGAAAAAGACAGGGAAAGAGCATGATATGAGATACTTTTGCTTTTGACCTTGATGATATGAGATACCTTTGCTTTTGAAGAAGCGGTGAATGAATTAGCACACTTCAATCCGCTGTTTCCTCCTGGGTCATCTGTACTCCAGGCATCTGGTATCATCTTTGGGGAAGAAGAAATAATTGAGTATTTCGAAAGGCTTTGCTGGGAGTGCGCCCTCAGAGGTGAGAGAGAGTTGGGCATGGTTCTTCAGGTTTGCCTTGCCATAAAAGACGAAGGTCGACATATATAGAGATAATATCAAATGGTGGTACTATTCTTTTACCCTTGTCGACAAATGTCTCTTCGATATCAGAACGACGCCTCTTCGATTTCTGAGCAGGCGCCCCTTCGATTTCTGAACGACGCCCCTTTGCTTTCTGAACGACACGTGGTAGTGCGGATGCGGCTCCTTTGACAAAGCTGCACGCGTTTTCTGAAAAGCAGAGAAAGCGTCGCCGAACTTTGCGCTTGTCGGCTAAAGACGTGTAGTTGCGATGATGGCCTCCACGTGTTTTCAGCTTTGTCAGAAATCTTTTGACAAAGTTGAACGCGTTTTCTGAAAAGCCGAGAAAGCGTCGCCTAAATTTCGCCGGAAATTCCGGCTTTTTGAATCGGAGGACGCGTCGCCTTGGCTTCTTATAGAGGTATCGATCACCGCCAACAAACACACTCTGAAGACTTCCCATTCTTGAAAATCGACTCCGGCCCTTTGAAATTTAACTCCATCCCTTCTCTTTGAACACTTTTGAAAAATGGCAAACTCATCGAACCTTAGCTTGGAATTGAGCCTTAGCAGTGATACGGGCGCGCCGCGTCAAGGTAACGTATGGCGCCCTTCTTTCTTATCTTCTAACGGTCTTCTTACAGGTGAAGACTCCGTGATGCAGGACGCCACAACAGCTACAATAGTAGCTAGGAACCTCCTCACTCCAAAAGATAGTAGGCTGCTGTCAGGACGGTCCGATGAGTTAGCCGTTCAAGAGTCCCTCGCACTTAGTTTTCAGTGTGCGAGTTCTGTGTCCAACATGGGCCAACGCCTGCTTGCCCGCTCCCGTCAGGTGGAATCATTGATGGCAGAAGTGGAAAGTCTTAAGCAAGAGATCCAGCAGCTTAAGTACGAGAATAGAAGTTTGCATGTGCTTGCAAACAACTATTCGACGGGCATGAAGAGGAAGCTTGATGAGCTGCAAGAGTCTGAAGGTCGGATTCACAGTGACCGTCAAAGGTTTTCGTCTTTCCTCCAGAGGCACCTTTTTCCTGGCTCATCCAGCGCTTGGCCAAGTATTGAGGCCTGGAATGCTCTAGCTCCGATGCCTCCCGCTCCGATGCCTTCCGCTCCAATGCCTTCTGCTCCGATGCCTTCCGCTTCGACGCCTCGTAGTGGGGCTTCACGTAAACAACCTTTGTGAAGCACCACCTTTCTCCATGTTTAGTATTTTATTTAATATATGAAATTTTTTTTTTTTTTTTTTTTTTTTTTTTTTTCATTGGGTTGCCTCCCAAGTAGCGCTTTCTTTTACGTCTTATAGCCGGACGAAGAACCCAATCACTCCAGGATATGTTCACGAATCGGATGAGAACTCCGAGTCATGAACTAGTACCTAAAACAAGAAACAAAACAAAATTAAGAATCTGGAAAAATAAAAACAAACGAAAATAAAACAATCCAAGGGATTAGCAAATTTTCTAATCCCCGGCAACGGCGCCAAAATTTGATGCGTGAATTATACGCGCATAAATTAAACCCTCTTTTCGTCAAATTGTAGTATATGTATAAGTAGGGATCGTTCTAGACCGGGGATTAGGAGGGATTGTTAACCACTTGGATTTGACTCAAAAACGTAAAATAACAATATGAAACACTATACTAGACTCAAAGAATGCAAAGCTAAACTTTAAAACACTAAGACAAACCAAAAGACTCAAAACAACACAAACACACTCAAATCTGCCTAAAAACCACTTTCTGGGCAGATTTGAGCACAAACACAAATTTGGACGAAATTAAGTAATAACTTGACTCAAGAACGTAAAAACACAATATAAAACACTAAACTAACTCAAAGAATGTAAAACTAAACACTTAAAACATTAAAACAAACCAAAAGACTCAAACATCACCCAAAACACTCAAAACTGCCTTAAAATCACTTTCTGGGCAGTTTTGAGCACTTTGGTGAATCTGGACGAAATTGGGAAATAAAATGAATCAAAACACTTAAAAGCACAAACTAAATTGATTTCTAACTAAATTGGACATTAAAGTAAAGGGGGATTTAGATTTATACGAAAATTGAATTAACAAAACAAGTTAATAAACTAAACAGATTGTAAAACGAATTTGATGGAATGGAATGAATGGATGATAGAATGCCTAAGGGGTTCATCTCCATGTTATACTTGCACAATAAAATGATTTCCTATTGCATTTCAATAAACTATGATACTCAACACCCCAAGTTAACCGTGATGCACTAATTAACCTTCAAATCTTCCTAACGTTATTGAATTGGATGATGCATGCGACAATTCAAAACATTCCCCACAAGTCCTCAACTTGAATGCATAGAAGAGGTACAAGCAAGAATCATTACGCTCTATGAAAATTATAAGTGTTGACGAGGCATTCGTTACTATGGATTGCATGAAACTTATGCCAAGAATTCATTTAACGCGATTGTTTATAAGCAACCTCCACTACTTGTGAATATAAGTTCATAACGATTAGGTGAAACTCACTTATATTCTAGCGTCATATTCATGCATGAAAATTAAGTGTGCACTCTCAATGAACATACATAAATAAGTTATCAATCAAACAGTTAAACGAATTGAATCCACAACTTATGAAACGCAATTAGAAGTATTCAAATCAAAATGCAAGCATAAACATATATTCGAATCACCCCCTAACCAAGGGGGGGTTTAGTTCCTCATGGTACAAAACAAAGAGAATCAAAGAAACACCTAAACATTCCAACAACTCAAACTTGAATTGTATGAACGTTTAAGCCCTCTTATCATCCATTCCTCATTCGTACAAAACAAAGAGCATTGAAATTAAACATTGAAATCAAAGAAACACCTAAACATTCCAACAACTCAAACTTGAATTGTATGAACGTTTAGGCACTCTTCTCTTCCTCTTCGTTGTGGCACAAGGTCTAAGGTGAGTTTGATGGTGTGAATGGTTTGGGGAGTGGTTGAATGGATGAATTTCTGGTGGTGTTTGGATTATAGGGAACTCACGGCCAAAGGGCAGTTTTGATGTGGGAAATGGGTGAATTTCTCAAATGGAAGAATGAATCAATTATGAATGCAATGCATGCTTATTTATAGGTGAAATGGGGGAACATGACAGCTAGGAACTAGGTGGAAAGCTGAAATGGTGATGGAAGATGCATGTGGCTGATTTAATGGAGGAACAAGTGCATGTGCACGGTTTTGGTTGGAATGCAAGGGAATGCAATCTGAAAATGTATGTGAAAGCATGTGTTGATTGAATTGGTGGTGCATGTGCTGATTTGTGGTGCATTTGGATGGGAAAGTCACGGCAATGATGGTGTTTTCTGTGAATGATGGCAGATTGTGTTTGCATGTGAATTAGGTTGTGAAATGATGAAGGAAATGCATGTGCAATGAAGTGGATTTTCTGATGGTGAATGGGTGTATGTTTGAATGATTAAAGGGACATGTGGGGGTGGAAATGATGAATGAAATGCATGTGAATGACAGCTAGATATGTTGATGAATGCATGTGACTTGTTTGTGGTGAGTGAATGCATGTGCAAAGCTGGAAATGCAATGGGAACTCACGGCAATGAGTGTTTGGGGTTGGAAATGCATGTGTTTGCATGTGATTGCTGTTTGTGTGAAGTGTGTGTGAATGCATGTGGATTAAAGAGTGAATGGTGGCTGCAATGATGAAGACATGTGGCTGAAATGAAAGGTGGAAATGAGAAGGAATGTGCACGGCAATGATGGTGAATATGAATGCATGTGGTTGATTTAAAGAATAGGTATGCATGTGAATTAAAGGTGTTGTGTTAGGTGATGGGTGCATGTTAAGTGATAAGTGGTAAGTGGTGATGATAAGTGATAAGTGATAAGTGATGATGATAAGTGATAAGTGATAAGTGATATGATATGTGGTGATAAGTAATGAGAGCATGTGGGTTAACTAATGAAGGAAATGCATGTGCAACGACAATGTGTTAGAATGGATGTGTGTTATGCATGGCATGATTGGGATTAGGAAAGGTTTAAATGTCCTAAAACTAAAGAGAACAAGGTTCCAACACTTTGGTCTTCAATTACGTCTTCAATTTCGTCCAACACTTTGGCTCCAAGCATAAGCTATCCATCCTTAGCCCAAAAGTGCTCCAAAAGTCTCCAAAATGCATCTTTTTGCTCCTTTAGCCCTTTGGACCTACAAACACACGAAAATAGCTTAAAGTACTAAAATAACTAAAGAAACATAACGTAAATGCACGAGAACAAGCCATTTAAGTCCCATGAATATGCTCCTATCAGTATGCTAAGTTCTTGAAGGAGTTGTGTACCACTAGGAAGAGGATGTCGACTATGGAAGTGGTAAAGGTAGGTGAAAATGTGTCCGCCATCTTGCAACGCAAACTACCTCCCAAATGCAAGGATCCAGGTAGCTTTACCATTCCTTGTGTCATTGGGAATACTAGATTTGAATCTGCCATGCTTGATTTAGGTGCTTCTATAAATGTTATGCCATATTCCATTTATGCATCTATGAACTTAGGAGCATTGAAAAATGATGGGGTAATAATACAATTGGCCGATAGATCTAACGCCTATCCAAAGGGAGTTTTGGAAGATGTTCTTGTGCAGGTTAATCATTTGGTCTTCCCGGCGGATTTCTATGTCCTCGAAATGGATGAATCGGACCATGCTCCTTTGCTGCCCATTCTACTTGGAAGGCCATTCATGAAGACGGCCCGGACGAAGATTGACGTGTATAGTGGAACTTTGTCCATGGAATTCGATGGGGAAGTTGTTAATTTTAATCTTTCTGATTCCATTAAATACCCTAGTGAGGACCATTCATGCTTTTCTATTGATATAATTGACTCTTTGGCGCAGGGATATCTCGACGATTTGAATGACGATGCGCTTGAAAAAGTCATTACACGAGGCATGGAACTCAAAACAAAGGAGGAAGATTGCATGCATGCCCACGGCATACAAGAGTCATCCCATGCCGTGCCCCCTAGTGAGGAATTACTTGAAGTTGTGGCTGCCCTTGAGTCCTCACCTAAGCTTGATGGTAAGTATATTAACCGTGAGTCCATTCCCATTTCGACTAACAAATTGCTTCCATCTATAGTTCAGGCACCTACCCTTGATCTCAAACCATTACCGGGTCATTTGAAGTACATTTTCTTGGGAGAAAAGGAGACATTACCGGCCATCATTTCTTCATCACTCACGGCACAAGAAGAGGAGAAACTAGTGCGTGTTTTGAAGGAATTCAAATTTGCCCTAGGTTGGACATTGGCCGATATCAAAGGTATTAGTCCCACCACATGCATGCATCATATATTTCTTGAGGAGGGGGCCAAACCAACTAGAGAGGCTCAACGCCGTCTTAACCCTCCGATGATGGAAGTTGTGAAGAAGGAGATAATCAAGCTGTTAGATTGTGGAGTTATCTATCCTATCTCGGATAGTAAGTGGGTTTCGCCTATCCAATGCGTGCCGAAGAAATCTGGAGTGACGGTTGTGGAGAACGCAGAGAATGAGCTAGTGCCCACTCGAGTCCAAACCGGTTGGCGCGTATGCACTGATTATAGGAAGATAAACGCCACCACGAGGAAGGACCACTTCCCATTGCCGTTCCTAGATCAAATGTTGGAAAGGTTAGCGGGTCATTCATTTTATTGTTTTCTTGATGGATATTCTGGTTATAATCAAATTGTTATTGCCCCGGATGATCAAGAAAAGACTACTTTTACATGTCCCTTTGGTACATTTGCTTATCGTCGCATGCCATTTGGTTTATGTAATGCACCTGCTACATTTCAAAGATGCATGATGAGCATATTTTCAGATTATGTTGAGAAAATCATTGAGGTTTTTATGGATGATTTCAGTGTGTTTGGTAATTCATTTGATGGTTGTTTGAGTAATCTTAGTTTGATTTTGAACCGTTGTGTTGAAACAAATCTTGTGCTTAATTGGGAAAAATGTCACTTCATGGTTCAACAAGGTATTGTTTTAGGACATATTATTTCTGAAAAAGGCATTGAAGTAGATAAATCTAAGGTAGACCTTGTTCGTCACTTACCCGCTCCAACTTCGGTTAGAGAGGTTCGTTCGTTTCTTGGTCACGCAGGTTTTTATAGGCGGTTCATAAAGGATTTCTCGAAGATTGCACAGCCACTATGTCGATTGCTGCAAAAAGAGGTGGCGTTTGAGTTTGATGATGCATGTTCCACGGCATTCAAGCACCTCAAGGAGGCTCTCACTTCGGCTCCCATTATCACACCTCCAGATTGGAGCCTTCCATTCGAGTTGATGTGCGATGCTTCGGACTATGCGATTGGTGCTGTTTTGGGGCAGCGAAAGGACAAACAACCTCATGTTATTTATTATGCTTCTAGAACATTAAATGATGCTCAATTAAATTACTCAACAACTGAAAAAGAATTACTTGCTGTGGTATTTGCATTAGATAAGTTTCGGTCATATTTACTTGGGACTAAAGTAATTATTTTTACTGATCATGCAGCTCTCAAGTATTTGCTCACAAAAAAAGAGGCCAAGCCTAGACTAATTCGATGGCTGTTGCTTCTACAAGAGTTTGACATTGAGATTCGGGATAAGAAGGGCGTGGAGAATGTGGTGGCTGACCACCTAAGCCGCATGGTGCATAATGAGGAGTCCCTACCCATTGCAGAGACATTCCCCGATGAACAATTGCTGTCCATAAAGGTTAGTACACCGTGGTATGCTGATATAGTTAATTTTTTGGTGTCAAAACGTATTCCAAGTGAGTTCAATAGGCACCAACGTGACAAACTTAGGCATGATGCACGGTTTTATGTGTGGGATGATCCATACTTATGGAAATTTTGTCCCGATCAGATTATACGTCGATGTGTGCATGATTCTGAATGTCATTCAATTTTGAGTTTTTGTCATACATATGCATGTGGAGGGCACTTTGGCACACAACGCACGGCCCTCAAAGTGTTACAATGTGGATTTTATTGGCCTAGTATTTTTAAGGATGCTAGAACGTTTTGCTTAACATGTGATAAATGCCAAAGAATGGGTGGAATTAGTGCAAAGGACCAAATGCCGCAGGTTTCTATCCTAAATGTTGAAATTTTTGATGTTTGGGGTATTGATTTTATGGGTCCCTTCCCTTCATCGTATGGTTTCATGTATATTTTGCTTGCGGTTGATTATGTGTCAAAATGGGTGGAAGCCAAGGCCACCCGGACTAATGATTCTAAAGTGGTTGCAGATTTTATTAGAACTAACATTTTTGCAAGGTTTGGAATGCCACGAGTGATCATTAGTGATGGAGGGTCACACTTTTGCAATCGGACCATTGAAGCGTTATTGAGGAAATACCATGTCACCCATAAGGTTTCTACACCTTACCATCCTCAAACGAATGGCCAAGCCGAGGTTTCCAACCGAGAGATCAAGCAAATACTTGAGAAGACCGTTGGGGCAACAAGGAAGGATTGGAGCTTACGGTTAGATGATGCACTTTGGGCGTATCGTACGGCGTACAAAACCCCCATTGGGATGTCCCCCTTTCGACTTGTCTATGGCAAGGCGTGCCATCTTCCCGTGGAGTTGGAGCATAAAGCTCTTTGGGCCGTCAAGAAGTTCAACATGCACTTAGATGAAGCGGGAAGTCTTAGGAAATTCCAATTGAATGAGCTTGATGAAATACGGCACGAGGCATATGATAATGCAAGCATTTACAAGCAAAAGACCAAAGCCTTCCATGACAACATGATCCGTGGGAAATCATTCTCAATTGGGCAGAAAGTGCTATTGTTCAATTCCCGTCTACGTTTGTTTCCCGGTAAGTTACGTTCTAAGTGGATTGGACCATTTGTTATTACTAATGTTTTTGTTCATGGTGCAGTCCAAATCCAAAGCTTGAAAACGGGACACGAATTCAAGGTGAACGGGCATCGTTTGAAGCCCTATTATGACACCTTTGTGGAGCATTGATAGGAGCATATTTATGCGCCTTAGTTAGCTAGTTCTTATGCATTTATGTTGTGTTTTCTTACTTAATTTAGTGTTTAAAGTCATTTTCGTGTGTTTATAGGTTCATATGGCTAAGGATGCAAAAGGATGCCTTTCGGAGCCTTTTGGAGCAAATTAGAGATTGGAATGGATTGCATATGCTTAAAGCCAAGTAGATGGACGAAATTGAAGACCAAAGGAATGAAAATGAAGAACAAAGAGTTCACATTCATCACCAACACAACCATGCATCCACACATTCTTTCCCCATCATTGCCGTGCAAAACACCATCATTGCACCACAATCCCCTTTTGCCGTGGCCTTTCTCCATCAATTACAGTCACATTCCACATGCAACCTAGCTGTCAAAGCACATGCACTCCCATCCTTTACCATTGCAGCCACATGCACATTCCACTTCATCATTTCAGATTTCCACCATCAACAAAGAACCATTCATTAATCATTTACACTTTAAATAATCAACCCACATGCACCAATCAAACATAAACCCATTCACCACCAGAAAACAACCATGCCGTGGGTTCCCATTCCAGATTTCCAGCATTCCCTTTTATTTTCTGTCAAAACACATGCATTCCCACCCTTTAATCACATGCATTTCAGCCACATGCATCTCCCATCACCATTTCAGCTTTCCACCAAATTCCTAGTCATCATGTTCCCCCCATTTCACCTATAAATAAGCATGCATTGCAGCCACAAAACACACACTCTTCCATTTCAGAAAACCATCTCTCATACACATTCATTCACGCCAGAAATTCCTCCTCTCTCTCTAGCACTACCATACTTCACCATTCTTCATATTTTCTGCCCAAAAACACTCCTTGCCTTCCCCTACATCCATCCCTACCCTAAACACATCATTCTACATCATCCATAACCCCCAAAACTCACCAAAACCCCTTGTGCCGCAGCAACTAGAGGAGAAGAGGCCTAAACGTTCATACAATTCAAGATTGAGTTGTTGGAATTTTTAGGTGTACTTCGATTCTTGTTTTCAATGTTTACTTTGTTATTACTCTCTAAGTTTGTTGTAATCATGAGTGGCTAAACCCCTAATTAGTTAGGGGAAAGTTTGAAGCCATGAACATGTTTGAAATATGAATTGATTTCTTCCAATTGTGATTTGTTAAGTTGTGATTGTAATTCAATTATCATGTTTATTAAAAACTTGTTTTTGTATGTTGATTAGGGATGCATACTTAGTCTTCATGCATAAACTCGATGCTAGTTTATAAACGAGTTTCACCTAATCGTCACAAGTTTATAAACATGAGTAGTGAAGGTTGCTAGTCACAACCGCGTTAATTGAATTCTTGGCAAAAGTATCATGCATTCATAGTTACAATTGCCTCGTCAACACTTATAATTCTCATAGAGCATAATGATCTCTCATTGTATCTCTTCTATGCATTCATGTTGAGAACCATTGGAGAATGATTTGAATTGTCGCATGCATCATCCAATTCAATAACATAAGGAAAATTTGAGAGTTAATTAGTGCATCACGGTTAACTTGGGGTGTTGAGCATCATAGATAATGAAAAGCAATTGGAGAATCGATTCATATATAAATGTGTCATGTGTGGAGAATGGACCTCTAACTAATCCATCCATCATCTTGTTTCTCAAATCCGTTTATACAATCTGCCTAGTTTATTAACTTGTTTTGTTATTTCAATTTTCGTATACATCTTAATCCCCCTTTACTTTAATGTCCAATTTAGTTAGAAATCAATTTAGTTTGTGCTTTTAAGTGTTTTGATTCATTTTATTTCCCAATTTCGTCCAGATTCACCAAAGTGCTCAAAACTGCCCAGAAAGTGATTTTAAGGCAGTTTTGAGTGTTTTGGGTGATGTTTGAGTCTTTTGGTTTGTTTTAATGTTTTAAGTGTTTAGTTTTACATTCTTTGAGTTAGTTTAGTGTTTTATATTGTGTTTTTACGTTCTTGAGTCAAGTTATTACTTAATTTCGTCCAAATTTGTGTTTGTGCTCAAATCTGCCCAGAAAGTGGTTTTTAGGCAGATTTGAGTGTGTTTGTGTTGTTTTGAGTCTTTTGAGTCAATTTCACATTGATTAGCATCCCTAGTTAATCCCCGGTCTAGAACGATCCCTATTTGCTCATTTACTACAATTGTCATCCATAGGGTTAATTTGTGTGTTTAACTATTTTCGCATCAAATTTTGGCGCCGTTGCCGGGGATTAGCAAAATTGCTAATCCCTTGTGTTTTTGCCGTATGTTTTTAGTGTAATTTACCTAGTTTTCTCATTTTGTTTTGTTTTCTTGGTTTAGGTACTAGTGCATGACGCGGAGTTTTCAAACTGTGCATGCACATATCTTGGACTTTAACGACGATTTTGAACGTGATTTGAGAAGAAAGAGGAGGCATCCCGAACCTAGTGAACCTAGTGAACCTAGTTCAAGTTCAGAGGCCGAATCTGAGTTTGAAAGTGTGGAAGAAGAAGTTATGGCAGCAGACAATCGGACCATTAAAGAGCTTTCGGCCTCGGGGTTGGCCAATGCCGCACCATTATGCATTCAATACCCCGCGGCTGCCCAAGGCAAGACCGATGAATTCGAGTTGAAGTCAAGCTTGTTGCACCACATTCCGAAATACCATGGGCTTTCCATGGAAGATCCCAACAAGCATCTCAAGGAGTTCGAGGTTGTTTGTTCGAGCATGACACCCATAAATGTCGATGGGAACATTCTAATGATGAAAGCTTTTCCATTCTCTCTTGTGGAAAAGGCTAAGGATTGGCTTTATGAATTGGCACCCGGGACCGTTACTTCTTGGGAGAGCATGAAGAGAGCGTTCTTGGAGAAGTTCTTCCCTACTTCAAGAGTCATTCTCTTGAGGAAGAAAATTAGCGGAATCCAACAAAGTCAAGGAGAATCTTTTCCGGCATACTACGAGCGTTTTAAAGCCCTTGTTGCATCATGTCCTCAACATCAAATGAAGGAGGAGCTTCTCCTTCAATATTTCTATGAGGGCCTTCTTCCCATTGAAAGGCAAATGCTCGATGCTTCGGCGGGAGGTGCATTGGTGGACAAAACTCCTATGTCGGCCAAGACCCTAATTGCAAACCGTGCTCTAAATGCACAACAATATGAAGGACTTGGGCAAAGGGACCCCCCACGGCAACAAGTGAATGAGGTAAGTTCTCAATCCGACCTTCAAACTCAATTAGCTAATCTTACTTCTATTGTGTCTCAGATGGCCGAAGGAATGAAGATACAAGGACCGATTGTATGTGGTGTATGTTCTATCCAAGGACACCCTTCGGAAAAATGCCCACAATTGATTGAGAATGGGGGATGGGAGAGTGCAAATGCCATTGGATTTCCGAACCACAATCAACCAAGGAATGATCCATATTCCAACACATACAATCCGGGTTGGAGAGACCATCCAAACTTCAAGTGGAGGGAACCTCAACAACCTCAACAACAAGGAGGCTTTAGACAACAACCCCCGGGGTTCTACACCAAACCATTCGGCCCCAATCCAAACCAAGCACAACCTGCCCAAAACAATCAAGGTACGTCGTTGGGAAATGAAACACTTCTTAAATTACTTACCAATTTGTCTCAGGGGCAAGAGGATCAAACCAAAGCCATGCAAAACCAAGACAAAAGGGTGGATCACTTGGAGAAACAAATTGGGCAGATTGCGGAATTTGTAGGACAATTCCGAGACAAAGGCAAGCTCCCTAGCTCAACCATTGTCAATCCAAGGGGAGGATTCGAATCTGCCAAGGCAATCATGTTGAGAAGTGGTAAGGAGGTCGAAACCACCCCAAGCACGTCCAAAACAAGTCAAGAAGAGGACGTGTTGCTACAAGAAGAGGAGGAACAAGGAATAAAGGCCACGGCAAGGGTGAAAGAATCTTTGCCGCAGCCCCCTATTGTGCCAAAATCGTCCAACATGCCTAAGGTAAGTCCAAATTCGACTTTGTCAAGTTCTATTCCACTAAACGTGCCCTTTCCTAGCAGGTTTAGGCAATCAAAGAAGGAGGAGAGTGAAAAGGACATTTTGGAAACCTTTAGGAAAGTTCAAGTCAACATTCCGCTCCTTGATGCAATCAAGCAAGTCCCTAAGTATGCCAAGTTCTTAAAAGAGCTTTGCATCACTAGGAAGAGGATTTCGACCAAGGAAGTGGTGAAGGTAGGTGAGAATGTGTCCGCCATCTTGCAACGCAAACTACCTCCCAAATGCAAAGATCCGGGTAGTTTTACCATTCCTTGTGTCATTGGTAACACTAGATTTGAATCTGCCATGCTTGATTTAGGTGCTTCTATAAATGTTATGCCATATTCCATTTATGCATCTATGAACCTAGGAGTGTTGAAAAATGATGGTGTTATCATACAATTGGCCGATAGATCTAATGCTTATCCAAAAGGAGTTTTGGAAGATGTTTTAGTGCAGGTTAATCATTTGATCTTTCCGGCGGATTTCTATGTTCTTGAGATGGATGAATCGGATCATGCACCCTCGTTGCCCATTCTACTTGGAAGGCCATTCATGAAGACGGCCCGGACTAAGATTGACGTGTTTAATGGAACTTTGTCCGTGGAATTTGATGGGGAAGTGGTTAATTTCAATCTTTCTGATTCCATTAAGTATCCTAGTGAAGATCATTCATGTTTCTCTATTGATATTGTTGACTCTTTGGCGCAGGGATATCTTGAAGATTTGAATGACGATGCACTTGAAAAGGTCATTACAAGAGGTGTAGAAGTCAAAACCAAGGAGGCAAGCCATATGCAAACCCACGGCACACTTGAACTACCCTATGCCGTGCCTCCTAGTGAGGAATTCCTTGAAGTAGTTGCTGCCCTTGAGTCATTACCTAAACATGAGGGAAAGTTTCCTAACCGTGAGTCCATTCCCATTTCGACTAACAAATTGCTTCCATCCATAATTCAGGGACCTATTCTTGAACTCAAACCTTTACCAAGTCATTTGAAGTACATTTTCTTGGGGGAAAACGAGACACTACCTGCCATCATCTCTTCCTCCCTCACGGCACAAGAGGAGGAGAAATTAGTTCGTGTATTGAAGGAGTACAAATCTGCCCTAGGTTGGACATTGGCCGATATTAAAGGTATAAGCCCTACAACTTGTATGCATCACATATTTCTTGAGGAGGGGGCCAAACCAACTAGAGAGGCTCAACGCCGTCTTAACCCTCCGATGATGGAAGTTGTGAAAAAGGAGATAATTAAACTTCTAGATTGTGGAGTTATTTATCCTATCTCCGATAGTCGTTGGGTTTCACCTATCCAATGTGTGCCTAAGAAATCTGGGGTAACGGTTGTGGAGAATTCCGAGAATGAGCTTGTGCCTATGAGAATTCAAACCGGTTGGCGGGTATGCATTGATTATAGGAAGATAAATTCCACCACAAGGAAGGACCACTTCCCATTGCCGTTCCTAGATCAAATGTTGGAAAGGTTAGCAGGTCATTCCTTTTATTGTTTTCTTGATGGTTATTTCGGTTATAACCAAATTGTCATTGCTCCGGATGATCAAGAAAAGACCACTTTTACTTGTCCCTTTGGAACGTTTGCATATCGACGCATGCCATTTGGCTTGTGTAATGCTCCTGCCACGTTTCAAAGGTGTATGGTAAGCATATTTTCTGATTATGTTGAGAAGATTATTGAGATATTCATGGATGACTTTAGTGTTTTTGGTGATTCATTTGATCATTGTTTGGATAATCTCACTTTAATCTTGAAACGTTGTGTTGAAACAAATCTTGTTTTAAATTGGGAAAAATGTCACTTTATGGTTAAACAAGGTATTGTTTTGGGTCATATAATCTCTGAAAAAGGAATTGAAGTTGATAAGTCTAAAGTAGATCTTGTACGCTACTTACCCTCTCCTACTTCGGTTAGAGAGGTTCGTTCTTTTCTTGGTCATGCAGGATTCTATAGACGATTTATCAAGGACTTTTCCAAGATTGCACAACCCCTATGCCGCCTCCTCCAAAAAGATGTGTCTTTTGAGTTCAACGAGGCATGCGAGAAGTCATTCAAGCATCTCAAAGAGCTCCTAACCACGGCACCCATCATAACTCCCCCGGATTGGTCCATTCCATTTGAATTGATGTGTGATGCCTCGGATTATGCACTTGGGGCTGTTTTGGGTCAAAGGAAAAATAAACAGTCACATGTTATTTATTATGCTTCCCGCACTTTAAATGATGCTCAATTGAATTATTCTACAACCGAAAAAGAACTCTTGGCGGTTGTATTTGCTTTAGATAAGTTTAGATCATATCTTCTTGGTACTAAAGTAATTGTTTTCACTGACCATGCAGCCTTGAAGTATCTTCTCACCAAAAAGGAGGCTAAGCCAAGACTCATTCGTTGGATGCTCCTACTTCAAGAGTTCGATCTTGAAATCCGAGACAAGAAAGGGTGTGAAAACGTGGTGGCTGACCACCTAAGTAGAATGGTGCGTGAGGAAGAGTCCACCCCCATTTTAGAAACGTTTCCGGATGAGCAACTTCTGTCCATTGAGGTAAGAACCCCTTGGTATGCCGATTTGGTCAATTTCTTGGTGTCTAAGCAAGTTCCTAGTACCCTAAACAAGTTCCAACGTGATAAACTTGTTCATGATGCACGTTTTTATGTTTGGGATGATCCATATTTATGGAAATTCTGCCCAGATCAGATTGTGCGTAGATGTGTGTGATAGAAGCATATTTAGGCGACTTACTTAGCTTGTTTTCGTGCATTTATATTGTTAATTCATAGTTGTTTTAGTCGTTTAAGCCATTTTCGTGTGTTTTTAGGTTCATATGGCTAAGGAAGCAAAAAGATGCATTTTGGAGCATTTTGGAGCAAATTTGGACTTGGAATGGATAGCTTATGTTTGGAGCAAAAGGAATGGACGAAATTGAAGGATTCCTAATCCATTGCAGCCACATGCATTCACATGCATAAATCAGCCATATGCATCTCCCATCACCATATCAGATTTCCATCATATTCACATGCATTCCATCCTTTAAAACATTGCACATGCACTCCCTTTAATTAATTAAGCCACATGCACTCCCATCCATTTCATCATTGCAGCCAACACATGCTTTCACATGCATTTTCAGATTGTCCCCTTGCACATGCAGCCACATATTCATTGCACATGCAATTCCAACCCACATGCATCCTTTAATCATTCAAACATGCAGCCACATTCCCTCCTAGCTGTCATGTTCCCCCCATTTCACCTATAAATAAGCATTCATTCTCATTCATTCTCATTCACTCTTCCATATTTCAGAAATTCGTCAAAACCTCTCCACACCCTTGCAGCAGCCACCAAAACACTTTTCTCCTCCATTGCAGCCACTCCAACCACTCCCCAAACCATTCACACCATCAAACTATCCTTAGACCTTGTGCTACAACGAAGAGGAAGATAAGAGGGCCTAAACGTTCATACAATTCAAGTTTGAGTTGTTGGAATGTTTAGGTGTTTCTTTGATTTCAATGTTTAATTTCAATACTCTTTGTTTTGTACGAATGAGGAATGGAAGAGAAGAGGGCCTAAACGTTCATACAATTCAAGTTTGAGTTGTTGGAATGTTTAGGTGTTTCTTTGATTCCAATGTTTAAATTCAACTAAACCCTCCTTGGTGAGAGGAGCATTTTTATGCGACTTAATTGGCTTGTTCTCATGCATTTATGTTGTTTTTCCTTAGTTAGTTTAAGTGTTTAAAGTCATTTTCGTGCAATTTCAGGTTTTAGTGTCAAAGTATGCAAAAAGAAGCAATTTGGAGCATTCTAGAGCATTTTTGGGCCAAGATTGGATAGTGCAAGCATGGAGGCATGAGGATGGACGAATTTGAAGGCTTGAATTCAGTTAGGGAGCTGCAAGGGGGCCTAAAAAAAACCTTATTTCTAGAAGGCTTTATCTATTCACACATGGTGCCTAATTTCTAGCTTGTCTCCTAGCCGTCCTAGCTTGTCTCCTAGCCGTCCTACCTTGTCTCCTAGCCGTCCTAGCTTGTCACTAGCCGTTCTACCTTGTCTCCTAGCCGTCACTAGCCGTCCTAGCTTGTCTCCTAGCCGTCCTAGCTTGTCTCCTAGCCGTCCTACCTTGTCTCCTAGCCGTCCTAGCTTGTCACTAGCCGTCCTAGCTTGTCACTAGCCGTCCTACCTTGTCTCCTAGCCGTCCTAGCTTGTCACTAGCCGTCCTACCTTGTCTCCTAGCCGTCACTAGCCGTCCTACCTTGTCTCCTAGCCGTCCTATCTTGTCTCCTACCTTGTCCAAGCTACACACATATATCCTTTAAGTGTTTCATGTATAGAATTTCTGGTACAAAACACCTTTTGGTTTCAACTAAGTTCAAAACCTTTCCTAGCCCTATAAATAAGGCTTTGCAGCAAGGCACTTGGGGGATCACTCATTCACCCAATTTTCGTCCATTCATCTAGCCACACCACTCTACACATCCGAAAATCCTAGAAACACAATTCCAGCCAAACACTACACCTTGCCGTGCCTATCCTCCATCCAATTCCATAATCCCTGATCCTAAAACACATCCCAACCATCCCATCCACCTTTGTGCCGTAGCAAGGAGAAAGAAGGAAAGACTCTTGGATGCTCAAGCTTCGTCGTTGGTGCATTCTAGGTGTAATTCGTTTTATGATTTCAATGTTTAATTTATTTTCCTTTCATTTTGCTATGAACATGAGTGGCTAAACCCCTATTGGTTAGGGGTGATTTCGAAGCCATAACTATGTGTGCAAGTTGATTTGATAAATTCCAGTTATGAGTTCTTGAATCGTGAATGCAATTGGCTTAACTGTGCGAGTAATAACGTATTTGTGTTTGTTAATTAGGGGTCGACACTTAATTGGCTTGCATGAATATGATGCTAGAATATAAGTTTGTTTCACATAATTGTCACACACTTATATTTACAAGTAGTGAAGGTTGCTAGTCACAATCGCGTTAAGTTCAATTCCTAGCATAAGTGTCATGATGTCATAGTCACAAGTGCTTTGTCAATGCTTATAGTTTTCATTGAACGTAATGATCTTTGATTGTATCTTTATTATGATGTCATGTAAGGAACTTTTGAAGAATGCTTTGGGTTGTCGTATGATGTCATCCAATTCAATAACACAAGGAAAACTTGAGAATTAACTAGTGATGTCACGGTTAATTTGGGGCATTGTCATTCATAATTCTATGAAGGAATAACTGGAAATCGAGTCATTTGCATACTTGTCATGTGTGGAGAAAGAACCCCTAACTAGTCCATCATCCATTAAAAACCCCAAAAACATTTCAAAATCAGTTTTACTTTGCAATCTGTTTTCTCAACTTTAATTTCGTCCAAATCAAATCCCCCTTTACTTTGAAGTCTCAATTTAGTTAGAAATTGTTTTGGTTCATGTTTTTAAGTGTTTTGAGTCAAGTTTTCAACCAATTTCGTCCAAATTAGTGTAGGTGCTCAAAACTGCCCAGAAAGTGGTTTTTAGGCAGTTTTGAGTCTTCTAGTTGCTGTTTTGAGTTTTTGTTTTGTTTTAGTGTTTTAACTTTGGTTTTTCATTCTTTGAGTCCAAATTAGTGTTTTTAACTTTGTTTTGGAGTTCTTAGGTCAGTTTTCAAGAGTTTAGCAATCCCTCCTAATCCCCGGTTTTGAACGATCCCTACTTACATACTTTACTACAATTGTCAGAAGAGGGTTTAATTTGTGTGCTTAATATATTTCGCATCAAATTTTTGGCGCCGTTGCCGGGGATTAGCAACTTTGCTAAATCCCTTGGATTGTTTTTGTTTCATTTATTTCACTTTGTTTCTGATTTTGTTGTAGTTTCTGACCTATTTTTGTTTCTTGTTTTTTTAGGTACTAGTGCATGACGCGGAGTTCTCAAACTGTGCATGCACATATCTTAGACTTTAACGACGATTTTGAACGTGATTTGAGAAGAAAGAGGAGGCATCCCGAACGTAGTGAACCTAGTTCAAGTTCAGAGGCCGAATCTGAGTTTGAAGAAGTGGAAGAAGAAGTTATGGCAGCGGACAATCGGACCATTAAAGAGCTTTCGGCCTCAGGGTTGGCCAATGCCGCACCATTATGCATTCAATACCCCGCGGCTGCCCAAGGCAAGACCGATGAATTCGAGTTGAAGTCAAGCTTGTTGCACCACATTCCTAAATACCATGGGCTTTCCATGGAAGATCCAAACAAGCATCTTAAAGAGTTTGAAGTAGTTTGTTCAAGCATGACTCCCGTCAATGTTGACGGAAGTATTTTGAAGATGAAAGCTTTTCCGTTCTCTTTAATGGATAAAGCTAAGGATTGGTTATACGAGTTGGCTCCTGGCACTGTCACTTCATGGGAGAGTATGAAAAGAGCGTTTTTGGAGAAGTTTTTCCCAACTTCTCGCATCATTCTTCTTCGTAAAAAAATAAGTGGAATTCAACAAGATGAAGGTGAGTCTTTTCCTGCATACTATGAACGTTTTAAATCACTTGTTGCTTCTTGTCCACAGCATCAGATGAAGGAGGAGCTACTTTTGCAATACTTCTACGAGGGCCTCCTACCATTAGAACGTCAAATGCTCGATGCCTCGGCAGGTGGAGCATTAGTGGACAAAACACCTATGGCTGCCAAGACCTTGATTTCTAATCGAGCGTTGAACGATCAACAATACGAAGGAGTAGGCCAAAGAGGACCCCCACGGCAACATGTTCATGAGGTAAGTTCTACTTCCGACATTAATTCACAATTGGCTAATCTTAATTCTATTGTGTCTCAGTTGGCCGAGGGCATGAAGATGCAAGGACCAATTGTATGTGGCGTATGTTCTATGCATGGACATGCCTCTGAAAAATGTCCACAGTTGATTGAAAATGGTGGATGGGAAAGCGCCAATGCAATTGGGTTTCAAGGCCAAAACCAACCAAGGAACGATCCTTATTCCAACACATATAATCCCGGTTGGAGAGACCACCCAAATTTCAAATGGAGGGAGCCCCAACAATCTCAAAACCAAGGAGGCTTTAGGCAACAACCCCCTGGGTTCTTTCCCAAAACCTACGGCCCACCCCAAAATCAAGCCCAATCCGGCCCAAGTGCCTCAGGTACGTCTCTTGACAATGATGCACTTCTTAAGATACTAACTAAGTTGTCTAATGGGCAGGACGATCAAGCTAAGGCTATGCAAAACCAAGACAAAAGGGTGGATCAATTGGAGAAACAAATGGGGCAAATTGCCGAGTTTATGGGGCAGTTTCGTGAACAAGGAAAGCTCCCTAGTTCCACCGTTCCAAATCCAAAGGGAAGCTTCGAAAGTGCAAAGGCCATAACCTTGAGAAGTGGAAAAGAGATTGGGGCAGATCCTACACCATCACAATCAGGTCCCAAAGGTGATGAAAACTTGCAAATTGAAGAGGAAGAATCAAGCAAACCCACGGCAAAGGTGGGAGAGTCTTTGCCGCAAGTTCCTAGTGCCCCAAAACTGTCTAATTCGGCCAAAAAGGGTAAGAATGTGTCAAATTCGGTTTCTACTAATGCTTTTCCTTCGAATGCTCCTTTTCCTAGTAGGTTTATGCAAACAAGGAAGGAAGAAGCTGAAAAGGACATCCTTGAGACATTTAGGAAAGTTCAAGTGAACATACCCTTGTTGGATGCAATCAAGCAAGTCCCTAGATACGCCAAGTTTTTGAAGGAGTTGTGCACCACTAGGAAGAGGATGTCGACCAAGGAAGTGGTAAAAGTAGGTGAGAATGTGTCCGCCATCTTGCAACGCAAACTACCTCCCAAATGCAAAGATCCGGGTAGTTTCACCATTCCTTGTGTCATAGGTAACACTAGATTTGAATCTGCTATGCTTGACTTAGGTGCTTCTATAAATGTTATGCCATATTCCATATATGCATCTATGAACCTAGGAGCATTGAAAAAGGATGGTGTTATCATACAATTAGCCGATAGATCTAATGCCTATCCAAATGGAGTTTTGGAAGATGTTTTGGTGCAGGTTAATCATTTGATCTTTCCGGCGGATTTCTATGTCCTTGAGATGGATGAATCGGATCATGCACCCTCGCTGCCCATTCTACTTGGAAGGCCATTCATGAAAACGGCCCGGACTAAGATTGACGTGTTTAATGGAACTTTGTCCATGGAATTTGATGGGGAAGTTGTTAATTTCAATCTTTCTGATTCTATTAAGTATCCTAGTGAAGATCATTCATGTTTCTCTATTGATACTGTTGACTCTTTGGCGCAGGGATACCTTGAAGATTTGAATGATGATATGCTTGAAAAAGTCATTACAAGTGGTGTAGAAGTCAAAACCAAGGGAGCAACATCCATGCAACCCCACGGCACAAATACACTATCCTATGCCGTGCCTCCTAGTGAGGATTTTCTTGAAGTAGTTGCTGCCCTTGAGTCATCACCAATACATGATGGTAAGTTTCCTAACAAAGAGTCCATTCCCATTTCGACTAACAAGTTGCTTCCATCCATAATTCAGGCACCTATCCTTGAACTCAAACCTTTGCCAAGCCATTTGAAGTACATTTTCTTGGGAAAAAATGAGACACTGCCTGCCATCATATCATCATCCCTCACGGCACAAGAGGAGGAAAAACTCATGCATGTGTTGAAGGAGTACAAATCTGCCCTAGGATGGACATTGGCCGATATCAAAGGTATAAGCCCCACAACTTGTATGCATCACATATTTCTTGAGGAGGGGACCAAACCAACTAGAGAGGCTCAACGCCGTCTTAACCCTCCAATGATGGAAGTTGTGAAAAAGGAGATAATCAAACTTCTTGATTGTGGAGTCATTTATCCTATCTCCGATAGTTGTTGGGTTTCACCTATCCAATGTGTGCCTAAGAAATCCGGAGTGACGGTTGTGGAGAATGCCGAGAATGAGCTTGTACCCATGAGAATCCAAACCGGTTGGCGTGTATGCATCGATTATAGGAAGATAAATGCCACCACAAGGAAGGACCACTTCCCATTGCCGTTCCTAGATCAAATGTTGGAAAGGTTAGCGGGTCATTCTTTTTATTGCTTTCTTGATGGATATTCAGGTTATAATCAAATTGTCATTGCCCCGGATGATCAAGAAAAGACCACTTTTACTTGTCCCTTTGGAACATTTGCGTATCGACGCATGCCATTTGGTTTGTGCAATGCCCCTGCCACGTTTCAAAGGTGTATGGTAAGCATATTTTCTGATTATGTTGAAAGGATTATTGAGATATTCATGGATGACTTTAGTGTTTTTGGTGATTCTTTTGATAAATGCTTGGATAATCTCACTTTAATCTTGAAACGTTGTGTTGAAACAAACCTTGTTTTAAATTGGGAAAAATGCCATTTTATGGTTAAACAAGGTATTGTTTTGGGTCATATAATCTCTGAAAAAGGAATTGAAGTTGATAAGTCTAAAGTAGATCTTGTACGCTACTTACCCTCTCCTACTTCGGTTAGAGAGGTTCGTTCTTTTCTTGGTCATGCAGGATTCTATAGACGATTTATCAAGGACTTTTCCAAGATTGCACAACCCCTATGCCGCCTCCTCCAAAAAGATGTGTCTTTTGAGTTCAACGAGGCATGCGAGAAGTCATTCAAGCATCTCAAAGAGCTCCTAACCACGGCACCCATAATAACTCCCCCGGATTGGTCCATTCCATTTGAATTGATGTGTGATGCCTCGGATTATGCACTTGGGGCTGTTTTGGGTCAAAGGAAAAATAAACAGTCACATGTTATTTATTATGCTTCCCGCACTTTAAATGATGCTCAATTGAATTATTCTACAACCGAAAAAGAACTCTTGGCGGTTGTATTTGCTTTAGATAAGTTTAGATCATATCTTATTGGCACTAAAGTAATTGTTTTCACTGACCATGCAGCCTTGAAGTATCTTTTCACCAAAAAGGAGGCCAAACCAAGGCTCATTCGTTGGATGCTCCTACTTCAAGAGTTCGATATTGAAATTAGGGACAAGAAAGGTTGTGAAAACGTGGTGGCTGACCACTTGAGTAGATTGGTGCGTGAAGAAGAATCCCTCCCCATTTCTGAGACGTTTCCGGATGAACAACTTCTGTCCATTGAGGTAAGTACCCCTTGGTATGCCGATTTGGTCAATTTCTTGGTGACTAAGCAAGTTCCTAACACCCTAAGCAAGGTCCAACGTGATAAATTGATACATGATGCAAGATTTTATGTGTGGGATGATCCATATCTATGGAAATATTGCCCAGATCAGATTATTAGAAGATGTGTGCCAACTTCTGATTTTAACTCAATTCTAGCATTTTGTCATTCTTATGCATGTGGAGGCCATTTTGGTACCCAAAGGACAGCTCGTAAAGTGTTAGAATCTGGTTTTTATTGGCCTACATTGTTCAAAGATGCTAGAATGTTTTGCTTAACATGTGATAGATGTCAAAGAACTGGTTCTATTGGTGCAAAAGACCAAATGCCGCAAACACCCATCTTCAATGTTGAAATCTTTGATGTTTGGGGTATTGATTTCATGGGTCCTTTTCCTTCTTCATTTGGTTTCACTTATATTTTGCTTGCGGTTGATTATGTTTCTAAATGGGTAGAAGCAAAAGCTACCCGTACTAACGATTCTAGAGTGGTTTCAGATTTCATCAAGACTAACATTTTCTCTAGATTTGGGATGCCGCGGGTATTTATAAGTGATGGAGGTTCACATTTCTGCAATAGGACCATTGAGGCACTCTTCAAGAAGTACAATGTCAAGCATAAGGTTTCAACACCTTATCACCCACAAACAAGTGGCCAAGCCGAAGTATCAAATAGAGAGGTCAAGCAAATCTTGGAGAAGACCGTGGGGCCTAACCGGAAGGATTGGAGCATGCGTTTAGACGATGCACTATGGGCATATCGCACTGCCTACAAAACACCCCTAGGGATGTCTCCATTTCGGCTTGTTTATGGAAAACCTTGTCACTTACCCGTGGAGCTAAAGCATAAGGCACATTGGGCCATCAAAACGTTCAATTTGGACTTAGATGCTGCTGGAATACATCGGAAGCTCCAATTGAATGAGCTTGAGGAACTAAGGAATGAAGCCTACGAGAATGCCCGCATTTACAAGAAAAAGACGAAGGCGTTTCATGACAAGATGATTAGGGGCAAAACCTTCACAATTGGGCAGAAAGTTTTACTTTTTAATTCTCGTCTACGTTTATTTCCCGGAAAGTTACGTTCTAAATGGATTGGACCTTTTGTTGTTACTAATGTTTTTCCACATGGTGCAGTTCAAGTCCAAAGCTTAAGGAATGGGGTGGAATTCAAGGTCAACGGACATAGATTGAAGCCATATTATGAGAATGCCGTGGGGCAGGTTGTGGAGGAGATCTCACTCCATGCCGTGGGCACCAATGGTGCCTGAACGTGTTCTTCGTCCGGCTGCAAGACGTTAAAGAAAGCGCTACTTGGGAGGCAACCCATGCCATTCAACAAAGGAAGACCTAGAAAGCACTCCAATTCCAGATTTGCGTTCCTAAACCCTTCTCTTTGTTGATTCTTTCTAATCTGCCTATTTAGTTGTTTTACTTGCTGTTTGTGTGTTTCTTTGTGTGATTCTATGCTTAAAACATTGAGGACAATGTTTGATTTAAGTGTGGGGGGGGGGGTAACTAAGTGTTTTTCATGCAAATTCGTGGGATTTTATCACCCATTATTTCAAAACTTGTTCCTTGCTGTTTTTAAGTGTTTTTAAGCAGTTTTGGTGTGTTTTAGTATGTTTTGAAGTAAAAATCCGAAAATCAAAGAAAAATTTGAAAAATTTGTTTTAAAAAACCCAAAAAAAAGAGTTGTTTTTGTGTGTTTGTTTGTGTCTTAGGGTACCTTCCAACACAATGATGAGGATTTGGTTTTTAAATACATGGCTGTTAAAGAGAGTGATTAACATGGATGAAAGTTTGATTTACTCTATGTTTATGCTTGGTTGTGGTTATAACTTATGAATTCACATGCAATCATAAAAGAAAAAAATCAGTTTTTGTAACATGCTTGAAGGAAGGAACTCAAATTAACACTACAACCTTGTGAGACTTGAACCTAAATGTTTATTTGGAGAGTTAAAATCTGTGCATTCTTTGTTTTCTAAAATCGTTGCATGATCTCATTATTCTTTGCTTGGTTGCTACTTAGAAGGCGTTTCATCATTTAGTTCCAAACACTAGAAGTCATGCCCATTTCATTCAAAGCATGGTATTGATTAGCATAACACATTTTCAAGATGAAGTTGTGTAGTGACCACCACTTTAGCCAAAAAGCCGTGTGCCCTACTCCATTATATGTTTAGGTGTTAACCCCATTGAGCCTTGTTTAGCCTTTTCTTTGTTAACCCACATTACCCTCACCTAGCCTAGATTAGGACTATCCATACCCTCGTTCTTAAAGTATAGTAAGCATGATTCAAATGGAATTCCTTTATGGCAGAAACCAAGTGTGGGGGAAGTAGAAAGAAAAGAAAAGAAAAATTCGTAAAAAAAAAAAAAAAAAAAAAAGTATGAAAAGAGTTGAACAACATGAGAAAAAGAGTTCCAAGGTGTTGTTTGTTGAAGAAAGGGTCCAAAAAGTTGAATTCGGCCCCAAGAAGTTGTTTAAAGTCTTCCCCTTGTGTTTTTAAGTTAATTTCTGCAAACTAAGTGAATTCTAAGTCTTAATTTCATTACTTTGCTTACTAATGCTTGAAGTAACGTTTGTTTTCCCTATCCTTTCTTTGTTAACCAATACCCCAAGCCCCGTTGCAACCCTTAAACTTCTATCTTGAGTGTTATGTGTTTCAATTTGTTGAGTTTGAATTTGGTATGAGCATATGGTGTCACTGGTTCTCGCATCTAAGTAGTAGCATTCCATTCATGAGATCATATCTAAACATGCCTATTAACTCCGGAAATTGCGTTCTTTGTGATAC
Organism: Pyrus communis; assembly: GCF_963583255.1. Taxonomy (NCBI): domain Eukaryota; kingdom Viridiplantae; phylum Streptophyta; class Magnoliopsida; order Rosales; family Rosaceae; genus Pyrus; species Pyrus communis. The sequence goes on from NC_084812.1 coordinate 18,324,996, forward strand.
ATATATGTGAGCATTCGTTTTTATATCTACATCAATTCTCTCACATATAACTAGTATAGGGTGTGTAGTTAGAAAATCTGAGTGAAAATAGAGTGCAAATCTATTAAGGATAGAAGGAATTCTCTAAGGCATGTTACTACATTCAAAACATTGTTTTAATTGGTTAATTGTGAACTAGTAAGTAGTGACTATGATTAAGCATGTGCTTAAGTGTTAAATTGACTCAAATCTGTGGGAATGATAATCTTTAACATGTCATGTGCATTGGAAATCCCTGAGGCAAACGTTGGAAGGTTTAGATTATGTTTGTTTGTTTTGTCTTGTTTTATTTCTTTGTTTTGCTCGAGGACTAGCAAAAGCTAAGTGTGGGGGAATTTGATAGGAGCATTTTTATGCGACTTAATTGGCTTGTTCTCATGCATTTATGTTGTTTTTCCTTAGTTAGTTTAAGTGTTTAAAGTCATTTTCGTGCAATTTCAGGTTTTAGTGTCAAGGTATGCAAAAAGAAGCAATTTGGAGCATTCTAGAGCATTTTTGGGCCAAGATTGGATAGTGCAAGCATGGAGGCATGAGGATGGACGAATTTGAAGGCTTGAATTCAGTTAGGGAGCTGCAAGGGGGCCTAAAAAAAACCTTATTTCTAGAAGGCTTTATCTATTCACACATGGTGCCTAATTTCTAGCTTGTCTCCTAGCCGTCCTAGCTTGTCTCCTAGCCGTCCTACCTTGTCTCCTAGCCGTCCTAGCTTGTCACTAGCCGTTCTACCTTGTCTCCTAGCCGTCACTAGCCGTCCTAGCTTGTCTCCTAGCCGTCCTAGCTTGTCTCCTAGCCGTCCTACCTTGTCTCCTAGCCGTCCTAGCTTGTCACTAGCCGTCCTAGCTTGTCACTAGCCGTCCTACCTTGTCTCCTAGCCGTCCTAGCTTGTCACTAGCCGTCCTACCTTGTCTCCTAGCCGTCACTAGCCGTCCTACCTTGTCTCCTAGCCGTCCTATCTTGTCTCCTACCTTGTCCAAGCTACACACATATATCCTTTAAGTGTTTCATGTATAGAATTTCTGGTACAAAACACCTTTTGGTTTCAACTAAGTTCAAAACCTTTCCTAGCCCTATAAATAAGGCTTTGCAGCAAGGCACTTGGGGGATCACTCATTCACCCAATTTTCGTCCATTCATCTAGCCACACCACTCTACACATCCGAAAATCCTAGAAACACAATTCCAGCCAAACACTACACCTTGCCGTGCCTATCCTCCATCCAATTCCATAATCCCTGATCCTAAAACACATCCCAACCATCCCATCCACCTTTGTGCCGTAGCAAGGAGAAAGAAGGAAAGACTCTTGGATGCTCAAGCTTCGTCGTTGGTGCATTCTAGGTGTAATTCGTTTTATGATTTCAATGTTTAATTTATTTTCCTTTCATTTTGCTATGAACATGAGTGGCTAAACCCCTATTGGTTAGGGGTGATTTCGAAGCCATAACTATGTGTGCAAGTTGATTTGATAAATTCCAGTTATGAGTTCTTGAATCGTGAATGCAATTGGCTTAACTGTGCGAGTAATAATGTATTTGTGTTTGTTAATTAGGGGTCGACACTTAATTGGCTTGCATGAATATGATGCTAGAATATAAGTTTGTTTCACATAATTGTCACACACTTATATTTACAAGTAGTGAAGGTTGCTAGTCACAATCGCGTTAAGTTCAATTCCTAGCATAAGTGTCATGATGTCATAGTCACAAGTGCTTTGTCAATGCTTATAGTTTTCATTGAACGTAATGATCTTTGATTGTATCTTTATTATGATGTCATGTAAGGAACTTTTGAAGAATGCTTTGGGTTGTCGTATGATGTCATCCAATTCAATAACACAAGGAAAACTTGAGAATTAACTAGTGATGTCACGGTTAATTTGGGGCATTGTCATTCATAATTCTATGAAGGAATAACTGGAAATCGAGTCATTTGCATACTTGTCATGTGTGGAGAAAGAACCCCTAACTAGTCCATCATCCATTAAAAACCCCAAAAACATTTCAAAATCAGTTTTACTTTGCAATCTGTTTTCTCAACTTTAATTTCGTCCAAATCAAATCCCCCTTTACTTTGAAGTCTCAATTTAGTTAGAAATTGTTTTGGTTCATGTTTTTAAGTGTTTTGAGTCAAGTTTTCAACCAATTTCGTCCAAATTAGTGTAGGTGCTCAAAACTGCCCAGAAAGTGGTTTTTAGGCAGTTTTGAGTCTTCTAGTTGCTGTTTTGAGTGTTTGTTTTGTTTTAGTGTTTTAACTTTGGTTTTTCATTCTTTGAGTCCAAATTAGTGTTTTTAACTTTGTTTTGGAGTTCTTAGGTCAGTTTTCAAGAGTTTAGCAATCCCTCCTAATCCCCGGTTTTGAACGATCCCTACTTACATACTTTACTACAATTGTCAGAAGAGGGTTTAATTTGTGTGCTTAATATATTTCGCATCACTTGGTTAGGGGGTGATTCGAATATATGTTTATGCTTGCATTTTGATTTGAATACTTCTAATTGCGTTTCATAAGTAGTGGATTCAATTCGTTTAACTGTTTGATTGATAACTTATTTATGTATGTTCATTGAGAGTGCACACTTAATTTTCATGCATGAATATGACGCTAGAATATAAGTGAGTTTCACCTAATCGTTATGAACTTATATTCACAAGTAGTGGAGGTTGCTTATAAACAATCGCGTTAAATGAATTCTTGGCATAAGTTTCATGCAATCCATAGTAACGAATGCCTCGTCAACACTTATAATTTTCATAGAGCGTAATGATTCTTGCTTGTACCTCTTCTATGCATTCATGTTGAGGACTTGTGGGGAATGTTTTGAATTGTCGCATGCATCATCCAATTCAATAACGTTAGGAAGATTTGAAGGTTAATTAGTGCATCACGGTTAACTTGGGGTGTTGAGTATCATAGTTTATTGAAATGCAATTGGAAATCATTTTATTATGCAAGTATAACATGTATGGAGATGAACCCCTTAGCCATTCTATCATCCATTCATTCCATTCCATCAAATTCGTTTTACAATCTGTTTAGTTTATTAACTTGTTTTGTTATTTCAATTTTCGTATAAATCTAAATCCCCCTTTACTTTAATGTCCAATTTAGTTAGAAATCAATTTAGTTTGTGCTTTTAAGTGTTTTGATTCATTTTATTTCCCAATTTCGTCCAGATTCACCAAAGTGCTCAAAACTGCCCAGAAAGTGATTTTAAGGCAGTTTTGAGTGTTTTGGTTTGTTTTAATGTTTTAAGTGTTTAGTTTTACATTCTTTAAGTTAGTTTAGTGTTTTATATTGTGTTTTTACGTTCTTGAGTCAAGTTATTACTTAATTTCGTCCAAATTTGTGTTTGTGCTCAAATCTGCCCAGAAAGTGGTTTTTAGGCAGATTTGAGTGTGTTTGTGTTGTTTTGAGTCTTTTGGTTTGTCTTAGTGTTTTAAAGTTTAGCTTTGCATTCTTTGAGTCTAGTATAGTGTTTCATATTGTTATTTTACGTTTTTGAGTCAAATCCAAGTGGTTAACAATCCCTCCTAATCCCCGGTCTAGAACGATCCCTACTTATACATATACTACAATTTGACGAAAAGAGGGTTTAATTTGTGTGCGTATAAATCTCGCATCAAATTTTGGCGCCGTTGCCGGGGATTAGTAAATTTGCTAATCTCTTGGATTGTTCGTTTCTGCTATGTATTTTAGTTTTAGTTTTTGATTTGTGTTTTGTTTGATTGATTTTAAGTACTAGAGAAGCACAACATGGCACTTGATAATGCTTCTCTTTTGTCACAGCTCATGGAAAGGTCCCAAATGCAAAGTGTTGATATATTTGATCTTCAATCAAGGAATAACGTGTTTTCCAATACTTACAGTTCAGATTGGAGTGATCATTCAAACTCTATGTGGTGGGAACCTCAACATGTTCAAGAAGAAGGATATTGGCAGCCATATGAGGAGTTCTATTCAAGACCTATACACCCACCACAACCTCATATTCAATATGCCCAACCAAATTTAAGTTCGTCAATAGATTATAATCAAAAGCTTAACGAATTAATTTGTTTGGTGCAGGGCTCACAAAATCAAGACAATGAGGCTCGACAAGAAGACAAAAGGTTGGACCACTTGGACAAGCAAATTGGGCAGATAGCGGAGTTCGTAGGACAATTTTGCGACCAAGGCAAACTCCCTAGTTCAACCATTGTAAATCCGAAGGGAGGATTTGAAGCACCTTTGTCAGAAGCACTTATTGCTCCTACGCCATCTAATTCAAGTAAGGTTGTTCCAATTAGTTCTAACCCCATTCCAACAAATATCCCTATTCCTTGCAGGTTCATGAATTCCAAGGAAGAAGAAAGTGAAAAAGACATCTTGGAAGCCCTTCCAAAGGTGCAAAGTAGGAAATGTCATGAATTCATCAAAGAGGACGTTCTTGAAACCACAAAATCCAAAGAAGTTAAATTTGATGACATTGGACAAGTCATAACCATCACTTGCAATCTGGCCAAGTCCAATATCCCTGAAACTTTCAAAGGAGTGGTGTTTGTCATTGAGTTCTTATCGGACAAAACAAGTAAGTTTTTTTTTCCAAATTCCATTACATTTTATACTAACTTGCTGTTTTTTATGAATCAGGCACCTACACTAGAATTCAAACCAATGCCGGTTCACTTCAAGTATCACCTTCCATTCAAGGACCAATTCCATGCCGTTTGATTTTATTTATGTAAAAAAAAAAAAAAAAAAAAAAAAAAAAAAAAATTCATTTATTAAAAAAGGATACTAAACATGGAGAAAGGTGGAGCTTCACAAAGGTTGTTTACGTGAAGCCCCACTACGAGGCGCAGAAGCGGAAGGCATAGAAGCGGGAGGCATAGAAGCGGGAGGCATCGGAGCGGAAGCCATCGGAGCGGGAGGCATCGGAGCTAGAGCATTCCAGGCCTCAATACTTGGCCAAGCGCTGGATGACCCAGGAAAAAGGTGCCTCTGGAGGAAAGACGAAAACCTTTGACGGTCACTTTGAATCCGACCTTCAGACTCTTGCAGTTCATCAAGCTTCCTCTTCATGCCCGACGAATAGTTATTTGCAAGCACATGCAAACTTCTATTCTCGTACTTAAGCTGCTGGATCTCTTGCTTAAGTCTTTCCACCTCTGCCATCAATGATTCCACCTGACGGGACCGAGCAAGCAGGCGTTGGCCCATGTTGGACACAGAACTCGCACACTGAACACTAAGTGCGAGGGACTCTTGAACGGCCAACTCATCGGACCGTCCTGACAGCAGCCTACTATCTTTTGGAGTGAGGAGGTTCTTAGCTACTATTGTAGCTGTTGTGGCGTCCTGCATCACGGAGTCTTCACCTGTAAGAAGACCGTTAGAAGATAAAAAAGAAGGGCGCCATACGTTACCTTGACGCGGCGCGCCCGTATCACTGCTAAGGCTCAATTCCAAGCTAAGGTTCGATGGGTTTGCCATTTTTTCAAAAGTGTTCAAAGAGAAGGGATGGAGTTAAATTTCAAAGGGCCGGAGTCGATTTTCAAGAATGGGAAATCTTCAGAGTGTGTTTGTTGGCGGTGATCGATAGCTCTATAAAAAGCCAAGGCGACGCGTCCATCGATTCAAAAAGCCGGAATTTCCGGCGTAATTTTGGCGACGCTTTCTCGGCTTTTCTGAAGACGTGTTCAACTTTGTCAAAAGTTTTCTTCTTTTCAGAAAACACGTGGAGGCCATCATCGCAACTACACATCTTTAGCCGACAAGCGCAAAGTCTGGCGACGCTTTCTCTGCTTTTCAGAAAACGCGTGCAGCTTTGTCAAAAGGAGCCGCATCTGCACTACCACGTACAATTGGCCGATAGATCTAATGCTTATCCAAAAGGAGTTTTGGAAGATGTTTTAGTGCAGGTTAATCATTTGATCTTTCCGGCGGATTTCTATGTTCTTGAGATGGATGAATCGGATCATGCACCCTCGCTGCCCATTCTACTTGGAAGGCCATTCATGAAGACGGCCCGGACTAAGATTGACGTGTTTAATGGAACTTTGTCCATGGAATTTGATGGGGAAGTGGTTAATTTCAATCTTTCTGATTCCATTAAGTATCCTAGTGAAGATCATTCATGTTTCTCTATTGATATTGTTGACTCTTTGGCCCAGGGATATCTTGAAGATTTGAATGACGATGCACTTGAAAAGGTCATTACAAGAGGTGTAGAAGTCAAAACCAAGGAGGCAAGCCATATGCAAACCCACGGCACACTTGAACTACCCTATGCCGTGCCTCCTAGTGAGGAATTCCTTGAAGTAGTTGCTGCCCTTGAGTCATTACCTAAACATGAGGGAAAGTTTCCTAACCGTGAGTCCATTCCCATTTCGACTAACAAATTGCTTCCATCCATAATTCAGGGACCTATTCTTGAACTCAAACCTTTACCAAGTCATTTGAAGTACATTTTCTTGGGGGAAAACGAGACACTACCTGCCATCATCTCTTCCTCCCTCACGGCACAAGAGGAGGAGAAATTAGTTCGTGTATTGAAGGAGTACAAATCTGCCCTAGGTTGGACATTGGCCGATATTAAAGGTATAAGCCCTACAACTTGTATGCATCACATATTTCTTGAGGAGGGGGCCAAACCAACTAGAGAGGCTCAACGCCGTCTTAACCCTCCGATGATGGAAGTTGTGAAAAAGGAGATAATTAAACTTCTAGATTGTGGAGTTATTTATCCTATCTCCGATAGTCGTTGGGTTTCACCTATCCAATGTGTGCCTAAGAAATCTGGGGTAACGGTTGTGGAGAATTCAGAGAATGAGCTTGTGCCTATGAGAATTCAAACCGGTTGGCGGGTATGCATTGATTATAGGAAGATAAATTCCACCACAATGAAGGACCACTTCCCATTGCCGTTCCTAGATCAAATGTTGGAAAGGTTAGCAGGTCATTCCTTTTATTGTTTTCTTGATGGTTATTCCGGTTATAACCAAATTGTCATTGCTCCGGATGATCAAGAAAAGACCACTTTTACTTGTCCCTTTGGAACGTTTGCATATCGACGCATGCCATTTGGCTTGTGTAATGCTCCTGCCACGTTTCAAAGGTGTATGGTAAGCATATTTTCTGATTATGTTGAGAAGATTATTGAGATATTCATGGATGACTTTAGTGTTTTTGGTGATTCATTTGATCATTGTTTGGATAATCTCACTTTAATCTTGAAACGTTGTGTTGAAACAAATCTTGTTTTAAATTGGGAAAAATGTCACTTTATGGTTAAACAAGGTATTGTTTTGGGTCATATAATCTCTGAAAAAGGAATTGAAGTTGATAAGTCTAAAGTAGATCTTGTACGCTACTTACCCTCTCCTACTTCGGTTAGAGAGGTTCGTTCTTTTCTTGGTCATGCAGGATTCTATAGACGATTTATCAAGGACTTTTCCAAGATTGCACAACCCCTATGCCGCCTCCTCCAAAAAGATGTGTCTTTTGAGTTCAACGAGGCATGCGAGAAGTCATTCAAGCATCTCAAAGAGCTCCTAACCACGGCACCCATCATAACTCCCCCGGATTGGTCCATTCCATTTGAATTGATGTGTGATGCCTCGGATTATGCACTTGGGGCTGTTTTGGGTCAAAGGAAAAATAAACAGTCACATGTTATTTATTATGCTTCCCGCACTTTAAATGATGCTCAATTGAATTATTCTACAACCGAAAAAGAACTCTTGGCGGTTGTATTTGCTTTAGATAAGTTTAGATCATATCTTCTTGGTACTAAAGTAATTGTTTTCACTGACCATGCAGCCTTGAAGTATCTTCTCACCAAAAAGGAGGCTAAGCCAAGACTCATTCGTTGGATGCTCCTACTTCAAGAGTTCGATCTTGAAATCCGAGACAAGAAAGGGTGTGAAAACGTGGTGGCTGACCACCTAAGTAGAATGGTGCGTGAGGAAGAGTCCACCCCCATTTTAGAAACGTTTCCGGATGAGCAACTTCTGTCCATTGAGGTAAGAACCCCTTGGTATGCCGATTTGGTCAATTTCTTGGTGTCTAAGCAAGTTCCTAGTACCCTAAACAAGTTCCAACGTGATAAACTTGTTCATGATGCACGTTTTTATGTTTGGGATGATCCATATTTATGGAAATTCTGCCCAGATCAGATTGTGCGTAGATGTGTGCCCGAATCTGAATTTAATTCCATTCTTACATTCTGCCATACTTATGCATGTGGGGGACATTTTGGCACCCAAAGGACAGCCCTAAAGGTGTTACAATCTGGATTTTATTGGCCTAATCTCTTTAAAGATGCTAAAATGTTTTGTTTAACATGCGATAAGTGTCAAAGAACAGGTAACATAGGGCCTAAGGACCAAATGCCACAACAATCTCTCTCATTTGTGGAAATTTTTGATGTGTGGGGTATTGATTTCATGGGCCCCTTCCCTCCATCTTTTGGTTTCACTTATATCTTGCTAGCTGTCGATTATGTTTCCAAATGGGTGGAAGCCAAAGCCACCCGTACTAACGATTCTAAGGTTGTTGCAGATTTTGTGAAATCTAATATTTTTGCTAGGTTTGGGATGCCACGGGTTTTAATTAGTGATGGGGGTTCTCACTTTCGTAACCGCACCATTGAAGCTTTCCTCAAGAAGTACAACGTTACTCATAAGGTTTCCACACCTTATCACCCTCAAACTAATGGGCAAGCGGAGGTTTCAAATAGGGAGATCAAACAAGTCCTAGAGAAAACCGTGGGACCCTCAAGAAGAGATTGGAGTTTGCGCTTGGACGATGCATTGTGGGCCTATCGTACGGCTTACAAAACTCCCCTTGGCATGTCACCTTTTCGGCTTATATATGGTAAGCCATGTCATTTGCCCGTTGAGTTAGAGCACAAGGCACATTGGGCTGTGAAAACCTTCAATTTGGACATAGACGCTGCTGGAGTTCATAGGAAGCTCCAATTAGATGAACTTGAGGAGATTAGGAACGAGGCTTACGAGAATGCTCGCATCTACAAGGACAAGACGAAGGCTTATCATGATAAGATGCTTCGTACCAAAACGTTCTCCAAGGGGCAGAAAGTGTTGCTTTTTGATTCAAGACTTCGGTTATTCCCTGGTAAGTTACGTTCTAAATGGATTGGACCTCTTGTTGTTACTAATGTTTTTCCTCATGGTGCAGTCCAAGTCCAAAGCTTAAAAAGTGGCCACGAGTTCAAGGTGAACGGACATAGATTGAAGCCATACTATGAGAACTTTGTGGAGCATGTCGTGGAGGAGATCCCACTCCATGCCGTGGGCTCCAATGGAGCATGAACGTGTCTTCGTCCGGCTGCAAGACGTTAAAGAAAGCGCTACTTGGGAGGCAACCCATGCAATTCAACAAAGGAAGCTCAAGGAATCACTCCAATTCCAGATTTGCGTTCCTAAACCCTTCACTTTGTTGTTTATTTCGAATCTGCCTATTTAGTTGTTTTACTTGCTGTTTGTGTGTTTCTTTGTGTTTTGTGTGATTTTATGCTTGAAACATTGAGGACAATGTTTGATTTAAGTGTGGGGGGGTAACTAAGTGTTTTTGATGCAAATTCATGGGATTTTATCACCCTTTACTTATAGACTTGTTCCTTGCTGTTTTTAAGTGTTTTTAAGCAGTTTTGGTGTGTTTTAGTGTGTTTTGAAGTAAAAATCCGAAAATCACATAAAAATTTGAAAAATTTGTTTTAAAAACCCAAAAAGAGTTGTTTTCAAAGTGTTTTTGGGTGTTTGTTTTTGTTTTAGGGTACCTTCCAACACAATGATGAGGATTCGGTTTGTAATTACATGGCTGTTAAAGAGAGTGATTAACATGGATGAAAGTTTGATTTACTCTTTGTGTATGCTTGGTTGTGGTTATAACTTATGACTTCACATGCAATCATAAAAAAATAAATAAATAAATAAATAAATAAAAAATCAGTTTTTGTAACATGCTTGAAGGAAGGAACTCAAATTAACGCTACAACCTTGTGAGACTTGAGCCTAAACGTTTATTTGGAGAGTTAGAATCTGTGCATTTGTGTTTTCTAAGTCGTTGCATGATCTCATTATTCTTTGCTTGGTTACTACTTAGAGGCGTTTCATCATTTAGTTCCAAATGCTAGAACTCATGCCCATTTCATTCAAAGCATGTTATTGATTTGCATAACACAGATTCAAGATGAAGTTGTGTAGTGACCACCACCTTAGCCATATTGCCGTATATCCCATGTCATTTTATGTTTAAGTTAACCCACATTATCCTCACCTAGCCTAGATTAGGACCATCCACACCCTTGTTCTTAAAGCTTAGTAAAGCATGATTCAAATTGAATTTCTTTCGATTTATGTTGGCAGAAAACAAGTGTGGGGGAAGTGTTCTTGTGTGAGAATTTGTGTGCCATAGGCACGGCATGAAAGAAAAGAAAAAGAAAAAAAAAAAAAAAAGGCGTGAAAAGTATGAAAAAGAGTTGAAAAGTTGTGAAAAAGAATTCCAAAGTATTGTTTGTTGAAGTAAGGGTCCAAAACAATGAATTCGGCCCTAAGGAGTTGTCTAAGTCTTCCCCTTGTGTTTTAAAGTTAATTTCTGCAATCTAAATGAATTCTAAGTCTTAAGTACACTACTTTGCTTACTATTACTTGAAGAACGCTTGTTCTCCTTATCTTTTCTTTGTTAACCACTACCCCAAGCCCCGTTACAACCCTTGACTTCATTCTTGAGTGTTATGTGTTTCAATTTGTGGAGTTTGAATTTGGTATGAGCATATGGTCATTGGTTCTCGCATCTAAGTAGTAGCATTCCATTCATGAGATCATTTCTAAACATGCTTATTAACTCCATAAATTGCGTTCTTTGTTATACGTATATGTGAGCATTCGTTTTCATATTTACATCAATCTTCTCACATATAACTAATATAGGGTGTGTAGTTAGAAAATCTGAGTGAAAATTGAGTGCATATCTTGTAAGGATTGAGCAAATTCTCTAAGGCATGTTACTACATTCAAAACATTCTTTTAATCGATTAATTGTGAACTAGTAAGTGGTGACTATGATTAAGTATGTTCTCAATTGTAAAGATGACTCAAATCTGTGGGGATGATGATTTTTAACATGTCATTGGAAATCCCTGAGGTGAACGTTGGAAGGTTTAGGTTATGTTTTGTTTCTTTGTTTTGCTCGAGGACTAGCAAAAGCTAAGTGTGGGGGAATTTGATAGAAGCATATTTATGCGCCTTAGTTAGCTAGTTCTTATGCATTTATGTTGTGTTTTCTTACTTAATTTAGTGTTTAAAGTCATTTTCGTGTGTTTATAGGTTCATATGGCTAAGGATGCAAAAGGATGCCTTTCGGAGCCTTTTGGAGCAAATTAGAGATTGGAATGGATTGCATATGCTTAAAGCCAAGTAGATGGACGAAATTGAAGACCAAAGGAATGAAAATGAAGAACAAAGAGTTCACATTCATCACCAACATTCTTTCTCCATCATTGCCGTGCAAAACACCATCATTGCAGCCACATGCACATTCCACTTCATCATTTCAGATTTCCACCATCAACAAAGAACCATTCATTAATCATTTACACTTTAATCATTCAACCACATTCACACATCACCCATTCACCTTTGTGCCATGCTTCTACCTTTGTTCAAGCCCTTCCACATAACCTGCCTTCATTCATTCAGAAAATGCATTCCTTGCCGTGGCTAACATGCACTTGTTCCCCTTTCATCATTCCCTTTATTCTTTCATCATTCCATCCACTCATTCATCAAACCACTCCCATCCATTTCATCATTGCAAACATTCAAACAAACACCACACAATGCCGTGGCTCCTATCCCATTTCCAGATTTCCCCTTTGCATTTCCCCTTCATAAATCAGCCACATGCACTTTAATCATTCAATCACACCAACACACATTCAATCTCCAACCTTTCACATGCATTCCATCTTTTAATTTAATCACATGCACATTCACCTTGCCTTTGCAGAAAATCCACTTCATAACACATGCATCTTGGCAGATTTCACATGCACTCATGCACATTCACCTTAATCATTCACATAGCTTTAATCCACATGCATTTCCACCTAGATTTCCACCTCACAACCACCAGAAATCAACCAAAACCGTGCATTCCCTTTCATTTCTGTCAAAGCACATGCATTTCCACCCTTTAATCACATGCACAAACAGCCACATGCATCTCCCATCACCATTTCAGCTTTCCACCTAATTCCTAGTCATCATGTTCCCCCCATTTCACCTATAAATAAGCATGCATTGCAGCCACAAACAACACACTCTTCCATTTCAGAAAACCATCTCTCATACACATTCATTCACGCCAGAAATTCCTCCTCTCTCTCTAGCACTACCATACTTCACCATTCTTCATATTTTCTGCCCAAAAACACTCCTTGCCTTCCCCTACATCCATCCCTACCCTAAACACATCATTCTACATCATCCATAACCCCCAAAACTCACCAAAACCCCTTGTGCCGCAGCAACTAGAGGAGAAGAGGCCTAAACGTTCATACAATTCAAGATTGAGTTGTTGGAATTTTTAGGTGTACTTCGATTCTTGTTTTCAATGTTTACTTTGTTATTACTCTCTAAGTTTGTTGTAATCATGAGTGGCTAAACCCCTAATTAGTTAGGCGAAAGTTTGAAGCCATGAACATGTTTGAAATATGAATTGATTTCTTCCAATTGTGATTTGTTAAGTTGTGATTGTAATTCAATTATCATGTTTATTAAAAACTTGTTTTTGTATGTTGATTAGGGATGCATACTTAGTCTTCATGCATAAACTCGATGCTAGTTTATAAACGAGTTTCACCTAATCGTCACAAGTTTATAAACATGAGTAGTGAAGGTTGCTAGTCACAACCGCGTTAATTGAATTCTTGGCAAAAGTATCATGCATTCATAGTTACAATTGCCTCGTCAACACTTATAATTCTCATAGAGCATAATGATCTCTCATTGTATCTCTTCTATGCATTCATGTTGAGAACCATTGGAGAATGATTTGAATTGTCGCATGCATCATCCAATTCAATAACATAAGGAAAATTTGAGAGTTAATTAGTGCATCACGGTTAACTTGGGGTGTTGAGCATTGATAGGAGCATATTTATGCTACTTAGTTGTGTTGTTTCCTTACACTTAGTGAGTTAATTACTATGTATTTCAGTCTTTTAAAGTATTTTCGTGTGTTTTTAGGTCCTAATGGCAAAAGGAGCAAGAAAGTGCATTTTGAGGCTATTTGGAGCATTTTTGGGCATGGATTGGATAGCTTAACAATGGAGCAAAGAGGATGGACGAAATTGAAGACAAGAAGAGCTAGGAAAGGCTACAAATCTGGTGGAAGAAGTTCTACTCCAATAAAGATAAGGAAGAAGCAAGAAACAAGGAACCTTATCCAACCTTATCCCACCTTATCCAAACCTTATCTTATCCTATCCTAGAAACCTTATCCTATCCTATCTCTAACATTATCCTTTTCTCTCCTATCCAAATCAGATTGGGACCTAAACCTAGCTACTTAGGGAGAATCAATTACACATTTAAGCACATAATTCAGTTTCTAGAAGCCTTATCCACTAAATTGCCGCAAGAACTCCATTCCTTGTAGGTTTAGGAATTACAATCCTTTTCCTACACAAATATCATGTATCCTTGGCCCTTTAGGTTTAGGAATCTGCCCTAAAACTTCCCTTCTAGAAGCCTTATCTCAGCCCTATACATGTGCCGCACCAAAAACCTTCTAGAATCCCTAAATCCTAGCCGAATTCCCTATTTCCAATCCCCTTTGGTTTCTGCCTTAAGATACCCCTTTTTCAATAGGATTAGGCAATCCTTTTCCTACACTAAGTGTGCCAAACTATAGCCTATATAAACAGCCTTGCCGTGCCATTTAATCACCACCACCCCTTCACACAACATTCATACATTCATTCAGAAATCCACCCTTTGCCGTGACCTTACAACCACTTTACACCATTCCCCTACTTCCACACCTCCATCCCAACATCCACACACCACCATCAACCCTTGCCGCACCACCCCACCTACCTAAATCCATCCAAAACCCAGAAAATCATCCACAAAACCACCCTAGACCTTGTGCCGTGACTTAGCAAGGAAGAGGAGAAGGAAGACCAAGCCTTGGGCGTTTGTGCATTCAAGTTCGAGTGTTGGACGTGTCTAGGTGTAATCTATCTTTTATTTTCAATGTTTAAATCTATATTGCTTTGTTTTGTCATGAACATGAGAGGATAAACTCGTTTTAGCCTAGGGATGCTTTGAAACCATGATTACAATTATAATATGATTTGATTAATTCCAGTTGTGATTTCATAAATTGCGAATGCAATTTACTTAACCGTTTGATGGATAACTTATTCTTGTATGTTTATTAGGGAGGCCTACTTAATTTGCATGCTTGAATTTGGGGCTAGAATATAAGGGTGTTTCACATAATCGTCACAAACTTATATTCACAAGTAGTTAAGGTTGTTTTCACAATCATGTTAAGTAAATTCCTAGCATGCGTATCATGATGTCATAGTTACAAGTGCTTTGTCAATACTTATGGTTTCCATTGAACGTAATGATCTTTAACCGTATCTCTATTATGATGTCATGTAGGGGACTTTTTGAAGAATGCTTTGGGTTGTCGTATGATGTCATCCAATCCACTAACTTAAGGGGAATCTGAGGGTTAATTAGTGATGTCACGGTTAATCTGGGGTGTTGAGGTTCATGGTTTATCGGAAAAGCAACTGGAAATCAATTTATGTTAGAAAGTATCATGTGTGGAGAAGTATCCCTTGGCTATCCCATCATCCATTAGTTTTTCTTATTTTCGTCCAAAATCTGTTTTAAAGTTTTAAGTCACTTGTTTTCTTTTAAATTCGTCCAAAATCAAAACCCCCTTTCTTATTTGTTCCAAATCTGTCCAAAAGAGTCTTTTTGAGTCTTTAGAGTCAAAACCAAGTGTATTTTCGTCCAAATTAAGTCATAGAGTCTAAATTGAGTCTTTTTGGTTGTTTTTGGTTGTTTTGAGTCTTTAAAGTTTGTTTTGAGTCATATAAGTTAGCAAGAGTCTTGTGAGTCTATTTAAAGTGTTTTAAAACATATTTTCACATCTTTGAGTCAATTTTCATTAGATTAGCAATCCCTCCTAATCCCCGGCCTAGAACGATCCCTACTTATATCTATACTACAATTGTCGAAAAGAGGGTTTAATTTGTGTGCTTATATATTTCGCATCAAATTTTTGGCGCCGTTGCCGGGGATTAGCAATTTTGCTAATCCCCCGTTGTTTCTTTTTGTTTCTTTGTATTTTCTTTTTTGTTTTAGCTACTGACCTAATTTCTTTTCTTGTTTATAGGTACTAGTTTATGACTCGTAGTTCTCAACCCGTTAGTGCAAACATCTTGGATTTCGACGACGATTTTGAGCGCACTTTGAGGAAGAAGAAGAAGAACGCAGAATCTAGTACGGCTCTCAACCTTGAGGAGGAGGAAGAGCCAACGCCAAGGGAGGAAGAAGAACCCACGGCACAAGAGGAAGAAACCATGGCAGTGGACAACCGTACAATCAAGGAGCTTTCGGCTTCGGGAATGGCCAATGCCGCACCCTTGTGCATCCAATACCCAAGGGCGGCTCAAGACAAGACCGACGAATTTGAATTGAAGTCAAGCTTGTTGCACCACATTCCAAAATTCCATGGATTATCCATGGAAGATCCCAACAAGCATTTGAAGGAGTTCGAGGTAGTGTGTTCAAGCATGACTCCAGTTAACGTTGATGGTAGCATTTTGAAGATGAAGGCTTTCCCGTTCTCACTTGTGGAGAAGGCCAAAGATTGGTTATACGAGCTAGCACCCGGAACGGTCACCTCTTGGGAGAGCATGAAGAGGGCGTTTCTTGAAAAGTTCTTTCCTACTTCAAGAGTCATTCTCTTGAGAAAGAAGATTAGTGGAATTCAACAAAGTCAAGGGGAGTCTTTTCCAACATACTATGAGCGTTTTAAAACCCTTGTATGAAGGTCTTCTTCCCATTGAAAGACAAATGCTTGATGCTTCGGCGGGAGGAGCGTTGGTGGATAAAACCCCTATGGCAGCCAAGAACCTTATTGCAAACCGGGCTCTCAATGCACAACAATACGAAGGAATTGGGCAAAGAGACCCCCCACGGCAACAAGTGAATGAGGTAAGTTCTCAATCCGACATTCAAACTCAATTAGCTAATCTTACTTCTCTTGTGTCTCAGATGGCCGAAGGAATGAAGATCCAAAGTCCAATTGTATGTGGCGTATGTTCTATTCAAGGTCATCCTTCGGAAAAGTGCCCTCAATTGATTGAGAATGGGGGATGGGAGAGTGCAAACGCCATTGGATTTCCAAGCCAAAATCAGCCAAGGAATGATCCATATTCCAATACATACAATCCGGGTTGGAGAGATCATCCAAATTTCAAGTGGAGGGAGCCTCAACAACCTTACCAACAAGGAGGCTTTAGGCAGCAACCCCCGGGGTTTTACACCAAACCCCACGGCCAAGACCAAAACCAACCCCAATCCGCCCAAAACCATCAAGGTACATCTTTAGATAATGCTACAATTCTTAAGTTACTTACTAGTTTGTCTCAGGGGCAAGAAAATCAAAACAAGGCAATGCAAAACGAAGACAAAAGGGTGGACCACTTAGAAAAACAAATAGGGCAGATTGCGGAGTTTGTGGGACAATTCCGAGACCAAGGCAAGCTTCCGAGTTCAACCATTGTCAATCCAAAGGGAGGGTTCGAATCTGCCAAAGCAATTACTTTGAGGAGTGGAAAAGAAGTTGGCACTACATCCACACCACCCAAAACAAGTCCTAATGAAGATGAGACGTTGCAACATGAAGAGAAGGCTCCAAACATGCCCACGGCAAGGACACAACATCTATTGCCGCAAGCATCTAAGGACACTACTTCATCCAATACATCCCATTCGGCCACCAAAGGTAAGTTAAGTTCAAATTTGATTGATTCTAACCCCGTTCCACCCAATGTTCCTTTTCCTCACAGATTTTTGCAAACAAAGAAGGAGGAGCATGAGAAGGACATTCTTGAGACATTTAGGAAAGTTCAAGTCAATATCCCGCTCCTAGATGCCATAAAGCAAGTGCCCAAATACGCTAAGTTCTTGAAAGAATTGTGCACTACAAGGAAGAGGCCATCACATAAAGAGGTAGTAAGGGTAAGTGAGAATGTTTCCGCTGTTTTACAAAGAAAATTACCACCAAAGTGCAAAGATCCAGGTAGCTTTACAATCCCTTGTATTATTGGTCAAACTAAGTTCGAACATGCTATGTTAGACTTAGGAGCTTCAATTAACGTCATGCCATACTCTATTTATGCTTCAATGAACCTTGGTGAATTGAAAAATGATGGTGTGATTATTCAATTAGCCGATAGATCTAATGCCTATCCAAAGGGAGTATTGGAAGATGTTTTAGTGCAGGTGAATAATTTGATCTTCCCGGCGGATTTCTATGTCCTTGAAATGGAGGAAACTACCCATGCTCCATCCTTGCCGATTCTTCTTGGGAGGCCATTCATGAAGACAGCACGAACTAAGATAGACGTGTTTAAAGGCACTTTAACAATGGAATTCGATGGGGAAGTGATTGATTTTAATATTTCTGAAACTATGAGATTTCCTAATGATGATCACTCATGTTTCTCTATTGATATTCTTGATTCTTTGGCGCAGGCACACCTTGATCAATTACATGGCGATGCACTTGAAACGGTCATTACAAATGGCATAGAATTGAAGGATCACATGGCTGCCACCATAGCAACCCACGGCACACAATTGAACACCCATGCCGTGGCCTTTGATGAAGATGTAATTGAGACCGTGGCAGCCCTAGAGTCATTGCCACGGCTCCAAGGTAAGCACCCTAGTCCAATTTCAATTCCAATTACGACTAATAAGTTGCTTCCTTCTATAGAACAACCACCTACACTTGAGCTCAAACCGTTGCCAAATCACTTGAAGTATGTGTTTTTGGGCGAGCAAGACACATTGCCCGTCATTATAGCTTCATCACTCACGGCACAAGAGGAGGAGAAATTGGTGAGGGTTCTCAAAGAGCACAAGACGGCCATTGGGTGGACTTTGGCCGATATCAAGGGTATAAGTCCTACCACATGCATGCATCGAATTCTCATGGAAGAAGGCGCCAAACCATCAAGGGAAGCCCAACGTCGACTCAACCCACCAATGATGGAAGTAGTGAAAAAGGAAATCATCAAATTGCTTGATTGTGGCGTCATCTATCCCATCTCGGATAGTTGTTGGGTTTCACCGGTCCAAGTGGTTCCCAAGAAGTCCGGAGTCACGGTGGTGAAGAATGAAGAAGATGAACTTGTGCCTACACGTATTCAAACCGGTTGGAGGGTGTGCATTGACTATAGGAAGCTAAATGCCGCAACAAGGAAAGATCACTTCCCTTTACCATTCATTGATCAAATGCTTGAAAGGTTAGCCGGTCATTCTTTTTATTGCTTTCTTGATGGTTACTCGGGATATAATCAAATTGTCATAGCACCGGATGATCAAGAAAAGACCACCTTTACTTGTCCATTTGGTACTTTTGCATATCGTCGTATGCCATTTGGTTTATGCAATGCACCCGCCACTTTCCAACGATGCATGGTAAGTATCTTCTCCGATTATGTTGAAAAGATAATTGAAGTATTTATGGACGATTTTAGTGTCTTTGGGGACTCATTTGATGATTGCTTGCATAATCTTACTTTAATCTTGCAAAGATGTATGGAAACTAACCTTGTTTTGAATTGGGAAAAATGTCATTTTATGGTTAAACAAGGCATAGTTTTGGGCCATATCATCTCTGAAAAAGGAATTGAAGTTGATAAGTCTAAAATAGATCTTGTACGCTACTTACCCTCTCCTACTACGGTTAGAGAGGTTCGTTCTTTTCTTGGCCATGCAGGATTCTATAGGCGATTTATCAAGGATTTCTCCAAGATTGCACAACCCCTATGCCGTCTCCTACAAAAAGAAGTGGCGTTCGAGTTCAACGAGGAGTGTGAGAAGGCATTCAAGCTTCTCAAGGACAAGCTTACCACGGCACCTATCATCCTTCCACCTGATTGGACGTTGCCTTTTGAGCTCATGTGTGATGCATCCGATTATGCAATAGGGGCTGTTTTGGGTCAAAGGAAGAACAAGCATTCCCACGCCATCTACTATGCTTCTAGGACCTTGAACGATGCTCAATTAAACTATTCTACCACTGAAAAAGAACTTCTTGCCGTTGTATTTGCTTTAGATAAGTTTCGTTCATATTTACTTGGCACTAAAGTGATTGTATTTTCTGACCATGCAGCTCTTAGGTACTTATTCACTAAAAAGGAGGCTAAACCACGGCTCATTAGATGGATGCTTCTTCTCCAAGAGTTTGATATTGAAATTCGAGACAAGAAAGGGAGTGAGAACGTAGTTGCTGACCATTTAAGTCGTTTGGTGTGCAATGAGGACTCCTTACCCATCCAAGAGACTTTCCCCGATGAACAATTGCTGTCCATTAAGGTATGTGAACCTTGGTATGCCGATTTGGTCAATTTTTTGGTGTCAAAACGTGTTCCAAGTACCCTAGCAAGGCACCAACGTGATAAGTTAAAGAAAGATGCACGGTTTTATGTATGGGATGACCCATATTTGTGGAAGTTTTGTGCAGATCAGATTGTGCGTCGTTGTGTGCATGATTGTGAGTTTAATTCGATTCTAACATTTTGTCATACGTATGCTTGTGGTGGACACTTTGGCACACAACGCACTGCCCTTAAAGTATTAGAATGTGGTTTCTATTGGCCAACAATCTTTAAAGATGCTAGAACATTTTGTTTAACTTGTGATCGTTGCCAACGAATGGGAAATATTGGTGCAAGGGACCAAATGCCGCAAACACCTATCTTTAACGTTGAAATTTTTGATGTTTGGGGCATTGATTTCATGGGTCATTTCCCATCTTCGTTTGGCTTTACTTATATTTTGCTTGCGGTGGATTATGTCTCAAAATGGGTGGAAGCCAAAGCCACCCGTACTAATGATTCTAGAGTTGTTGCAGATTTTATAAAGACTAACATTTTTGCTAGATTTGGGATGCCTCGAGTGCTTATTAGTGATGGAGGCTCTCACTTTTGTAATCGTACCATTGAAGCACTACTCAAGAAGTATCAAGTCACACATAAGGTTTCAACACCTTACCATCCCCAAACCAATGGCCAAGCCGAGGTGTCCAATAGAGAAATCAAGCAAATCTTGGAGAAGACCGTTGGACCAACAAGAAAAGATTGGAGTGTGCGTTTGGAGGATGCTTTATGGGCCTATAGGACGGCATACAAGACACCAATAGGCATGTCCCCTTTTCGGCTAGTGTATGGCAAGCCATGTCATCTCCCCGTGGAATTAGAGCACAAGGCTCATTGGGCGATCAAGACATTCAATATGGACATAGATGCGGCTGGAATACATAGGAAGTTGCAATTGAATGAACTTGAGGAACTTAGGCGTGAAGCATATGAGAATGCGTGCATTTACAAGGAAAAGACCAAAGCTTTTCATGACAAGATGATCCGAAGCAAAACATTCTCCATAGGGCAAAAAGTTTTACTTTTTAATTCCCGCCTTCGTTTATTCCCTGGTAAGTTACGTTCTAAATGGATTGGACCTTTTGTTGTTACTAATGCTTTTTCACATGGCGCAGTTCAAATCCAAAGCTTGAGGAATGGCCAAGAATTCAAGGTGAACGGGCATCGTTTGAAGCCCTATTATGCAAATGTTGAAGGGCAAGTTGTGGAGGATATCACACTCCATGCCGTGGGCTCCAATTGAGGATAAGAAGACGGTTCGTCCGGCTGCATGACGTTAAAGAAAGCGCTACTTGGGAGGCAACCCATGCCATTCAACAAAGGAAGACCTAGAAAGCACTCCAATTCCAGATTTGCGTTCCTAAACCCTTCTCTTTGTTGATTCTTTCTAATCTGCCTATTTAGTTGTTTTACTTGCTGTTTGTGTGTTTCTTTGTGTGATTCTATGCTTAAAACATTGAGGACAATGTTTGATTTAAGTGTGGGGGTTAAACAAAGTGTTTTTCATGCAAATTCGTGGGATTTTATCACCCATCATTTCTAAAGTTGTTTCACACTGTTTTTAAGTGTTTTTAGAGTGTTTTGAAGTGTTTTTATGTCTTTTGGTCAGAAAATCCGAAAATTTACAAAAAAAATTACAAAATAGTTTTGAAAAACCCAAAAAGAGTTGTTTTTAAGTTGTTTTTGTGTGTTTGTTTGTGTCTTAGGTCACCTTCCAACACAATGATGAGGATTTGGTTTTTAATTGCATGACTATTAAAGAATGTTGTAAACATGGCTGGAAGTTGATTTATGCTTTGGTTTATGCTTGGTTATGGTTATAATTTATGAATTCACATGTAATTACAAAGATAAAATCAGTTTTTGTAACATGCTTGAAGGAAGAAACTCAAACTAACGCTACATCCTTGAGAGACTTGAGCCTATAACGTTCTTTGGAGAGTATAATCTATGATTTCTTGTTTTCTAAAGTCGTTGCATGATCTCATCATTCTTTGCTTGGTTGCTATTTAGAATGCATTTCATTATAGTTCCAAATACTAGAACTCATGCCCATTTCATTCAAAGCATGATATTGATTGCATAACATACAATAAGATGAAGTTGTTAGTCAAGCCAGAGCCAAAAAGCCTATCCCTTTTCATATGTATTGTAGGATTAACCCTCTTGAGCCTTTTCAAAACCTATTTTCGTTGTTAGCCACATTATCCTCACCTAGCCTAGAATAGGACTTTCCATACCTTGGTTTTTAAAGGATAGTGAAGCACGACTTAGAGTGAACTCCTTTAGTCAATTCATGGCAGAAAACAAGTGTGGGGGAAGATGATAGGGCACGAAAAAGAAAAAAAAAAAAAAAAAAAAAAAAAAAAGAAAAAAAGAGAAGGAAAGAAGAGAAATTCGTAGAAAAATCAAAAGAAAATAGAAAAGTGTTCAAAAGAAAGAAAAGGAGTTGAAAAATAAGTGAGAATGAACTCACAAGTGTTGGTTGTTGAAGGAAGGGTCCAAAAGAGTGAATTTGACCCTAAATGTTGCATGAATCTTCCCTTGTGTTTAAAAGTTAGTTTTTTTGCCATTAGAAGTGAGTTTAAGTGTCAATTTCATTACTTTGCTTACTATTGCTTTAAAAACGTTTGTTTATCCTTACCTTTCTTTGTTAGCCAATACCTTAGCCTCGTTACAACCCTCAACTTCTATCTTGATGTTATGTGTTCAATATGTGGAGTTTGAATTTGGTATGAGCATATGGAATCACTGGTTCTCGTTCTAAGTAGTAGCATTCCATTCATGAGATCATATTCATGTCATTGTCGTAAATCCAGAAAATGCTTTCTTTGATATAACATATGTGAGTATTAGTCTTCATATTTACATCAATCTTCTCACATATAACTAGTGTAGGGTGTGAAGTTAGAAAATCTGTATGAAAATAGAGTGCATTCTAGTGAGGAATTGAGGGAATTCTCTAAGGCATGTTACTACATTCGAAACATTGTTTTAATTGATTATATGTGAACTAATAGGTAGTAACTATGATTAAGTGTTTGTTGAAGTATAAAGAAAGCTAAAAACCGTGGGGATGATGTTCTCTAATGGGTCATGTTCGTTGGGAATCCCTGAGATACATGTTGGAAGGTTTAGAATGCATTTTGTTTTTGATTTATTTCGTTTTGCTTGAGGACTAGCAAAAGCTAAGTGTGGGGGAATTTGATAGGAGCATATTTATGCTACTTAGTTGTGTTGTTTCCTTACACTTAGTGAGTTAATTACTATGTATTTCAGTCTTTTAAAGTATTTTCGTGTGTTTTTAGGTCCTAATGGCAAAAGGAGCAAGAAAGTGCATTTTGAGGCTATTTGGAGCATTTTTGGGCATGGATTGGATAGCTTAACAATGGAGCAAAGAGGATGGACGAAATTGAAGACAAGAAGAGCTAGGAAAGGCTACAAATCTGGTGGAAGAAGTTCTACTCCAATAAAGATAAGGAAGAAGCAAGAAACAAGGAACCTTATCCAACCTTATCCCACCTTATCCAAACCTTATCTTATCCTATCCTAGAAACCTTATCCTATCCTATCTCTAACATTATCCTTTTCTCTCCTATCCAAATCAGATTGGGACCTAAACCTAGCTACTTAGGGAGAATCAATTACACATTTAAGCACATAATTCAGTTTCTAGAAGCCTTATCCACTAAATTGCCGCAAGAACTCCATTCCTTGTAGGTTTAGGAATTACAATCCTTTTCCTACACAAATATCATGTATCCTTGGCCCTTTAGGTTTAGGAATCTGCCCTAAAACTTCCCTTCTAGAAGCCTTATCTCAGCCCTATACATGTGCCGCACCAAAAACCTTCTAGAATCCCTAAATCCTAGCCGAATTCCCTATTTCCAATCCCCTTTGGTTTCTGCCTTAAGATACCCCTTTTTCAATAGGATTAGGCAATCCTTTTCCTACACTAAGTGTGCCAAACTATAGCCTATATAAACAGCCTTGCCGTGCCATTTAATCACCACCACCCCTTCACACAACATTCATACATTCATTCAGAAATCCACCCTTTGCCGTGACCTTACAACCACTTTACACCATTCCCCTACTTCCACACCTCCATCCCAACATCCACACACCACCATCAACCCTTGCCGCACCACCCCACCTACCTAAATCCATCCAAAACCCAGAAAATCATCCACAAAACCACCCTAGACCTTGTGCCGTGACTTAGCAAGGAAGAGGAGAAGGAAGACCAAGCCTTGGGCGTTTGTGCATTCAAGTTCGAGTGTTGGACGTGTCTAGGTGTAATCTATCTTTTATTTTCAATGTTTAAATCTATATTGCTTTGTTTTGTCATGAACATGAGAGGATAAACTCGTTTTAGCCTAGGGATGCTTTGAAACCATGATTACAATTATAATATGATTTGATTAATTCCAGTTGTGATTTCATAAATTGCGAATGCAATTTACTTAACCGTTTGATGGATAACTTATTCTTGTATGTTTATTAGGGAGGCCTACTTAATTTGCATGCTTGAATTTGGGGCTAGAATATAAGGGTGTTTCACATAATCGTCACAAACTTATATTCACAAGTAGTTAAGGTTGTTTTCACAATCATGTTAAGTAAATTCCTAGCATGCGTATCATGATGTCATAGTTACAAGTGCTTTGTCAATACTTATGGTTTCCATTGAACGTAATGATCTTTAACCGTATCTCTATTATGATGTCATGTAGGGGACTTTTTGAAGAATGCTTTGGGTTGTCGTATGATGTCATCCAATCCACTAACTTAAGGGGAATCTGAGGGTTAATTAGTGATGTCACGGTTAATCTGGGGTGTTGAGGTTCATGGTTTATCGGAAAAGCAACTGGAAATCAATTTATGTTAGAAAGTATCATGTGTGGAGAAGTATCCCTTGGCTATCCCATCATCCATTAGTTTTTCTTATTTTCGTCCAAAATCTGTTTTAAAGTTTTAAGTCACTTGTTTTCTTTTAAATTCGTCCAAAATCAAAACCCCCTTTCTTATTTGTTCCAAATCTGTCCAAAAGTGTCTTTTTGAGTCTTTAGAGTCAAAACCAAGTGTATTTTCGTCCAAATTAAGTCATAGAGTCTAAATTGAGTCTTTTTGGTTGTTTTTGGTTGTTTTGAGTCTTTAAAGTTTGTTTTGAGTCATATAAGTTAGCAAGAGTCTTGTGAGTCTATTTAAAGTGTTTTAAAACATATTTTCACATCTTTGAGTCAATTTTCATTAGATTAGCAATCCCTCCTAATCCCCGGCCTAGAACGATCCCTACTTATATCTATACTACAATTGTCGAAAAGAGGGTTTAATTTGTGTGCTTATATATTTCGCATCAAGCATCATAGATAATGAAAAGCAATTGGAGAATCGATTCATATATAAATGTGTCATGTGTGGAGAATGGACCTCTAACTAATCCATCCATCATCTTGTTTCTCAAATCCGTTTATACAATCTGCCTAGTTTATTAACTTGTTTTATTTAATTTAATTTCGTCAAAACCTTAATCCCCCTTTACTTTAATGTCCAATTTAGTTAGAAATCAACTTAGTTTGTGCTTTTAAGTGTTTAGTTTTACATTCTTTGAGTTAGTTTAGTGTTTTATATTGTGTTTTTACGTTCTTGAGTCAAGTTATTACTTAATTTCGTCCAAATTTGTGTTTGTGCTCAAATCTGCCCAGAAAGTGGTTTTTAGGCAGATTTGAGTGTGTTTGTGTTGTTTTGAGTCTTTTGAGTAAATTTCACATTGATTAGCATCCCTAGTTAATCCCCGGTCTAGAACGATCCCTATTTGCTCATTTACTACAATTGTCATCCATAGGGTTAATTTGTGTGTTTAACTATTTTCGCATCATATATGGTAAGCCATGTCATTTGCCCGTTGAGTTAGAGCACAAGGCACATTGGGCTGTGAAAACCTTCAATTTGGACATAGACGCTGCTGGAGTTCATAGGAAGCTCCAATTAGATGAACTTGAGGAGATTAGGAACGAGGCTTACGAGAATGCTCGCATCTACAAGGACAAGACGAAGGCTTATCATGATAAGATGCTTCGTACCAAAACGTTCTCCAAGGGGCAGAAAGTGTTGCTTTTTGATTCAAGACTTCGGTTATTCCCTGGTAAGTTACGTTCTAAATGGATTGGACCTCTTGTTGTTACTAATGTTTTTCCTCATGGTGCAGTCCAAGTCCAAAGCTTAAAAAGTGGCCACGAGTTCAAGGTGAACGGACATAGATTGAAGCCATACTATGAGAACTTTGTGGAGCATGTCGTGGAGGAGACCCCACTCCATGCCGTGGGCTCCAATGGAGCATGAACGTGTCTTCGTCCGGCTGCAAGACGTTAAAGAAAGCGCTACTTGGGAGGCAACCCATGCAATTCAACAAAGGAAGCTCAAGGAATCACTCCAATTCCAGATTTGCGTTCCTAACCCCTTCACTTTGTTGTTTATTTCGAATCTACCTATTTAGTTGTTTTACTTGCTGTTTGTGTGTTTCTTTGTGTTTTCTGTGATTTTATGCTTGAAACATTGAGGACAATGTTTGATTTAAGTGTGGGGGGGGGGGGGTAACTAAGTGTTTTTGATGCAAATTCATGGGATTTTATCACCCTTTACTTATAGACTTGTTCCTTGCTGTTTTTAAGTGTTTTTAAGCAGTTTTGGTGTGTTTTAGTGTGTTTTGAAGTAAAAATCCGAAAATCACATAAAAATTTGAAAAATTTGTTTTAAAAACCCAAAAAGAGTTGTTTTCAAAGTGTTTTTGTGTGTTTGTTTTTGTTTTAGGGTACCTTCCAACACAATGATGAGGATTCGGTTTGTAATTACATGGCTGTTAAAGAGAGTGATTAACATGGATGAAAGTTTGATTTACTCTTTTGTGTATGCTTGGTTGTGGTTATAACTTATGAATTCACATGCAATCATAAAAGAAGAAAATCAGTTTTTGTAACATGCTTGAAGGAAGGAACTCAAATTAACGCTACAACCTTGTGAGACTTGAGCCTAAACGTTTATTTGGAGAGTTAGAATCTGTGCATTTTTGTTTTCTAAGTCGTTGCATGATCTCATTATTCTTTGCTTGGTTACTACTTAGAGGCGTTTCATCATTTAGTTCCAAATGCTAGAACTCATGCCCATTTCATTCAAAGCATGTTATTGATTTGCATAACACAGATTCAAGATGAAGTTGTGTAGTGACCACCACCTTAGCCATATTGCCGTGTATCCCATGTCATTTTATGTTCAAGTTAACCCACATTATCATCACCTAGCCTAGATTAGGACCATCCACACCCTTGTTCTTAAAGCTTAGTAAAGCATGATTCAAATTGAATTTCTTTTGATTTATGTTGGCAGAAAGCAAGTGTGGGGGAAGTGTTCTTGTGTGAGAATTTGTGTGCCATAGGCACGGCATGAAAGAAAAGAAAAAGAAAAAAAAAAAAGGGCGTGAAAAGTATGAAAAAGAGTTGAAAAGTTGTGAAAAAGAATTCCAAAGTATTGTTTGTTGAAGTAAGGGTCCAAAACAATGAATTCGGCCCTAAGGAGTTGTCTAAGTCTTCCCCTTGTGTTTTAAAGTTAATTTCTGCAATCTAAATGAATTCTAAGTCTTAAGTACACTACTTTGCTTACTATTACTTGAAGAACGCTTGTTCTCTTTATCTTTTCTTTGTTAACCACTACCCCAAGCCCCGTTACAACCCTTGACTTCATTCTTGAGTGTTATGTGTTTCAATTTGTGGAGTTTGAATTTGGTATGAGCATATGGTCATTAGTTCTCACATCTAAGTAGTAGCATTCCATTCATGAGATCATTTCTAAACATGCTTATTAACTCCATAAATTGCGTTCTTTGTTATACGTATATGTGAGCATTCGTTTTCATATTTACATCAATCTTCTCACATATAACTAGTATAGGGTGTGTAGTTAGAAAATCTGAGTGAAAATTGAGTGCATATCTTGTAAGGATTGAGCAAATTCTCTAAGGCATGTTACTACATTCAAAACATTCTTTTAATCGATTAATTGTGAACTAGTAAGTGGTGTCTATGATTAAGTATGTTTTCAATTGTAAAGATGACTCAAATCTGTGGGGATGATGATTTTTAACTTGTCATGTACCATTGGAAATCCCTGAGGTGAACGTTGGAAGGTTTAGGTTATGTTTTGTTTCTTTGTTTTGCTCGAGGACTAGCAAAAGCTAAGTGTGGGGGAATTTGATAGAAGCATATTTATGCGCCTTAGTTAGCTAGTTCTTATGCATTTATGTTGTGTTTTCTTACTTAATTTAGTGTTTAAAGTCATTTTCGTGTGTTTATAGGTTCATATGGCTAAGGATGCAAAAGGATGCCTTTCGGAGCCTTTTGGAGCAAATTAGAGATTGGAATGGATTGCATATGCTTAAAGCCAAGTAGATGGACGAAATTGAAGACCAAAGGAATGAAAATGAAGAACAAAGAGTTCACATTCATCACCAACACAACCATGCATCCACACATTCTTTCTCCATCATTGCCGTGCAAAACACCATCATTGCAGCCACATGCACATTCCACTTCATCATTTCAGATTTCCACCATCAACAAAGAACCATTCATTAATCATTTACACTTTAATCATTCAACCACATTCACACATCACCCATTCACCTTTGTGCCATGCTTCTACCTTTGTTCAAGCCCTTCCACATAACCTGCCTTCATTCATTCAGAAAATGCATTCCTTGCCGTGGCTAACATGCACTTGTTCCCCTTTCATCATTCCCTTTATTCTTTCATCATTCCATCCACTCATTCATCAAACCACTCCCATCCATTTCATCATTGCAAACATTCAAACAAACACCACACAATGCCGTGGCTCCTATCCCATTTCCAGATTTCCCCTTTGCATTTCCCCTTCATAAATCAGCCACATGCACTTTAATCATTCAATCTCCAACCTTTCACATGCATTCCATCTTTTAATTTAATCACATGCACATTCACCTTGCCTTTGCAGAAAATCCACTTCATAACACATGCATCTTGGCAGATTTCACATGCACTCATGCACATTCACCTTAATCATTCACATAGCTTTAATCCACATGCATTTCCACCTAGATTTCCACCTCACAACCACCAGAAATCAACCAAAACCGTGCATTCCCTTTCATTTCTGTCAAAGCACATGCATTTCCACCCTTTAATCACATGCACAAACAGCCACATGCATCTCCCATCACCATTTCAGCTTTCCACCTAATTCCTAGTCATCATGTTCCCCCCCATTTCACCTATAAATAAGCATGCATTGCAGCCACAAACAACACACTCTTCCATTTCAGAAAACCATCTCTCATACACATTCATTCACGCCAGAAATTCCTCCCCTCTCTCTAGCACTACCATACTTCACCATTCTTCATATTTTCTGCCCAAAAACACTCCTTACCTTCCCCTACATCCATCCCTACCCTAAACACATCATTCTACATCATCCATAACCCCCAAAACTCACCAAAACCCCTTGTGCCGCAGCAACTAGAGGAGAAGAGGCCTAAACGTTCATACAATTCAAGATTGAGTTGTTGGAATTTTTAGGTGTACTTCGATTCTTGTTTTCAATGTTTACTTTGTTATTACTCTCTAAGTTTGTTGTAATCATGAGTGGCTAAACCCCTAATTAGTTAGGGGAAAGTTTGAAGCCATGAACATGTTTGAAATATGAATTGATTTCTTCCAATTGTGATTTGTTAAGTTGTGATTGTAATTCAATTATCATGTTTATTAAAAACTTGTTTTTGTATGTTGATTAGGGATGCATACTTAGTCTTCATGCATAAACTCGATGCTAGTTTATAAACGAGTTTCACCTAATCGTCACAAGTTTATAAACATGAGTAGTGAAGGTTGCTAGTCACAACCGCGTTAATTGAATTCTTGGCAAAAGTATCATGCATTCATAGTTACAATTGCCTCGTCAACACTTATAATTCTCATAGAGCATAATGATCTCTCATTGTATCTCTTCTATGCATTCATGTTGAGAACCATTGGAGAATGATTTGAATTGTCGCATGCATCATCCAATTCAATAACATAAGGAAAATTTGAGAGTTAATTAGTGCATCACGGTTAACTTGGGGTGTTGAGCATCATAGATAATGAAAAGCAATTGGAGAATCGATTCATATATAAATGTGTCATGTGTGGAGAATGGACCTCTAACTAATCCATCCATCATCTTGTTTCTCAAATCCGTTTATACAATCTGCCTAGTTTATTAACTTGTTTTATTTAATTTAACTTCGTCAAAACCTTAATCCCCCTTTACTTTAATGTCCAATTTAGTTAGAAATCAATTTAGTTTGTGCTTTTAAGTGTTTTGATTCATTTTATTTCCCAATTTCGTCCAGATTCACCAAAGTGCTCAA
Organism: Pyrus communis; assembly: GCF_963583255.1. Taxonomy (NCBI): domain Eukaryota; kingdom Viridiplantae; phylum Streptophyta; class Magnoliopsida; order Rosales; family Rosaceae; genus Pyrus; species Pyrus communis. The sequence continues at coordinate 18,355,190 of NC_084812.1, forward strand.
AACTGCCCAGAAAGTGATTTTAAGGCAGTTTTGAGTGTTTTGGGTGATGTTTGAGTCTTTTGGTTTGTTTTAATGTTTTAAGTGTTTAGTTTTACATTCTTTGAGTTAGTTTAGTGTTTTATATTGTGTTTTTACGTTCTTGAGTCAAGTTATTACTTAATTTCGTCCAAATTTGTGTTTGTGCTCAAATCTGCCCAGAAAGTGGTTTTTAGGCAGATTTGAGTGTGTTTGTGTTGTTTTGAGTCTTTTGAATCAATTTCACATTGATTAGCATCCCTAGTTAATCCCCGGTCTAGAACGATCCCTATTTGCTCATTTACTACAATTGTCATCCATAGGGTTAATTTGTGTGTTTAACTATTTTCGCATCATGGCTGCATTGTGGTGCAATGATGGAGGAACAATCTGAAAATGCAAGGTATGGCTGGAATGATTGTGTTTGTTTGAATGTGCATGTGATTAAATTAAAGGATGCAAAGTAAATAAATAATGAATGCATGTGTTGAATTATGAAGATGCATGTGCAATGAAGTGGAATGACAATCTGAAATGGGATAGGTACCCACGGCAATGATGATTTCTGGTGGTGTTTTGGGTGCATGTGGAATGAATGATTTCTTGGTGAGTGGATGCATGTGTTGATTAAAGGGGGAATGCAAAGGAAAAGCTAGAAATGCATGTGGAGTGGCTGCAAGGTGAATGAATAATGAAATGGGAAAGCATGTGCAAGGTTTTGGTGTGAATGATTGAATGTGCATGTGGCTGCAATGGAGGAGGAATCCTTAAATTTCGTCCATCCTCTTGGCTCCAAGCATATGATATCCATTCCAATCTCTAATTTGCTCCAAAAGGCATCCTTTTGCATACTTTGCCCTTAGAACCTGAAAACACACAAAAGAAGCATAAAGGACTAAAATAACTAAAGAAACATAACGTAAATGCACGAGAACAAGCCATTTAAGTCGCATGAATATGCTCCTATCATGCTTATATATATATTTCACATCATTCAACAAGAAGAAGATGGAACTTCCACTCCAAACCCAGATTTGCGTTTCTAAACCCTTCTCTTTGCTGCTTTATTTTATCATGCTTAGTTGTTTGTTATTTGTTTGCTTTTGTGTGAGTCTTTATGTGAAACATTGAGGACAATGTTTGATTTAAGTGTGCGGGGGGGGGGGGGGGGGGTGGGGTGGTAAACAAGTGTTTTTATGCAAAATTCGTGGAATTCTATCACCTATCACTTCTAATGTTGTTTCTCACTGTTTTTAAGTGTTTTTAGTGCATTTTGAGCTGTTTTGGTGTGTTTTGAAGTAAAAA